>NC_140383.1:21635000-22230000 GCF_054491055.1 Hypomesus nipponensis
CCCCTCCCACACACACACACACACACACACACATACATACACACCCTCCAGTTCATAAACTACAACCAGTAATCCTGCTGGGGGCTGACCCAGGAGCCAAGCACTCGGGGGTTAATCTGGGGGTCTCATTAAGGGCCCCGTCAGGTTGCTGTCTGGTCACACTCCCCCCCCACCCCCCCACCCCCCCGCTCGCCTCTCCCTACCTTAACTAACCATTTACCCCTGTCTCAACCGTAATAGTAAATGGCAGTGCAGACAGCCGGAGGAGTTAGACGTAAGCTGATTGGTTTAGCCCTGCAGTGATGCAGTGACCATCAGGAACAGGGGAGGCGTAGTCATGGTAACGGAACATTTAGGTTAGGATTGGAAAACAGGACAGAAGGCAGAAAACCACTACACACTACAACTGTCTCTCCGCCTCTACCTTTTCTCCCTTCTCTCTCCTGATGAGAAAAGGGAAAAAATGGAGAGGTGGAGAGACAGGATGGTGAAGAGGAGGAGATAGGAGGGTGAAGAGAAGGAGGAGGAGATAGGAGGGTGAAGAGAAGGAGGAGGAGATAGGAGGGTGAAGAGGAGGAGGAGGAGATAGGAGGGTGAAGAGGAGGAGGAGGAGATAGGAGGGTGAAGAGGAGGAGGAGGAGATAGGAGGGTGAAGAGAAGGAGGAGGAGGAGATAGGAGGGTGAAGAGAAGGAGGAGGAGATAGGAGGGTGAAGAGAAGGAGGAGGAGATAGGAGGGTGAAGAGGAGGAGGAGGAGATAGGAGGGTGAAGAGAAGGAGGAGGAGATAGGAAGGTGAAGAGAAGGAGGAGGAGATAGGAGGGTGAAGAGGAGGAGGAGGAGATAGGAGGGTGAAGAGGAGGAGGAGGAGATAGGAGGGTGAAGAGAAGGAGGAGGAGATAGGAGGGTGAAGAGGAAGATCAGGGGGAGAGAGAGGAGGGTGAAGAGGAGGATCAGAGCTGAGGAAGGCCCAGGATGTCATGTGTCTCTCAGGAAGATGTAGGCCAGATAAAATGGAGAACAGAGAGCTGCACTTCCCTGAGGAAATACCAGAGGAATATAGTCATTCTGTACCAACACACACACAATCACACACACACACACCCCCACACACACACACATATAAATAGTACGTGAATATTCTCACAGGCTACAAAGATGATGAAGGTAATATAAACAACACGTATACACACAGAAAAACAGCACTCTGCCTCGTCTGGACACTTGCACAGGATAAAGTGTGTGTGTGTGTGTGCGCACGCATGTGTGTGTGTGTGACAGAGAATGAGAGGGAGAGTTTGTGTGTGTGCGTGCGTGCGTGTGTACCCAGTAGAGATGCATACAGGCCTGCACCTGGCCCCCTTGTCCAGTCCACCAAGCCCAGAGGGATGCCATAAAGGACCCCTTGTCCGAAAAGAAGTCTCACACACCGGGACCAAACACACACCCCCCCCCCCCCCCCCACACACACACACACACACACACTGTGGGCTCCCCAAATTGCTCCCAAAACGTATTTACAGTCTCTGCCAACACTCAGTTGAGTTTAACTGAGTTTAACTTGAGGTCCTCTAGTTTTAGCATGCTAATATATTGCTGTTAGGGGTGTTTATAGTAGTGCAGGCCATGTTTGCTGTGCTGACCAGGCTACGCTAGCTTTGTACAATAACCAGGCCATGCTATCGATGCTAACCATCATTAGGCTTGGAGACGTTGCTGCTGTATAAGCTGCTGATCTGCCTCACACACACACACAAACACACACACACAAACACACTGGGTGACCTAACTGCAGCAGAGCACTCAAGCGTTCCTCCCTCCCTCCCACACACGCACACACACACGCACACACGCACACACACACCATGAACTGGAGAAAACAATAGGACTCTAGTGTGGAGGAGTAATTAATGCAAGACCTTGCATTCCAGGTGGCAAAATGCCCAAAACCTCTGAACATCTTCTAAACATCTAAACTACTGCTCATGAAACAAGACATCTACACATCTGTTCACACTACTTGTACTAGAGTGCATACTACATACTACAAACACTTCATCTACACAGCTGTACATACTATTATTATACTGTAACACTATACATGATACTATACTAGAACAACATCTACCCCGGTATTCATAGTAGGATACTATAGAGCACCAGGCTATGCATACACATTCCAGAGCCAACCGCGAAACAACCATGTTGACACCAGACCAGACATGCTATACTGGAATGGGCCTCAGTTGATGCTGTTTTCCAGTTTCTGCACGCAAGCACGCACACACACACACACACACACACACACACAAACACACACGACAGGAACACTTATGGGCAGCCCTGTAGAGGCCTGTGATGCTGAGTTGTGTGGTAGAGTTGTCCCTAGGGAGCCCTCATGCTGTTCCACCATCTCACTAAGGAAGAGAGGGAAGGAGGAGAGAGGAGGAAGTGAGACGGCAAAGGAGACGAGAGCATTGAGGGGGAAGGAGGGAGGAGATAATGGAGGGAGAGAGTAGAGAGAATGGAGTGCGACAGAAAGCGGGGTGAGAATGGAGGGAGGGAGGGAACGGAGAGAAAGGAGGGAGGGAGAAAGAGGACCGAGAATGGAGGATGAGAGGGGCAAAGAGAGATTGTTTTGTGCTGTATCGTCCTGCCTCATCCAGACTCTAAGAGCTACTTTGCTGCTGCATGTTGCGGCGTCTCTGGCCCTGTGCTCTCTCCTGGCTCCATCCCCGTGTTGTTGGTCCCTGTATCTCCACCGCCACTGACTGATTCACCAGAAGACCGTTCACAGAATAGAATAAAGGGGAACATAGCTCTATGCTCTCTTCTTGCTGAAATGCTGATTATTTTGAGTCGAAAAGTGACCAGTGTTGTGGTCTTGGTGGTGGTGTGGAAATGCAGGTGGCTATCGATGTGATGAAAGTGTTGTTCGGATATGGATTAAAGGTTCAGAAGGCTCTGGTTGGTTCAGGGTGCGGTGGGTTTGGTCACAATACGCGATTGAAATGGAGGTGGTTTGAGATGCAGAGATGCACCTGTATCTCCCTTCCTGTCACTCTTTCCCTCACTCTATCTCTCCCTGTTTTTCCCTGTCTCTTCTTCCTCTCTTCTCTCCCTCTCTCCTTCCCTTTCCTTCTGCCTCTCTTTCCTCTCTCTCTCTCCTTCCATCTCCCTTCCCCTGCCATCGAGGCCGGTCTGCCTGTGTGTTTGAACAGGGAGCACTCTGTAAGTAGGCCAAGAAAACAGGCAGGCTCTGGAGGGATGGAGGGAGCCAGGGCGAGGGGTGGAGGGATGGAGCGAGGGCGAGGGGCGGAGTGGTGGAGGGAAAGGGGGAGCAAGAGCGGAGGGGTGTGGGAGGCTGCCCAGTCGATGATAAACCTCCATTGATCGCTGCACTGCAGCTGAAACTATAATGGTCTGCACGAAGACAGACAGAGGGCTTTTAGTGCGGTTCTACTACAAACACACACACGCACCACTTGTCAAGTGTCTCTTCACTTTGTCAACTTGTCACTTTTTTAGGTGAGGTGTGTTGAGCGACTCAAAATAAGAGGCAGGGTGAAAATGTGAGTGATGGTCAGAGAAAACAAGCACTCTCTTTCTAGGATATGTGTGTGTGTGTGTGTGTGTGTGTGTAGCTGCTACACGATAGGTTACAGTAGTAAAAAGGGTCTCCATTCTGGGCAGTGAGACAACTTTCCATCACGTAAGACCTACAAGTCCATTTTTAGATCCACTGGAACTCACGCACACACACACGCACGCACGCACGCACGCACACGCACACATACTCACACAGATATGGTTTACAGCCAGCAACACATTATAGCATGAGAGGTGTTCCAACATCAGCTCCCCAGATAGTGCTGAGTAAATGAACACAGCTCTGCCAGTGGTCACAGAGACAAGCTCCAACCGCCATAAACAACGGTTTAGCAGTGGACCAATCGGATCCAAAGAAACATCCGTTCTAAGGGTATTACATCATCCAATTCAGAATGCGCAGAGATCATTGGCTCTCAGTCCGAGTGGGCTGTCTTCTGATGGCATAGGAGTTTCACTCGGGTCACATGATCAGACACCAGATGCATTTTTCATCAGGCCTTTCTCCCCAGTACAAGGATCTACCAGATTGGGCCTTCGGAATCATGAGGAGTTGACTCAAGATTCTAAATATAAAATCAAGATGACCCGGTTCTGGTTTTGTATTATTGAACAGCAGCTATAGTTTGAACGAAGTGAGAAGACAGTCTGAGGCTGGGGAACCGTTGAATCCACTCTTCTATCATCCATGCGTCACAGAGGAAGAGGATGAGAAGGAGGAGGGAGAGAGGGAGGAAGAGGAGGGAGAGAAGCCACGCAATCCCTCCGCCCTCCCGCCGACTCTTGCCCCCATGACATTCCTCAGCCCGCCCTCTGAACCACGAGGATCAGCAGCAACAACAGCCAGCCGTGGTGAAGGTGGAGGGGAGGCGGCCCCACTCTCTCCCCCAGGTCCCCCCTCTCCTCCCTGGGCCGGAGGGGCCTGGCCCCGAGACCCTGGATAAATCCCTGTGAAGTCCTGAGCACACAGAGGGATTAGCTCGCTGTCTGACGCCGTTACCCGCGTCCTGACTGAGTGCTGGTGTCCAGAGCCCTAACTCCGAACCCCCTGGCCCAGGATGAGGGAACACACGGCAGGCCCAAGATTTGATTTGAGACACTCACTGGCGGAGGCCTTGGCTAAGAGTATGCGAGTACTTTAATCAGATTGTACATCAAACAAACTCGCTTAGGCTAACAATTAAGATCCGTAATCACATTTATAGTGCTCATTTATTTAGATTCCATACTTGCTTTCTACTTGCTTTGATATTGTCATAACCCTTCTCACTGCTGCTGTTAAACTGCAATTTCCCTCTTGGGGTATCAATAAAGCATGTTTGTTTCTTCATCTGTTTGTTTCTGTCTACAGTCACCTGCTGCACCACACTAGGTGACTGGAGCAACATCGAGCCACAAAGGGCATCTGGCACTGAAACAATTGTATACATGACCTTTGACCCTATTGTTTATGCAGTGGAGACGAGTGGCCATAGAGACAGGAAGTTGGCCGGTGTGATATACGAGGACACAATGTTATGGAGAGACACAGGAGATGTCTGGGTAACTTTGCACAGGAAGAGTGTGTTTATATCAGGCCCAGAGCTGGCTCCATGCCCACCAGACCCCCCTTTCAACTCCTTCAAGACGACCACACTGGTTCTAAGAAGTCTTATCCGCCATCTATTGCTACGCTCCCCCCTGCCCCCCCCTACCCCCTATATTGCACATCATACAAGAGCCGTTGGCTGTTTACATGCTACTGGTAAACAGAACAGATCACTGAGGAGACAGTAATGCAGACAGGGGAGACCAAGGACATGAATAGAAAAGCTAAAAAGGAGAGAAAGCAATGGAGAGAAAGCAAAAAATGACAGAGTTCAGTGGTTTCTGGGTTGTCCGTCTGTCTGTCAGTCTCAATGGTTCCCAATCCTGATCCTCAGGGCATGCCTGTCCTGCATGTTCTAGATGTTTCCCTGCTCCAACACACCTGATTCAAATGAATGGGTCGTTATCCACCTCTGAGGACCAGGGTTGGGAACCAATCTCTTTCTTCCGATTCAAGCATCCATTCCTTCATCCACCCATCCACCCATCAAGGCACACGACCTGACTACAATTCACCTGGAACCCCTGTCTGTGGTTAACGCCGGGGGGTCATTTAGCTCAATAGCAGTGAGCTGTCTGTGGGTTAGCCATTAGCCTTGATGCCGCCCTCGGAAAGTAGTGTGGAGTGCTAATGGTTGGGTTAGCGCTCTTTGGCGCTTAATGGGGGGAGAGGGTTTGCACTCAGATCCCACACTCATCCACTGGGTGACTCTGGGATTACCTCTCAACAGGAGGAAAACACCAAGAGGCTGAGAGAAGCAGGTCTTCAAAACACAACACTTTGTATAAAAAGTGTATTTATAGTTATGACACCCCAGTTCAGTACACGTTCACACAGTGAACTACTGATTGCACTTGACAACGTTAACAGTGACCTCATGCCCATCTTAGTAAATGGAACACCCACAGTCCCAGTGCACTCAGGCACAGTCCAACAACCTCACACCAAGCATGAACAACACTGTGCTTGACACAGCATCGCTAGCTCCACGTATGTGTCAGTAGTGACCAGCTGTGCATCCATTGTCTTTACATGTGTGAGAAACCGCTGGCTGGCTGGCTGGCTGGCCTATTTTCCTGGGCAGTGATGCAAGGAGAACACTCCTTAGAAGGAGCATGGCCTTCTCTCCCAGGCAGGGCTGGGTAGGACACAGGGTAGGACACAGGGTAGGACACAGGGTAGGACACAGGGTAGGACACAGGCAGCACTGCATCAGGACACAGGCAGGGCAGAATCTTAACGAAAAGTATTTTCTACCTCTTTGTGGCATGGCTGTGGCATGGTTAATGTTGACATCAATTCTCAAAACCTGTTCTATGTCCAAACATGGGTGTGCAAGAGAGTGTTTGAGTCTGAGTTTATTAGTACTATGTATGTGTGTGTGTGTATTGACTATGTCTGTTTCAGTATGTGTGTGCTCCCGTCATTGTGAATCTGTTTGCAGATCTCTTGTGTGTGTAGCGTTGTGTATCTGACCGGTCCTGCAAGCCTGTGGGAGGGGCGTGCAGGAGTGTGGGGAGTGAAGTAAACGGGGAATTAGGTGAGTGTTGTGGACTAATGTATGTTGAAGTATTAGCCTGTGTGTGTTGTGAATGTACCTGTGTGTGTGCGCTTATGCACTTGCCTGTGTGTGTGTGTGTGTGTTTCATGGACACCAGTGCAGTCGTAGAACTAAGTGACTCCCACTAGGCATCTGACTGCAGTTGCAGCACGAAGTGCAAGCCTTGCATCACCACGGAAACAGGCCAACGTAAAAAAAAAAAAAGAATCAACCGTGGCAACCATATTCTGGCGGGTTAAAGGTCACAAAGGTCTCTTCAAAGGCAGCCTACGGGCCGCGTCCACGTGTCTTTGTTTCCAGTGAGTGGCTACATGTGTCGATGTATGTGTGCATGCATTGATGTGTGGTTGTGTGTGGCTCTGCCCTTCTCAGTTGGTAAGAGGCCCAGGCCTGAGATGGCTTGTCCACTCAGCTGTGCTCTACTCTGTCCTCTGATTGGTCAAGAGTGGCCATAGGACTCCTATTTCCACAGCCTGATTGACCTAGAACCAGTCAATGGAATCATGCCCTCCCATTAAAGCCTGAGTTCAAATGAATGTGCTTCCTTTCGATCACTTCGCTTCGCCTTCCTCCCCATTTAAGATCCATCCTGGCTTGTAACTGGAAGGGAGTTCCTGTTCCACAGTGGAGACCCTAGCTAGCGTAAATCTAAACATTCCACTCCATGAAACATCTTGAAACATGGAAAAAACCAAAGCAGAGCTATTCTGAACCCTAAATGACAAACTCTCCAAGATCTCTCTCCACAGCCTGTCATTTCCTACATCCTGCAGACAGGAAGTTGTTATCCGGAGCCTGCAGGGGATCTTCAAGGCTCCAACAACAACCCTCCATTTTGGTTAGATGAGGGTGGGCGATATCAAGACCGCTGGAACTTTCTACACGAGTGGGTTTATCACCTCGTGGAAGGACTGAGTTGTGGTAAATACAGGGTGTGCAATGAGAGGGGGTTCATATTCACAGCGGGCTGTGATAATAAAAGACTTGCTGGCAAGGGGCGAGGTCCTGTTAATTAAGACAGAGCCCTTTTTAACCGCCAGTAAAAATACGAACCGAGAGAAGAAAGTGTCGGGCTGGTAAGAGCCGTCACCCAGGAGGGGATTGGGTGAGGAGCCCAGGCTGCAGGGTTGTTCCTGGGGATCTGTTCCTCACGCCACAGCAAGGCCACGACTAATAAGGTGGAGGTTTTCACCATCCCCACCTCCCCACCCCACCACTACCTGTCCACACCACCCCACCACCAGGAAAGCTGCTCCTGTGGCACTGCGCTAAGCTCAGGCACCACTGGAGACAGCCCGAAGGGGTTGGAGCGGACCTGCTTGGCTACGGAAAGGCAACGTTTGCCCAGGCGACATGGAAACGAACAGTCAGGGTCCTCTTTTTCCAAATGTGGCGCGTCGTCGACGCCCCGACACAGCGCAAACTTAGCGAGTCTTCGCTAGGCCGATGACACAAAGGAAGATTTGACAGGAAGGACCTTGTGAGATGCATAAGAAAGGCATCGGAATATCTTGACGAGGAGTTGTGAGACAGACATACTATAATTACAAGTTTCACCCTGTTGCTGTGTAAAGCGACACATACCAACAGGTCAACAAAAGAGGCGTTAGTACAAATCACAGGGGGGCACAAAAATGTCCCTGTTAGTGTGAGGGTGACAGATTTGCCACTCCTGTCCCGGGGATGGAATCAGTGGCACCCTGCCAAACCCCAAGAGTACCACAAGGCTGTCAAGTAGGTCCACTTAGGTTTGCTAAGGCGCTGATGTAGCTAAAGGAACGCGCTAGAAATACAAGGTCAACAATGACCGTACAAAAGACCTGCCTTTGTGCCTCGCTCCAGGAGTGGGGCTAACCTGTGTTTGTCTTAGATTAAATATGTCCTTGTTTTCATACTTATAATACCCACCCCAATCATAATAGTAATCGTGAAGCTGAAGTCTAATAATAGCGTGTTGTCTGTCTGTCTCTGTTCAGAGCGAGGCTTCATGACTGCCACCGCACCCTGCTTCTTCCTTCTGCAAACATACATACAGGGCCTGGGTTGTTTCACTGCTGTGTGTGTGTGCCTGTGTATTATTGCTATGTCAGAGAGTGCGAGCATGTAAGAGCCAGTGTGTGTTCACAGTGTGTGTTTTCAAGTCTAAGGGGGCTCAGGCTTAAAGCCCTCTCTGAAAGACGTGGATTTGGTCGTTGATGAAATGTGGTTTTTCCTTAAACTAAGCAAATACTAGGAGGTGCAAGGCTGGCTAGCCTTCGGCTAGCCCCCCACCACCACCACCCCCCGTCGTTGTACTAGCCTAGCTTAGCTTAGCATAGCTCAGTCTATGTTAACCTAGATTAGCATAGCTCAGCCTAGCTCCACAAGCCTCACCCAGACTCAGTCAACCAGAACACATAACATGTGAAGCCAGCCCCCAGGTCGCAACATACTAACCCACAATTCAGCTGTGCTTCAGTGCGTCCTATAAATAGCCCTTAACCCACAGCGAAAGAGCGCGGAGAGAGAGAGAGAGAGAAAAAAACGTTTAACTCTTCCTGTGCCATGGCTGTTCAGCTTGGTTAACAAGACTCCCAGTACGGTTCTGCCTCTCAACGTCTCTGACACAGCCTTCTGTGAACACAGCCAGCTATGTATAATTGATCTAGATGGCAAGAAGGGGGAACAGGGAATGGATAACGAACAGGATGTATAGAGGAGGGAGAAGAAAGAAAAAAAAAAGAAAGAATTGGAGCGAAGTTGGAAGGAGAAGCAGAACCATGTAGGTCCGGAGGCAGTGGATGCAGCTGACGGGTCTATCTGCTCTCCGGGTGGACTTGCCTCTGCCTTGCATCAGCCCTCATCAGCCATCCCAGCCCTGACCCTCCGAGATGACCTCACCCCCAACACTGCGTCCTCCCTGGATGCTCCGCGCCACACGGCTCCGGACACAAACAGTATCTCCCTCGAAGTAGGCCCGGGCTTCAAGTGTGGAGCGGAGATGGAGGTTCTCTGGTGGCGGCCATGACGGGAGGAGTGGGGAGAGGGGATGGAGGAGGGGGGATAGAGACACAGAGGGGCACCGCAGACTGTACGAGACACCCGAGAGAGAAACCCGCTCTCTATCAGGTCAGCCCTCGGGAGACAGAGAGAGAGACGAGCAGGACTGTCCCATTCACACCTCTAACACCCTTAACCCCTTCGCGCTGGCCTGGTTGGACGCCTCCTCCCCTCCCGAGCTGGATTCACCCAGGGGACTAACAGGAATAGCAGCTATCCCAGCATGCCCCTCTAGTTGCTATGGGGTTAAAACAACGGTGGTTACCAAGGGCTTGTTTTAATCACGTGGGGGATCACGTCGGAAGGAGGGGGAAAATAGAGATATAAAGACAGGGGAGAGACAGATAGAAAGAGGGAGGGAGAGCGTCAGAGCGATTACAGAATGATTACAGTGCACATGGTGGTAAAACAAAGAAGGAGGCCTTCCCAGAGTTGGAGATTTCCAAATCTCCGAGAGGGGAGGGAGGAGGCGGAGTGCGGGGAGGAGAAGGAGGAGGAGGGGTTGGGGAGAGAGCACATGCCTCTGTGCGACCCAGGATTGTCTACGATGCACTGTTGACTGGTCGCCAAGACACACATGCATGTTGGTATACAGACCCACACACATTGATGAACAGTCTGGGCTTGCATTCATGCACTACTATTGGCTACTTCATCCCACCCTGGCCAACCGCCTCTCCTCTCCCTCGTAAACCATACAACCATACAAAGGAAAGGAAAGAGAGAGAGAGAGAGAGAGAGAGAGAGAGAGAGAGAGAGAGAGAGAGAGAGAGAGGGGGGGGGAAAGGACAGTGTGGAACTGGTGAGCGACATCAGCTGACCGAGTCAGTCCCTCAGCCTGGATACCTCCGCTGGTTACAAAGCTCCAGTCAAAACATGGGTCCCTCCACTCTGTCAGTGGCACGTGGTCACACACTTTCATCTGAAAGACACCCAACCTAGGCACACACCTCATAACTCTTGGTGCTATGCATGTCGTGCGGTAAGCGCTATGTCACCCGTTCCTGTCAGTGGATGTGCAATGCCGACACACACACACACACGATAGTGTCAGCCTCTAAGCTCAGTACAGTGAAGAAGTAGGCCAGGTTATTTAGGGCAGGTCGCTCACCCTCAGTCTTCACACACCACTGTCACTGCCACTGTCTAACCCATGGCGCACAACTCTCTTTCTCGCTCTTCCTTTAGAAAACCCCAGGGTAGGTTGAACAGGCTGGCTGGAAGAGTAGACCAACAGTGACTCTCCCCTAGCTTGATAAAGCAGAGGTTCGTTCTACATACATGTTCGACATACATGTTCGACATACATGTTTCTAATAGATATACCAAGACAAAGACAGAAATGGCACAGTAAGAGAAAGACTAGCACAGAGAGAGAGAGAGAGAGAGAGAGAGAGAGAGAGAGAGGGAGAGGGAGAGGGAGAGGGAGAGGGAGAGGGAGAGGAAGAGAGAGAGAGAGAGAGAGGGAGAGGGAGAGGGAGAGGGAGAGGGAGAGGGAGAGGGAGAGGGAGAGGGAGAGGGAGAGGGAGAGGGAGAGGGAGAAGGAGAGAGAGAGAGAGAGAGAGAGAGAGAGAGAGAGAGAGAGAGAGAGAGAGAGAGAGGCAGCAGTGGTGCCCCTGTCTCTTCCTGCCCTGGTGTGAACACGCTCAAGCCAAGGATGCATCACGCCTACGAACAGAGCAGAGCAGTCTCTCTCTGAACGCCTCCACTGTCAGGGAGACTGTGTGTGTGCGTGTGTGTGCGTGTGTGTGCGTGTGTGTGTGTGCGTGTGTGCGTGTGTGTCAATGCCCATTTAACAGGGAGAGAAAGTTATGTGCAGATGAATACATTATTACAGTTGTGTTACATAATGTGGTAGGGCCAGTGTCTATACAGGAGCATAATCCTCTCCCAAAACAAAAGTCACACTCAGTTGCCAACTCAGTCGTTTCAACCAGAGTTAACTGTGTGTGTGTGAGCCAGTGTGTGTGTGTTTGAAGCGCTTGTCCTAGTGGGACTTTATCAAGTCTGCCTGGCTACAGGAGGAAGTGCTGTGCAACTCTGGGCCAATCAGAGGCCCTGGTGGCTGCCACATGACACAGTTTCTGCGTTGTGAATGAGATGAAAACAAACCTAATGAGGCTCCGTCGTATGAACCAGCTGCCCTGAGAGGAGGGAGGGAGGGGGGAGAGAGGAGGAAGAGAGGATGGTGGGAAGGGGGAGAGAGGAGGAAGAGAGGAGGGAGGGAGGGAAGGAAGGGGGAGAGAAGAGGAAAAGAGGAGGGAGGGGGGACAGGGAAGCCCTCTGTGACATTGCTTGCAAAAAGGGCTATACAAATACATTTTGATTTTATTGGATTCGAGGGAAGGGAAAGAGGAGGGGGAGAGAGAGAGAGAAACAAAAGAAGGTTGAGAGGTAGAAGACAGGAGGGTGGAAGTGAGGGACAGAAGAGGGACAGAGAGCAGAGGGAGGGAGGGAGGGAGGGAGGGAGGGAGGGAGGGAGGGAGGGAGGGAGGGAGGGAGGGAGGGAGGGAGGGAGGGAGGGAGGGAGGGAGGGAGGGAGGGAGGGAGGGAGGGAGGGAGGGAGGGAGGGAGGGAGGGAGGGAGGGAGGGAGGATGAAAACAACTATTATGAGTCTGCCGGAGCAGATGGGGTCCCCGGCAACTAGTCTGTTCAAGAAAGTGTTTGTTTCCATCAGTGTGCGTTTATGCGTTGTTGTGTGTTTGTTTAACGGTGGTGTGTGTGTGTGTATGTGTTCAGGAATGATGGATTTGGAGTTCATGTCAACATCTTAAAACTAAATAAAACCTAATTGTGTTAGAAAAAAAAAATACATCAAGATGGACTTATTCAAAGAAACCAGATATTTAGGGACATGGTCAGAAAATTAACTTTAGCGAGACAAAGCCCTCACTGACAGCCATCACATGATCCTTATGAACAGAGATACTAAAGAGCTCTGAAACAGAAACAGTCCAAGTCAAATAAAGAACAACACACTTCCATCTCTGCTTCACACGTCACATAAAACAATACCTACCTGTTGCTATTCATCTATTCACAGATTGAAACAAATCTCTCTGGAAGCCTTGTGGGCACAGACAGTCCCCCCTCCCCATACACACACACACACACTCCACCCGAACCCCTCCAGATGGCTGTCCCTTCCCAAGCCCCCACTAAAGCCCAAGGCTCAGACAAGCCACAACTGTCATAAGGCCGGACACAGACATAGGCTGGACTCAAAGACCTGAAGACCTCCTCACATTGGCATGCTAATCACACCATTCATCTTCAAAGACTATGCTAAGCGAAATAACATGATACGGAACGGATGCAAATGTGTTCCAGTCGACGTGCCAGGCCTCCACTGTTTCCCGCCTCTCCAGCAGCACACATGCTAGCTGAGAGCAGCCATGGCGGCCATTTTGGCTCCAGACAGACAGGCTCTTTCCTCTGCTGTACCGGTCAAAAGGAGGCCACGGATACATTGATAGAGACCTACCGTCCGTAAGCTAGCGAGCGTCTGGCTCCTCGATACACGAGCCAACTATGTGGATCGATACTGCAGAGGAGGGGCGAAGGAGAAAGATAGGGATAAAGAACGACATAAAGAACGACAGTTGACTATCTGACTCAATGCTGCTGCCCCGCCACCTCACACATCATGAGCATGTGTGTGTCACGGGGGGCCAGCAAGACACATTGGACACGCATGACTGACAAAATGACCGAGGCGAAGTGTGTCTGAGTGTTTGTGTGTGTCCCTCTATACGGTTCAACCCTTACTCAGGCATACATTTGTCTCCCTACGATAGTTTAGATTGGAACACTTACATTTAAAAGCTACTTTGAGGCACTTTGTCTAGAACTGAAACTCTAAGGGGGGCGGAGGGGAGAGAGAGACAGCTAGAAAGACAATAAGGGGCAAGAGGTCTTGCACAACAAGTCATTTACAGTAGGTTCAAATTAAAATGCGGCCGCGTTTCGTACACTTGAGAATGTCTCCACATTCCATCCTCAAATCAGCCTGAGCCCAAACCTCTCTGCCTTCCACACGCCACACCACCGCCTCCCAGACAAAGACACAATTCTACCCGTCGACAAGTGAATAATTACGGCTTCCAACTTGAATCTGGGATGAATCACTGCATCCAGCTATCAACGGCCCGTGCACATAGGCACACTATCCTCGCACTCTCTGAAGGGAAAGAGGGACTCTTTGTGTGCGAGTCTCACATTATTAGAAAGGCTCTCTATCCCTTTGTCTCATATATTAGTCTGTTGGGCCGGTTCACCAGTCCACCAACACACACTGACTGCATTATATAACAATCAGTATCCACGCCACCACAGAGGGGCAGAGAGACATAAAGATGATTGTGGTTCGGATATGAATGAGGTTTACGGTGGTCGGCGGCCTGATTTACAGCTGCTGCTGTCGAGGCTCATGCGCCAGGTATGACGCGTGTGTCTGTGTGCGCGCGTGTGTGTGTGTGTGCATGTGTGTGTACGGTGTGTGCGCGTCGCACCCAAGGAGCGTATCGAGCGGACCTCAATCTCCCCCCCCCCGCACCAGTGACTCTTCGTAATCCCATCATGATCCTTTCTTGAGAACGGCTTGACGCAGCCGGGGCAAAGGGGGCAGCTAGCCAAGAGGCCCAGGGGCACGGTACATCGATCGATGACGTATCGGGTGTGTGGATGCGGGGATGTTATCATCCGGGTGGAGGGGGATGAACATCAGGGAGGAGAAGATCTAAATATGCGCTACAGGGAAGAGCCATGGGCCCAGGAACAATCCAACGGGGAGGGGTGGGGGTGATAAACAGGGCGTTAACATGCTAATGGGGAGCAGGCTAGAGGGGGAGTGGGGGTGGTGTGGGTTTGGGGGAGGGGCTTAACAGGTTAATGGCAGGGGCCGGAATAGCAGGGAGACTCCGAGAAGATCCTCAGGGTGAGAGTGAGTTCCAGGTGGCTGAGTACTCTACCCCAGCCAGGTGGAGGAACATTCCACCGATCCAGAAATAAACAGGAGATTGGGTGAACACCAGCATGTGTCATCTACAGTGGCAAACACACATTTTCCTATTTATTCCTGTCTCTTTTCTCACCCCCTCCTTCCACCACGTCTTCATCCTCTCTCTCCAACTCCCTCCCTCCCTCGCTCTCTCTATCCCTGCCTCCAGTTCTCTGCCTCTCTCTGGCCTCTCTCTCTTCACTTATGGTATCACCCTGCGAGATTACGGCACCCGTGACGCCCGCCCCTCCTCCCCCTTCTCACTGAGTCACGTGACCCGAGCTGTGAGTCATGTGACGCGAGCTGTGAAGAGAGATGCTAGGAGTTCAGGAGCGAGTGCCCTTCTCCCCCTCCCCCTCTCTCGCCTCGCCCCTGTTCCTCTGCGTTCGGCTGGGCTCATCGAACCGCCGCTGTCATCATCCACTTCTTCATCCGTCGTTCCCTCAGCCTTTCCTCCTCTATGCCTTTTGCTTTTCTGGTTTCTGTCCTCTCTCATCTCCCCATTCCCCTCTCCTCCACCTCTCCTCTCTCCTGTGGACCCAACCCCGGCCCGGCATTCCACAGTCAGGATCAGTCCACTGCAGCAGGAGCGGGGTTGAGGGCAGGGCCCGCTATCTGCTTGCAGATTGTTCCACCTTTCACAGCAGGTTTTCAGGGAGCCTGAGAGCTTGGGTGGCCTGGCAATGGGACAAAGTGGAGAGCTCTCTATAAAACGGGGCTTTAATCAAATCCAGTCCAAACTTCCAGCTGCCAGTGCTTCCCTGCCTGCCAGGGTATGTGCTCACCTGGGGCAGGTCGTTAGGGGAGCTAGGTGTTAACCACTACCAGCAGAAGTGCAGGGTGATAAACATGGTCAGGAATGCATTTCCAGGAGGGAAGGTTCTAGAAGCTGACAATACAGATCTGTAGTACACTTCCCTTTTAAGGTGCAGTTGCATTTTCCAGTATGACAATTATTTACCACACCGGTTTACGAGAATAACCGTCAATGTGTACAGCAACCATGGATAGTTACCTTAATTCATCAAATATTTGGTAAACCCAGGTTTACTCTGGGCTTATAACATCACTAGACCAGGATAATGGACAACACAATGATTCTCCTGAGGCTTTTCATCCCTACCCTCCGACTCGCTCACTACCAGACCAGGCATACACACAGGACAACCTACGGGGTCACAGAGGGCTTCACGGACACCCACAGATCAGCACCTAAAACCGACGGAATTAAACCGTCAGAGAAGACAAGAAAAAATGCCCAAAAACTGTCAGAGAAGGAAATAGCAGAAACCTCCGGAGGAGCAATTCAATGACGACCCCCCCCCCCCCTTTAGAGACGGTTGCTGACGAAGGTCCACCAGTTGGTGCTTTCCACACCAGCACCATGTGCCTCGGGTCTACAAGCGTTTGGGGGTGTCATATGGAGAGGGGAACTCAAAGGTGGTTGAGACTGTGGCCAGGCCGAACCGCCGACTTCTCCTTATTACAACAACAACAACTTCCGCTATTTTGCTACTTCCTCAGGTCTCACAAACATGAAATCATCCACTGCCAGCAGCACATAACCAGCCCTGCGTTGTCATTCCCTGTTCCTTCCATGAACACCACCCTTGTTTGATGACCGATTTACTGAGAGGCAATTATGCACAACACTGCAGCTCATTCAATGGATGCAGAAACTACCCAATCTGTAGCTGAGAGTACTGGGTAATTAAGCGTCGTCATAATTGGGTTCAAACCATTTCCTCCTGGGGGGGGAGTATCCCAGACTGCCATGTTACCTCAGGGTTGTGTGGCTGGATCAGGGTTTGGAACCTGACTGTGTTTACCTCATGCAGTTCCAATTGGGTATTACATTCTGGACATTAGCACCTTTGCGATGAACATACACATACACACACATGCATTTACATACACACTGACACACAGGTATACACACACACACACAAGCAATATAGACATATGTGGGGGGAGAGCAGGAAGAGCCTGGTTCATCTCTGCCCAACTTGGAGCACGTGAGATGATTCACTAACTCCTGAGGAACTTAAACTCAAAATGTCAAGGCCAATTTGTGTTACAGCGTGTCTCTAAAGCGACTTGTTCCCCTTTAATGAAACATTTGCACTGCGGCCTTCTTGGCCCACAGCTACACAGAAAGGAAGATATTCACCCCCTTGTAGCAAAATAGTCTTGTTTTCAATGCAGTGGTGTGGCTTTGTTCCTGAGGCCACACATACACACACACACACACAAACATTCACCACACACACAGACATAGATACACACAGGCAAACTAGGATAACTTTATTTACTCTCTTTTATGCACACAGTAATAACAAATTCACACACACACACACACATACACACACACACACACACACGCACCAGCCTTATCCCAGCCAGCCTCAGGCCTTTTCCACAGAGTCCATCCATATGCATTATCATTTGATGTGACGGTTTTCCCAGCCCAGCAACCACAGTACAGTACAGCTGGCTGTAGTTTGTTACACAGTACAGCTGGCTGTAGTCTGTTATACAGTACCATGCTGGCTGTAGTCTGTTATACAGTACCATGCTGGCTGTAGTTTGTTACACAGTACAGCTGGCTGTAGTCTGTTATATACAGTACAGCTGGCTGTAGTCTGTTATACAGTACCATGCTGGCTGTAGTCTGTTATACAGTACCATGCTGGCTGTAGTCTGTTATACAGTACCATGCTGGCTGTAGTCTGTTACACAGTACAGCTGGCTGTAGTTCTGTTATACAGTACCATGCTGTCTATATTCTGTTATTCACATTACCAAGCTGCCTGTAGTATGTTATACACAGTACCAAGCTGCCTGTGGTATGTTATACACAGTACCAAGCTGCCTGTAGTATGTTATACACAGTACCAAGCTGCCTGTAGTATGTTATACACAGTACCAAGCTGCCTGTAGTATGTTATACACAGTACCAAGCTGCCTGTAGTATGTTATACACAGTACCAAGCTGCCTGTAGTATGTTATACACAGTACCAAGCTGCCTGTAGTATGTTATACACAGTACCAAGCTGCCTGTAGTATGTTATACACAGTACCAAGCTGCCTGTAGTATGTTATACACAGTACCAAGCTGCCTGTAGTATGTTATACACAGTACCAAGCTGCCTGTAGTATGTTATACACAGTACCAAGCTGCCTGTAGTATGTTATACACAGTACCAAGCTGCCTGTAGTATGTTATACACAGTACCAAGCTGCCTGTAGTATGTTATACACAGTACCAAGCTGCCTGTAGTATGTTATACACAGTACCAAGCTGCCTGTAGTATGTTATACACAGTACCAAGCTGCCTGTGGTATGTTATACACAGTACCAAGCTGCCTGTGGTATGTTATACACAGTACCAAGCTGCCTGTGGTATGTTATACACAGTACCAAGCTGCCTGTGGTATGTTATACACAGTACCAAGCTGCCTGTAGTATGTTATACACAGTACCAAGCTGCCTGTAGTATGTTATACACAGTACCAAGCTGCCTGTGGTATGTTATACACAGTACCAAGCTGCCTGTAGTATGTTATACACAGTACCAAGCTGCCTGTAGTATGTTATACACAGTACCAAGCTGCCTGTAGTATGTTATACACAGTACCAAGCTGCCTGTAGTATGTTATACACAGTACCAAGCTGCCTGTAGTATGTTATACACAGTACCAAGCTGCCTGTAGTATGTTATACACAGTACCAAGCTGCCTGTGGTATGTTATACACAGTACCAAGCTGCCTGTAGTATGTTATACACAGTACCAAGCTGCCTGTGGTATGTTATACACAGTACCAAGCTGCCTGTGGTATGTTATACACAGTACCAAGCTGCCTGTGGTATGTTATACACAGTCACATGAAGCATCCCTGTGTGTACCTGACCCTCCGCAGAGGAGGAGAAACACGAGAGACCTCGGAACAAGGGACGCCATCCACTCAAAAGAAAATGGCCACTGGGAAGCTTTTAGTGTCTACAAAAGACAACGCTGCCATCAGAAGAAAAGCTAAGCCCTCACCCAGACACGAGCACGGCCCGAAAGCTTAGAAGAGAGAATAACACACCGGAGAAAACCATTTGTCACATCTTGAATCTGTGGGCAGTCTGACCGTTTTCTCAAGGGAAAATGTTTCAGTTTTTCAACTCTTCACCTCTGCAGTAGCTCAGAATACAACCTTCTCCAGCTGAATCTGATTTATGCACATTTTTGTCTTATCTATAAAACTTCACTCTAAAGCCAGGCTGTAGCCTACACCGGAACTCTATGGATGCATCTGGTTGATGTGGAGGTGGGTGGGAAGGCCTACTGGCCTACATATGTATTGTGTTATGTAATGTTATTACACAGGCATTGCTAGCTTACGCCTTGAATGCTTACACAGTCAACAACGGACATGATGCCTACTGGGGCTTTGATGAGAAATCACCACCACATAACAAACCATGGCAAACATCAACAACTCAACCATTTACCACAACGTGCACTGTAGGCTACTTCCTACAGTAGCACTATTTGCATGTCTTTTGCGTCTGGTAAAGGAATAAAATGCAATCTAATGCCTAATGTTTTCCCTGTCATATCGTTTTATACAATTAAGGCATGATCTATAACACACGTAAGGGATGCAAGTCGCTCTGCAGAGGCGAACAAGTCTGGGCATACCTCATATTCCCTTCCCTCTCTTTCTACCAGGCAACAGTAGCCTCACAACAGGATGTGATGTAGCACAGGCTACGCCGCTTGATCATCCAGTTTGATATCGAGAAGAGCTCTCTGCTAACAGTGACACATTACTGACTACACACTACCTCATCAAACGCCACCCAAGTAGGTTATTAATCAGTTGGTGACGTAAGGATAACCATCACTGTATAAAACGGACATAACGGTGTGGTACGTTATGCGGAATCATTGCGTTCCCACCAAGTACTAGAGCACATGCAGATGTTGGTCATAGGAGTATGACAGAGGGGCTAACTTGGTGAGATGAAAGGCTTCTTTGATTGTCTTGGCGGATTGATAAACTGTCGTTTTGTTTAATAAAACATGAGATATCTCGGGAACTCGGACAGTTTTTAAGCAATAGCCTACAAACATCGCTAATCCCGTCCAGCCCGCGCTGGACAGTGGGGGTATAATTGTCACCTATCGTCTGGGAGAAAATGTTTGTGCTACAGTTTCCGCCTATTTTGCTATACAGTGTTCAGTGTTTGATGCAGTATCCAAACGAAAGCCCACCAACCTTGTATACTTGTCCATAGGTGCCATTGCCGACCACTTCCACTAGTTCGAAAATCCCAGCCGGGTCCTAAAAAAAAAGTAACACGTTATACGGTAAAACAAATTGTGATTGATAGTGTGATTTTTAATACAGGATGGTCACCATGAGGCGGTTGAACATGATTTTTCTTAAATGTGCTTTTCAAACAGAGTAAATGACGTTTTTTTCTGAATGTGTATATAACAATAACTGGCACGTTTGGTCAATGCTTTTGTAGGTTTTAAGAGCGATCGCGTAAAAGACCACTGGTACATTAGGAAAGCAATGATGCACTCATTGAATGCTCGTTCAATAACATGCACTCACCCGCAAAGATGCAAGGTCTATGTCCACAAGGCTTTTAGCAGGAGAATCGTTCGCCATTTTTCAAGAATAAATAGAAATCGCAAAGTATATTTTATCTCCGTCAAGATGATTGTTAACTTGCAACGCCGTATCTCATCGTTGAGTTGTTTTTCTTATTCCTTGGTTAAACAATTTCGGTCCTAAGCGGGTTTTTCTTTGTACTTCCCGACGCCGTTGTCTAACCGACGCGGTTACTCCATATTGAGCTACCGCGACTGGCAGTTCTAGCTGCTGTCTTTAGTCTCTCCGCCCTGCCTTCCTGCCTGCTCTCCCCCCTCGCTCGCTCGCTCTCTCTCTCTCTCTCTCTCTCTCTCTCTCTCTCTCTCTCTCTCTCTCTCTCTCTTTCTCTCTAGCTCCCTCTCTCTCTTTCTATGTCTCTCTCTCTGTCTCTGTCTCTATCGCTCTCTCTCTCTCTCTCTCTCTCTCTCTCTCTCTCTCTCTCTCTCTCTCTCTCTCTCTCTCTCTCTCTCTCTCTCTCTAGCTCCCTCTCGCTCTCTCTTTCTATGTCTCTCTGTCTCTATCGCTCTCTGTCTCTCTCTCTGTCTCTCTCTCTGTCTCTCTCCCTCGCGTTCTCACTCACTCCACTGTAGCTAGCATCACTAACACAGGAAGCTGAATCTGAAAGGTCCTGTGTGAGTGTATGAGAGAGAGAAAAAAAAGAGAGAGATAGTCTGCAGGGGCAATGGAGGGTGAGCATAACGTGATAAAGGCCTCCCCCATCTTTAACAGTGGAAACGTATCCACATAATCCCACATCATGATCTGCTCCTGTCCACAATGTATCAGCATACCTCCCATAGGTTGAGCCATTATGCTGTCATTTGGATGAAGCCTGTAGTAGGCCAATCTCAAATATTATTAGAGGGCCTCAATGGACTGACTAACTAATTCATTTCCCTCTGACTTTGTCACTCCACTCTCTGACTTGTTCTCGTGCTTCCTCTCTTAACAGTGAGAATGTGTTCATAACACACCCCCTCTCACACTCCCCTTGCTTCTTTTCCCTAACTTTTTCTCTCCCTTTTCTACTTCTATCCCCCCTACTCCCATTTCTTCCTTGGTGTGTAAGATAAGGCTTTTTTATGGTTCTTATCAACCTTTTTACAATGACCGTTAACTGAATTTATATTTATTTAAGAACTGCTGCTAAGCGTAGAGAATCTAGCCAACTAGAAAACACGTCATAAAAGATGGGTTGTTACACACACATCATGCTAAAGGGTAATTAGAGCATGTGAAATGGAAGCAGTGATATAAATATTTCACCAGCGCTGTCAACTCTGAGATTGTTGTGGGGTTGGTCCGTTAAATCCCATTCTCGGTGATGCTAGGTCTACCAGACATTCCAGACTGGGCGCTCGGGGTAGTCTGACGAGGGTTCAAGGAGACAGAGTTAGCATGCTCAGCGTCAAACTGAGGGGGCAAGGAGACAAGGACATGTTCATATGTGACACGTTCAGCACAATCTTTTATTCCTATGAGTTCTAGATCACTTAAGTGTGTTCTAAAACGATGTTTACCAAAGTCCTGTCTTGTACTTTTGTGAACTAAATGAACTTGTTATATCTTAGTCTAGTCTGGTTTAGCCTGGTCTAGTGTGTTCTAATCTTGTCTATCCTGGTGTAACCTAGTCTAATCTGGTTTTGTCAGGTCATGGTTTTGTCAGCTCTAATCTGGTTTTGTCAGGTCTAATCTGGTCTACTTGGATGTCTTCTGGTCTAGTCTGGTCTAATCTGATGTCTTCTAGTCGAACCTAGCCTAGTCTAGTTTTGTCGGCCCTAATCTGGCCTAGTTTGGTCTAATCTGGCCTATTATAATCTTGTCTGGTTTAATCTAGTGTAGCCTGGTCTAGTCTGACCGCAGCTTTTTTTAAGTGACATGGGTAACCCCAAACCGAGTCACTCAGACCTGAGAGACCCAAACAATGTGAGTCGTTGTCATAGTTCCTGAGGCTGAGAGAAACATCCCACGGTAGATTATTAACAGCAAAATGGAGGGGGGCTGTGTGTAGGTGTCAGTTTGTTTGGTGTGTGTGTGTACATGGTGTGTGTGTGTGTGTGTGTAGCTGAGCCTATGAGGGAGAGACAGTCTTTTATTCCATTTGGCCTCCAGTCACAGAATAGTTCTGCACAAAACAACAATAAGAACTGTCAACATTTCCACCCGTAGCTTCAGTTGACTGACTATCAGAATGTTCTCAAGCATTCCTTGCCCACTATTTTTTATTTATCTCCACAAAACATACGCTTCCATTAGGGCCTAATCATAATATATATTCGGGGGGACACATCCCCTATTCAAATCTGATCAAAATGTCCCCCCCAATATATTGATATAGAAATATAAATAAAATATAAAAGTGCTAAGCTACGACAGGCAACCACGTACGCTGTCCGAAATTATCATTAAAAATGATATCATATTCATAACTAAACTTTAAAAGTTTTCAGGAGAGGACCCTCAGACTCCGCAGCAGATTTCGTCCCCCCCCCAATGTTGACTCCATGGCTACGGCCTTGGTTTCCATTCCAACAAACTTAAACATGCTGTTCATAGATAATGTATTAATATTAATACAATAGTCTGGAAGAAAATGTTTCATGGTTTATTTTGCTCACTATTCCAACTCTAGTAAACTCCTAGTAATCACCAGTGCGGCTGAACAAAAAGTAATTCACTTTGTGTATCTCTGTAGGAGATAAGTGTGTGTGTGTGTGTGTGTGTATGTATGAGTGTGTGTGTGTGCATGTGTGCCTGTGTTTTAAATGCAATCGTGTATGTGTGTGTGTGTGTGTGTGAGAGAGAGAGAGAGAGAGAGATAGGTGTGTGTGAGCACTGGTCTGCCCCAGCAACAGTGAACCCCCTCCCTCGCTCTCAAAGTGAGTCAACAGCAGCCGTCTATCAGGTCTGACCAGTGCCAAGCAGGGAAAATAAGCCTGGGAAAAGCTGCCTGCTCTTGTGTGCCCCCATGGGTGCATGTGCCGACACATCACAGCACAGGGGCTACAACACAGATGAATACATTTCAAACTCTCAAAATATCTGCAATGCAACAGTAATCACACAGCCAGGATGTGTGTTAGGAATGTAATGAGCACACACACACACACAGACACGCTTCCTCTTCCAGCCTCAAAAGGAAGTTTGAAAAAGAATGAATTTGCATACAAAGGTAAGATGGAAAATATTCAGAACCTATCCATTCACCAGAGTTCCTGGCATACACACACAATCACACACACACACACACACACACACACACACACACACACACACACACACACACACACACACACACACACACACACACACACACACACACACATGATCACAAACACACACACCCACACACACACACACACACACACACATGATCACAAACACACACACAATCACACACACAGATACACACACTCACACAGGAGAAAGAGCAGAAAAAGAGATGTTAGGTACGTATCACATTGACAGCCACTCATTTTTCAGGTTAGCTGGGATAATACTCAAACGATACAATGCAAATACTCCTCTTCCCTCTGTGGTGAATCAGGTGAAACTCAGACTTGTTGACACGGAGGGTTCATGTCGTGGTCCACACCAGTTTGTGTGCAGAGCAACCACGTGCATGTCTGTGCCCAGTCACGTGGCTATTTGCATTTGAGTGTGTGTATGTTTGCATGTGCCTGCATGTGCATGTGCATTTGTGCATGCTTGTGTGCATGTGTGTGCTTAAGGGTATTTGTGTGTACATCACAAAACACAGGCTCACGATATAACAACTTCACATGGAATATAGACCGGCTCAGAACCTGCTCCTCTTGTCTGTCACAAGTATGGACATGCACTGAAGGGCGCTTCACCAGGGTTATGATACACACAACCCACAACATGACGATGAGACAAAACACAGATTTGCACCGCCGCACTGTCATGTTGCAGATCGATAGTGATGATACCTACATTGTGAGACGCGCGAGAAAAATCCATGGGAGGAAAATCTTCATGTCACCATGGAATAGAGGCCAGACGGTTGGTCTGATATCAACGTGAGCTGGGCATGTCGGTGACCTCTAAAATCAGACTGGGGTGTGGTCTGTCTGTCTGTTGTTGTCTGTTGGAGAGAAAAAGGAGCTGTCTCTGAGAAATGCTCTCTATGAACCCTATGCCCCCAAAGCACTGTCGGAGTTCCTTCCAACACAACACTGCCATCTTCTGGCCACAAATTCTTACTGCGTGAAGAAAAAACCCTGAATCTAAACATTCAACATAGTTTTGCCCGGCAACAGACACAGTGTGCGGACTATATAAATTACCTCCAATGACAGAGACGTAGAGGAAAAAAGAGAAAGAGAAACTATGTGTCACTTCCATCTGGATGACTCCACACAAGCATGGAATAATCCAGATATAACGTCACCGTTTTACCGTTGGGGTCCATGTCATCTTGTGTTTCATGGTTTCATCACCTCGGTCCCTTTCCTTGAACACTTTGAAGAAGACTGGCAGGAGCAATAGCAATAGGCAATTCCTTTTGCTTAGTTATCTGGGGATGACGAGAGAAGAAGCCTTTTCAACCTGTTTATAAATGTTTTCTGAATGTTGAAAACAGGCATTCTGTGGGATGCATACAAACTGTGATAAGTGATGAGCATACATCTGCTTTTTCACAGAAAACACAAGAAACTGCCATAGACCAGGTTTAAATCCATGGTAGTATTGGAATATTCCGGGTCTCTGGTCATTTCTCTCTCCTGGTCTTTTCTCTCAACAAAGAAGGATGAGATCGAAGGAGTCTTCCTTCAGATCTTTACTTTCAGGGCCAGTTAGGAAGGACACGAGGAGTGGATGGAAGTAGGAATCAAGTAAAGATCTACGAAGAGTTAACCTCGGACTGTGAGTCAGTCTGAACGCACTGCACTCCCAGCTACACAGGACTACGGGAGTTTGAAGTTGCATAACAAGCAGCCCTCAGTGTCTGCAGGCTGGACCGAGACAAACATTTCCTTTTCTCCATGACACACAAGGAGTGAAGACATGTTATAAAACAGAAGTTTGAGTGGAGCTGGCCAAGGCAGTGAGTATGGTGAGATAGGGTCCATATTTTATCACTAAGGAAGGATAAAGAGATAATATGAGAACCAGAGTTAAGGACCATGGATGATCTATATAGTTTAAAAGTTGGCCTGGTTTGTGTCTGGAGAATGGATGGATGGTGAGGGTAGGCTGTGCTATTGATACAGGGCCAGGTTGAGGTGGGGGGACACAGTGTTATCTGACCTGTTGCTCTGGGGATCCATTTTCACAACTCAAACCTCTACATTTGATTGACCAGTTTGGAGGGCCCTGTTAAACAGTGCATCCTCCGGGACATTGGCCCTATTCGAATCCTCGGAACAGCACAAAACCCACAGAACAGGTCCAAAACAGAATACAGTCAGCATTTCAGGATTTTGCTTTTCATTTAATAATGTACTTAGAATTATTATAATCATACATTTTTTACAATTTAGAATATAACTTTATTTTACAAGATGGTCCATCCTCATCATATTTCACACAGCCTGTTAGTTTGTGGTATCTATATAACCTATAGCCACATGGTAGGCTATATGGTATTCAGCTGTGAAATTCAAGTAAGAGGTCTTTGTCATATCTGAAAGATGCATAAACGCCCACTGAATTTCTGCCCTCTTCTTGTAGAAGTAAACTACAAATCCCATAACTAGCGGTAGCTTTATCTAAAACTACATTTCCCTGGTCTGTGTAGTTCCGTGATGAGATTGAAGGTTCTAGGTACTCAGGGTAGATGTGACTGAAGATTTAATATTATAACATTAAAGACAACTAATTGAAGAAAAATGCGCTGGTTTGAAGGTTCTATTCCAGCTGCCATCGCCGCTGCCAAACACCAGAGCCTTGTTTTCGTCGTCGTTATAACAGGTAACAGCTGTAATAATAGCTCGCTCGCTAGTTTGACATCGTCGTCAAGCGTAGAATTTCTTGCTGCTGGCTAGTTAGACTGTACAGTAGATCAGCAAGCTAACCAGTTGAATGATTCGTAGAAAACGTACTCTACGCTAGCTGAGCTATGTGCACTGTCACTAGCTATCACCGGCTATTGAGAAGCAAATAAGCTGTCATTGTCAAGAAAACATGACATATAACAAGCGAATAGGAATGTGTGGGGCTGACGAGCTACTAATGGTAGCTAGCTAGCATAGCTTGTTAGCTATCTGCTAGTTTGCTGTAATGGCAAGCTGTGACGCTGTTGACAGGTGACTAGCTTTTGATAGTTACAGTATTGTTATAAATAATGAACAAGTAAGTTGCTGACATAACTTGATGATTTTACATTGACAACATAAGCAACATGCCAATTCATAATTTTGCTGTATGGTCAGTTTAAGGCCATATAATTTTGCGTGGCTGTTCCAGTAGCACTTGGTGGACGTCGTGAGTGACTCAACATATTTTAGAAAAAAGTAAAAAATCCTTTCTTGTCCAACAGGCGACGATGAGCAGTCCACACAGATGATTTCCAGTTGGGAGGACGACATAGTTGCCGATGCGTCCCTTAACACTTGTGTCGCAATTAAAGTGGATGCCAAGAGGTACTGTAACTGCTTTTGACCTTAGTAACATATCGAATACGGTGAATTTAACAGTGCCACAGGAAATGAAGACATTCCTGACATGGTTTTCTCTTTTGTTACAGTGAGACATGTGTTCAGTTCTCCCAAATCTGTATCCTTTCATTGCCGCACGGTGATCAATCCCAATGATGCTGCTGTTTCATTACTAACTTACCTTTTTTGTCTTCCACTGACTACTTCTTAGCTATTTTACTTACTAACAGTACAAGTACTGCATGTTGCTGTAGTTGATGTTGTCCACGAAATGTTTGAAAGCTGCAATAGCATATTGTGAAAGACTGACAGAATGTGGACGGAATTCCTCCCGCAACAAAAGTAGGCTTATCCAAAATAGCCATATCTTTTTCTGCTCGTGGAGGCACCGACACAGGGTGTGAATCATTGTAGCGGTGTGCCGTAGGACTCCCTGAAGGCTGCCTCCGTCGACTTGACCTTAACCCTGACCCTCAAACAGACCCAGTGGTGTGCATCCCCTCCAGCTTCTTCATCGGGGAGAACGGCATCCCCCTGGAAGTCATCGCCGGCAGCATTCCCGCCGAGGAGCTTAGGAAGAGAATCGACAAAGTCAAAGAGGTACATTCACATTTAGTCATTTAGCAGACGCTCTTCTCCAGAGCGACTTACAGTAAGTACAGGGACATTCCCCCCGAGGCAAGTAGGGTGAAGTGCCTTGCCCAAGGACACAATGTCATTAGGCACGGCGGGGGAATCGATCGAGCAACCTTCTGATTACTAGCCCGACTCCCTCACCGTTCAGCCATCTGACTCCCTGAGGTAGCGAGCTTCCTGACTCTCAAACACGAGCCCCCGTTAGATGTAGCCGAGGTGTTCGGTTTCTGACTATCCGTGTGTGGCAGATGCATGGCCAGCAGATCCGCGCGGGGGCGGAGGCGGTCGCCCCCCAGGCTGAGACGGGGCTCCCCATGGAAGCCCCACCCCCAGAGGAGCAGGCCCCGGTCCCGGCCACAGCACTCCCGCTCTCCCCCCCTGCTCCACAAGACCTCCAGCCCACCCAGACACCAGCCACAGAGTCCACAGCCACACCGTCGACATCTAAAGGTGACACCTGGGAAGTGCCGGGGACCAGCTCTGTGTAAATCCACGGTATTCAGTGCTGTCGTATGGCCCGGATGGCAACATGGATGATAACACGTTTACCTTTGTCGCCTCTTCCACCCAGAATCCCTGTCCAGGCCTGCCGAGGAGGGCGGGGCTTCTGGTCATGTGACCCCCGGTGAGGACAGGAGCACCTCATCGGACGACGCCTCCGCCAGCTCTCAGCCCGACGAGGGCCTGGATGCCAAGGTGGAACGGTAGGGAAATCCACACACACACACACACACAACCACACACACACACGTATACATAATGCGCACACACTACTTGCATGCCGACTGACCAGTTTCTCCTGCTTTTTCTCCTCTTCCGTGGGTGACTTTCCCTGCCCAGGTTGACAAAGCAACTAGAGGAGAGGAGAGAGCAGAAGAAGAAAGAGGAGGAGGAGGTAAGTCCTGCCGCGGCCGGGCCGGTCGGGGCTGGACACGATGCTCTCTTCAGCTCTGCAGCCCCGAGTACCTCAGTGTGGTGATGCAGTCTGGTGTGTGTCGTGTGTTCAGGGTGAGATCAAGAAGGAGATGGAGAGGAGGAAGCAGGGCAAGGAGGTTCTGGACTTTAAGAAGAAGCAGGAGGACGACAAGACCAAGCGGATCCTGGATGAGAGGAACAAGGACAAGGCAGAGGAGAAGGCGGCCAGGGAGCGCGTCAAACAGCAGATCGCCCTGGTACTGAGCCTCTGAGAGCTCTCTCTCTCTCTCTCTCTCTCTCCCCCCCCCTCTCTCTCTCTCTCTATCTCTCTCTCCCACCCTCTTCCGCTCTCTCTTCCTTCTATCTGTTTCTGTCTTGCTCTCTTTCTTTTTTCTCCTTTTCTTCGTCGTCTTCTCTTCCTCCTCTCCACCATCCTGCAGTGAACGCGGGGCCCAGTAGAGGTCATATCTCATGAAATCAGCTGATGTAAAAGCCTCAGGTCCCAGTCATGGTGCATTCACCACCAGAGGCTGGTTGATGGGTCACAGTGTCAACAGATACTCCACTGCCCCCTACAGACTGGCATGTAACACTGCAGTCCACAGCGGGGTCAGTCTAGCCTGACGTTGTCATACTCATAATTCTAGTCAGATATGAGTCTGAAAACTCTCCGTTGGGCTGTGACTATGGGGCGTGTTTTAACCGAACTCGTAAAACAAATGCCTCTGCGCTCAATTGGATAGACCTACAACCAATCAGAGCAACGTAATATGTTGTTTGTTGAAAACGGATTCAACCCAAGGGCTCTTTCGTGACGTTGTTGATTACGTTACTGTTGATCATCTGTCCATCATTGTATAAAGCCCGCCCTGGCAATTTCATTGGTCCGCCCAGATCTTGGTTTTATATAGTTGTTCCCAATACGAGACCCTACAGACCCAACTTCCCGACCACATTTTTTTGTGGGCGGGGAGAAGTTGGGCTGGCAGCCAGGCTAGGTTCAGTCCATAATTGAATACAAATGAATTTGAGATGGCTACATAATTGATCCTGAGCCGAGAAATAAAAACAGATCAGATGACCTAGGAGGAGTGAGGTTGTGTGACGCGAGGCTTGTGTGACCCCCAGGACCGTGCGGACCGGGCGGCCCGCTACGCTCAGAACCACGAGGAGCTGGAGTCGGCTCGACTGGCAGCCTTGCAGGCCAGGCAGGCGGAGCAGGAGGCCCGCAGAGAGACCCCCAACAGACACCGGAGGTACTGGGAACTCGGCTTCACCATCAGGGCTTCCTCCCGGATTCATGTCGTGAATTGAGCTGAAGGTTGACTTCATGTTTCGTGGAGATTTTCTGTGTTCTGGCGTGTGGTTGATTTGTGCGTGTGTGATGTGTGTCCCCCCCCCAGCACCAGGATACAGTTCCGTCTCCCAGACGGTTCCTCCTTCACCAACCAGTTCCCCTCAGAGAGCAGGCTGCTGGAGGCACGACAGTTTGCTGCTCAGGTCAGTGTCTCTCGCTCCCTCTTTCTCTTGCTCTCTCTCTCTCGCTCTCGCTTGCTCTCTCTCTCCCTCTCTCTCTCGTGCTCTCTTCTTTTCTCTCTCTCTCTTGCTCTGTCTCATGCTCTCTCTCTCCTCATGGTACAAGTCACTCTCTTATGGTACAAGCCTCTCTCTCGCTCTCTCTCTCTGTGTACTGACTCTAACAGTATTTCAGGGGTTAGTGCCAATGAGCAGTCTGTACTTTTACCAGACGCACTACAACAATAACATAATCGTCAGGACTACTGGGTCAGTCACCCCCACAGTGTCCATCGTATTTGTAGGAAGGTGTCTTTATCAATCTGGCATCCTTGCATCAGATACCGGCTAGTGTCATATTGCATAGATGCAGTATACCACCTGAATAGAGATACCATCAGCTTCCAGATAGCATGTTATCGCTAGACAGAGAGAGCCATACATTTACCAATACCACTACCAAACGGTACATGTAATCTCTAGATGGGTGGCGTCTCTACAGATCAACATGGCGTCCCTACGGCACTGTCACATCGGCGCAGCACACAACCATGGGTGTTTGTCCCAACCATGGGTATTTGTCCCAACCATGGGTATTTGTCCCAACCATGGGTATTTGTCCCAACCATGGGTGTTTGTCCCAACCATGGGTGTTTGTCCCAACCATGGGTGTTTGTCCCAACCATGGGTGTTTGTCCCAACCATGGGTGTTTGTCCCAACCATGGGTGTTTGTCCCAACCATGGGTATTTGTCAGGGAGGGATGGAGTCAGATGGCTCAGCGGTGAGGGAGTCGGGCTAGTAATCAGAAGGATCAGAACATTAGTGTCTCTCTGTTGTGTGTTCGACGACTTTCTGGATTCTCCCAAGTCCAAATGGTTCAACGAGCTCAGCGGTGAGGGAGTCGGGCTAGTAATCAGAAGGTTGCCGGATCGATTCCCCGCAGTGCCAAATGACGTTGTGTCTTTGGGCAAGGCACTTCACCCTACTTGCCTTGGGGGGAATGTCCCTGTACTTACTGTAAGTCGCTCTGGATAAGAGCGTCAGCTAAATGACTAAATGTAATGTTTGTCCCAACCATGGGTGTTTGTCCTTTTCAGGAAGTAGGCAATCGCTACGGTAACTTCTCCCTGGCGACCATGTTTCCACGGAGGGAGTTCACCGGGGAGGACCTGGACAAGACCCTGCTGGAGCTGGAGCTGGCCCCCAGCGCCTCGGTCGTCCTGCTGCCTGTGAGCCTCACACACACACACACACACACACACGCACACACACCTGACACCTTCACACCCTGCTGAGTCAGGGGGCTGGACACACCTGGGGATCTCCTCTATCTGATCATATGTGCCAAGACAATCAGGACAGGGACAATTGGCGCCTTTCCACAAAACGACGAAACTGTTGCGAATCGGAAGTCATTTCTTGATTTGTCCGTCCGTCTCCCTCTCTGCAGCAAACGGGGCGCCCGGCCCACTCGGTGGTGCAGTCGTCCGAGGGTGGTCTGTGGGCTCTGCTGGGCTCCATCCTCTATCCCCTGCTTGCCGTCTGGAGGTTCCTCACCGGCTTCCTGTTCAGCAGCCCGGGCCCCGCCCCTTCCCAGAGACCCGGCACTGCCCCCGCCTCGGGCTCCTCTGCTGGGGAACCAAAGAGGTGAGGGCCTGGAGTCCCAACCCCCCACCACCTGCCCCTCATGACCTCCCCCACCCTGCCTCCCCTCAGAGGAGAGCTCCATAGCTAGCCTGGCAGGGACTGCAGTTCCATGGAGTAGGGGGGATTAGGGTGGCTTGATGATATGGGGAGTTTGTTGTCGCATAACAGTCAAAGTGTTGTCACAATTGTCATATTTATGCCTCTCGCTAATACTATTCCTCTCTCTCTCTCTTTATGTTTCTATCTTTATCGCTCTGTCTGTCTCAGGGAATCCCTTCGCAAGCGCACAATGGAGAAGAGACCAGAGGACTTCAAGAAGGACGGTAAGATCCACAGACTTCGAACCCAGGAGGACAGCGAGGATGACAACAACACCTGGAACGGGAACTCCACCCAGCAGATGTAGCGCAATAACACTGATCCTCTCTCTCTCTCGGTCTCTCTCTTCCTCTCGGTCTCTCTCTCTCTCGGTCTCTCTGAAATGGTTTGACTTTTTCGAGTGCGTGCCGTCGGTGTAACTGAAGATTATGCTGATTTTTAGGGCTATGTTTATTTGTTTACCAACGTTCTCCCTTTCCCGTCATCCAAGCTTGTTAAGTCCTCCCGCTTCTTCCTGCATGGGTAGATATAATCAAGGTAACCCACCCCTCCATGGACTTGAACAGACCCTTCTCCACTTCCCTTTCCTCTCTTTGTGTTGAAACTACTAATTGCTTCAGACTCGCCTGACCAGGTGTCTGTGTGGGGGGTCAGCGCCGGCCCAGGAGCTTCTCTCCAGTCTGTTAACTTGTCTGACGGTTGCGGAGGAGCTTTTTATTTAACTGTAACCCAGGTGAAGCTGGACGAGCCAATGAGTGGCTGTAGCGAGGGGGGGGGGGGGGGCGTGCATAGATGAGTTTTCTACCCTGGCTGTGGGGCCACTGCTGGCAGAGACTGCCTTGGCAGTAGAATGTGTTTCTACTAGTTGAACATGAGCAACCAATGGAACTGCTCCTGTATGTAACAATGGCAAATGATGATGATGATGATAATAATAATAATAATAAAAGTTTTTCAATAAATTATGATGTTTGTGTTTGTAAGTACATTCTGAAGGTGCTAGGTTGTACACTGAGCCAGATGTAAGTTAATAACAGTTTATTGATTCTTCATAAATACAAATAATGCTAATGCTTGACTTAGTCTTATTCAAAAAGCATAATTAACCCGTTAACCTTTGTGCTGCCTTCAGGTCACATGACCCAAAGGTTCACATTTACCCGACGCTATTATCCAGAGCGACTTACAATAAGTACGGGGACATTCCGCCCGGTGGGTCGGTGGGTCCCAACGACTGATGGGTCAGAATGACCCGAACTGCAGGTATCACTATGGCTCAGATTTGTTATTTAATATACATAAAAAATTATGAGGACAATGATGTGATTTGACATTCTTTAAGATTGCTATGGCAACCCTTATGTTCCCAAGGCAAAGTTTCTGCTGTTAAGTATCATTGGTAAAAAAGGTTTTTACGTAAGGCACACAGTGTAACTCAAAAACAAAAAAAAATTCCCACATTATTGCTCATCTACGGATCTCTCCAGAAGCCACAAGATGGTGTGGAAGAAGTTGGATTTTCCTTCATATGTTCCGTCTAACCTTCTCAATATGTCTGAACGTAATGCCTCAGAAACTTGGCTCTAACCGATGGGTCTGACTCGGTCATTGTTATGTTGAGGTGTTAGTTAAAACTCTCTCTTGCTAACACACAAACCCCAGAACTCAAGTCACTCTGTTAGCAAAGAGGCAGACGGAACATTCTTCATCACCGTTCCAACATCTCTCAGACGGTCTTAAAGCTGATGAGGTAGTCTGGGTAGGCCCCAGCATCGCAGAACACCACGTAGATGAAAGGGTTCTGCAGGTTGTCCACGGCGCAGTCGTACAGGTCGGACCCGGGGTCGCTGGGGTCCAGGGGGTCAGGCTCCCGGATGCCGTTCCTTCCCTGGCAGGGCTTACCCACCAGGACCCGGGCGCGGTACATGTACTTGAGCCCGCTGGCGTCCGGGTTGGAGTAGGTGTCCTGGCAGGAGTACCACGTCTCCTTGGCGAAGTAGGTTCCGTTGCCGTACATCGTCGCTGTGGAAGAATACATTTACTTTTAGTCATTTAGTAGACGCTCTTATCCAGAGCGACTTACAGTAAGTACAGGGACATTCCCCCCGAGGCAAGTAGGGTGAAGTGCCTTGCCCAAGGACACAACGTCATTTGGCACGGCGGGGAATCGATCCGGCAACCTTCTGATTACTAGCCCGACTCCCTCACCGCTGAGCTCGTCGAACCATTTGGACTTGGGAGAATCCAGAAAGTCGTCGAACACACAACAGAGAGACACTAATGTAGTGAAATAAGGGTGCGGCCCGGCTAAGGAGTGTCGTTAACAGACTAGGGATGTCTTAGTTACCGTTCCTTCCACAGAAGCTCCTGTTGAAGCCATTGGTGGTGATCTTTTGGCAGATGTCCTTCGTGGTCCCGTGGTAGAGGTTCAGCTCGTTCTTGGATTTGGGGTACTTCTGGTCCAGACCTTGTTTCTTCACAGCGTACCTCTGCCACTGGTTCTTGCTCTGAATCCTCTGGATCTGAAGACGAGACCGACATATAGCTACTGAAGTGACTGACACTAGATTCAATTGGAACATAAATGAAACAAGGGTTTTAGAGGATAAAGCATTTAAGCCAGCTCATTAACCTTGACCACTTGGATTTTTTGTTGCGTCTGAGTCTTTGGATTGTGGCTGGTTTGGAGAAACTCTTTCTCAACACTCTGGTACTCTGATGACGAGGAGACCAGGTCAACAATGGACAGGTCCTTGAAATCCATTTTGGTCCAGCTTGGCGGAGGTTGGATAACAGCTGTAACACAATACACACAAAGTCTCACCAAATGTCCCTCACTGCTAACATTTTTGGGGGCCACCATACAAATACCATTAAATGTGAGAATCGTTTGACTTCTCTACCTATGTCTCCATCGGCTCTCAGAGTCCTCTTGACGCTGGAAGATCTTCCTCTGCTGTCTTTCTGCTGCATGGTCTTAAGGTCCACCTTGTATGTCTCCCCCTGGTGGGTGTAGGTGAAACTACCCTTTTTCCCGTGGTAAGCCAGCTCCAGATCGTAGCTGGGACTGGAGTCCAGCTCCATCCAGACCTCCCCGTCCCCGACCTCCCAGCGCACCGTCTTCCTCAGCCTGCTCTCCTCCTCTGCCCGGCTCTCCCGGTCCTTGGCCTTCTGAAGGAAGTCTTTGATCTGGAGGACAGAGTCCAGCACGTCCTCCTTCTTCCCCGAGATGGTCACCCCATCCTGGGACGCGGCCACCAGGAACTGCACCTGGTTCTTCCGGCTGAGGGCCACGATGGCCTCCTTCTCAGGCTCCAGAAGGAGGCCCAGGTGGCTGGAAGGCACCAGCTGGCTGACACACTCCTCTGAGAGGAAGGAATCCAGGTGTGCCTTCACCTGGGCTAGGCTGGCTGGAGTGAGGCCGCACACCTGGACCTCCATGCTGGGGAAAGGCACAGCAGCAGTGGCCTTCTCCAGGCACACAGGAGGTTTGGTAAGCGTCTGAACGGAAGTGGTTTTGGCAGGTTTGGTAAGAGTGGAAGTGGTTTTGGCAGGTTTCTGGGTGTTTTGGAAGGCCATTTTTAGTGTGTTTGTAGTGGCTGAAGGAAAAGGAGAAAGTCCACAAATTAGGAGTAGTAATTCTCATGGAGATTAACTAATAAAATCACTTGTAGTGGGAGTGTGGCACATTTTATGTTGTGCTACGTCATTTTTTGGTTTTGAATGACAGAAACGTGGAATCCTTCTCTGCTGACCAGACTTACCACTGGGTTTTGGGGTCACCTTCTTATACTGCTTCATAACCTCCTCAAAGTCCTTCATCATTGCAGCTTGAAATACAACTATGTGTATGGTGGAGACAGAGGGCTTCCTGAAAGTCATCAGATAATCTGCTATCGCCGCCATCATGGCATTCCCCACCTGCAAAGCTCCGAGATTGCCGGCACCTGTACAAGGATTTTTAAAAAACACGACACTGACCTGATCTGAGGTAAACATCTGTGTCCATCATCATTATATACATGTCATCATTTTGTTATATAATCCAACAACGTCATGACATGAATAGGACTACAGATAGGAAGGAAGACATCAACACTCATCCTCACCTGTTCCCAGAGCCGGGAAAGAGACTGACCGGACCTTCTGGTTTTCACACATATTCAGGGCTGTAACCATGGAGCTGGTGATGTCAACCTGCTTGGTCCTTCCCACCATGTGCATGATGTGCTTGCTGTGGAGATTCCCAGGCTTGGTGAGCACCACAGCATCATCGGGTTGTTTGCCTGATAAATAAATCGTGGGGGAAATTCACTGGAACGTAGAAGACCGTCTAAAATACAAGACCGTTTATACTACAAGAACAATACAAGATTAATGTGATTAAAGCTGTAGTTATACTACTCAAGGTAGTGGGGTTTATAGGAGAAGCAAACTCATACCTAGAGCTTTACACTCATCCACCACGGCCTGTCCTGCAGCTTTATGGATGGCACCCGACACACCTACGCAGGAAACACAGTGAGTTGTTCAGCCAATAACACCTCAGATGCAACAAATATCCCATGGCTGTCAAACAGATTCATTGATAAATTATTTAAATTATTTTTATGACCTTCCACATAAGACAATTGTGTTCTGTTCAGGCTGATGTACTGTAAATACACTGTTTTTTGGACCCAAGCGCAAGAACACGCAGCCTGCTGTGATTGGCTGCTGAGAGAGGAGGAACAGGAAGCTGACCTGTCTTCAGGTCGAGGGTGGCGTTTGTGCTGTTCACAATGACGTCAGTCTTCTCCTTCGTAATGTCACCATGAAGCACTTTAACTTTTATTGGCCCAATTATGGCTTCAACTGTGTTGACTGAGCAAACAGAGGATCAAAAAGCAGACCACTAAACAGACTTCTCGTGTGTATGGTTTGAAACCATTTGGAATGTATGAATGATTTACTGACTTTGCTGACTGCTGTCGTCACTCTCAGAGTCTGTTGTCGATGCATCACTGTCATCATCCTCATTACTGCTATCATCATCCTAGATTACAGTCAGAAAAACATAACTTGAACGTTTTACGCACCAGTAAACTGAACATTCTTCAGAAATGCCGACCATCCAATATGTAAAAATCCAAAATCAACATTTGAATGAGCAAATAAACCGAATAAATCTACAATGTTCCAGCAGGTGTTCATTGAGATGTTTTGTAAACATTTGAGATACCATGTGGCTGGAGGTCCAGAGGGAGAAGCCCTGCTTAAAGGCCTGCAGGATCGGATCCTGGTCCACCAGCAGGTGGATGAACCTCACCACGGAGGTGGTGGGAAGCTGGGAGAGATGGTTGTCGATGCCCTGGAGAATGGCACCCACAGAATCCGCCCCTGATAAGCCACCACCACCTGTCACAGGGGCAGTTACATCAGACTTTTAGGACCAATTAGTCTAAAGTAGTCATGTCATCACTGAGCAACATGCAGGGTCTGTAACTGGGACCTCTTAATCTACAATGCTAGTCAAATGCTCTACCACTGAGCTATACCCATCCCCATAACATGGAAAGTGCATTTAATTACATGAACTGGGGTGGTTGGAGGAATTCAGTCCCATCGTAGACGCTGTTCAGAAGTGGACCTGAACCCAGCTGAGTCATGCAGTCTCGAGGGTGACCAGGTGGGTGTTCCTACCTGTTCCCACAGCGGGGAAGGAGACGGTGGTGATCTGCTTCTCCTCACAGCGCTCCAACACCTTGGTCACTCGCACGGTGGCGTCCGCCACAGAGTGGGGCCCCAGCATGTGCAGGATGAAGTCGCACAGTAAATCCCCTCCGCTGGTCACTCCTGCCTCGTGGCCCTTCAGAGGCCCTGCAGGGAAACAGAAGAACAAAGAGTACATCACAACGTTCTCATCTCTAACTGCTTTGAACCGGCCAGTGACTCTTAACAGCCGAGCCTCAACTGAGCTCGACTGAGAAAAATATTGTAATGGAATGTCCTACAGATGCTTCCATCCAAAGCTACGGGGGGGATTTGAACCTGTGACCTGTTGATCTGCAGGTGAAACGCTCCAAAACGTCAAACAAACACTACCACTGCAGTTGAAGGCTCTACCAAATCTTCTACCGCTGAGCTACTTAGCCACTTAGCTTAATTGCAGGTAAAGTCTAAGCCTGGTCCTAGAGATAAACCAGCGTCCCAGGAGCCAGAGAGGGTTATCTGAAGGAGAGAGCTGCTTACGGATCATCTTGTACTCCTGCTCCATGGCGCTTCCGGCAGCTTTGGTGATGGCCCCAGAGACTCCTGAAACAACAACAAGAGAGCAGGTTTGAGAGATCCGGGCACCTGCTCTTCCTCAGGTAGACTCACTCGAAACATGTAGACAGTCATTCACCTGCCATCAAATACTATAGGAAACATGTCATGACATGTGAGTTTCATGATTTGGAGTGTGTGATCGTGTTGGATGAATATGCCCACCTCCTGTTAAGTTGAGGTCAGAATTGGTAGTGTTCACAATTCCTTGGACTGTTTCCTTGGTGATATCGCCTTTCCTAACCTCAATTTTGATGCCGCGGATAATCACTTGGGTAAATGAATCAACGTTTAGCAAGATTACTTGATTTACCCCCAACACATAAAAAATATTGAGTTTGAGTTTATGAGAGGGATGCACAAACATTCTTATTTGAGATAAAGGTAAAGTGTCGAACCTTGATTTGAGGGACATTTGGACTGAGCAGGTGCAGCCTTTGGCTGGAAAAATAACAAATGACAAGTTACATCTCAAATCTGAAAACACACAAAGCAACTAAAACAGCTAACCTAAATTAAATCTCTGAATGACTATGGCTATTATGAATATGAGTGCGTTCTAACGAGAGCTACCTTTTTAGGACGCTGCATCCTATTCAGTTTGGTCAAAAGGTCGTTCATAGGGTCATAAACCTTCTTCTCAAAAGACACAATGAAGACCTCTCTGATGCTGGACGAGGCTGTCTGAGATGTGTGGTTATACAGGGCCTTCAGTATTGCTTCCAGGGATCGTTTGGGGTCCATGCCACCTCCCCCTAAGGCACAACACAGACACAAAAAACTACTTTAGGAAGAAACCCTAACCCGCTGAAAGGAAATTACCTGTACTGAATAAATCACAACAACCAACCACAAAGTTTGTAAGCATCTGTGTGAGTAAATATATAGATAAATAATGAATGAAATGGTGTACTGATCCATTTGCATGCTCTAAGCCTCACCACCTTGAAAGCACAACATTCCTGTATCTGTGTGGAGGCTTAAGGCTAAATTTATACATAAGTCGCCGACCCTTTTGAAATGGTCGCCGACGAAAAAAAAGTGTCGCTCAGGCTACTGCATTTATACTCCGGCAAACAGTCGCCTGTGATCAAGGTTCGCGTTTTACCTCTGTAACCTAGGTGATCGATCGGAGAAACTGACAATTTATAATGTTCACTATGTGACGACATCAGCGCCAGTATAAATTTTTCCTGGTAGGCGACACTTCCAAGCGACGGGTAAAAGTGTCGACCGTGACGTCATTTCTGTCGGCGACCTTTTCAAAATTGTCTGCGAGTGCGACCTATAAATTGGGCTTAACAGTACCTGTGCCGATTGCAGGGACAGACACACTGACAGCTTGCTTGCTGTCACACAGCTTGAACACCTTCTCCATAGAGGCCGTGATATCTGCAGGGACACCGGGCCCGACCATTTGAGCGATGTGTTTACATTTCAGGTTTCCTCCCCCAGTGAGCACGACACCGCCATTATTCAGAGGACCTGTTGAAACATTCACTGTTAAGCTACAGTTCTAACATACGAAACATCAGGTTGACCTATGTGCTTTGACGTTGTTTTATAATCTTGTAATGTCCGCTACGGTATTTGTTTACCTAATATTTTACATTCGTCCACAACTGATTGTCCGGCGGCTTTTAGGATGGCCCCAGACACACCTGTAAAACTCATGACAAAGCAGATTTACAATTGAAGATTCACACAACTGGAAAGGCTAGTTTCAGAAAAAAAACTATATAATCAATCAAATGCACAAAACAAACCCCCCCCCCCCCCCAAAATAAATAAATAAATAAATAAACAGATTTCTCAGAACTGACTTACCAGAATTCAGGTTTAGATTCTGGTTGTTGGAATTGACGATAACATCCACAGTCTCTTTGGTGATGTCTCCCATCTTAATGTTCACAGAGACCTGAGAGACTGCATAGACAAAACCATGATAAGAACCTGTCTGAGAAATGAAGGCTTAGTTGAAAGTGTAAGGTTGCTAAAACTTTATTAATGGCTGTTAGAAATATTAATCTATCAAGCATTGCAGTCAGTCGGTGAACAAGTTTAAGAAAGTTTATTGCTTGCGGCCGGCCCACAAGGAGACAAAAACATCACATGCCATTGTGCTACAAAGTTTGTCTGCTAGCATGTTGTGCTAGCTAGCTATTTAAGCAGCCCCACTCTTTACAGTCATTGGTTAAGACAAAGGCATGCAAATGTTCCATGGTTCTTCTTCATTGGCTCCTTGCATAGACCTGCTGCGCGTGTGTGCGTGCGTGTTTGAGTGTGTGCGTGTTTACGACATTAACCCTGATTGAAACACAACAACAGGATCTCCTGATGTCGTAAAAGATCCTTCACAAAGGTGTCAAGCAAAAGGTCTCCAGACCTTGCACCCCATCTTAGTCCTTGTCAAACAGCATCTCCTTAAAACAAACAAACCCCCAATATCTTCTAGTCTGAACAAATGCTCACCCTTCCCCCAGGGTAATAAGACAGCCTAGAGTCTAGTTTGGGGGGTTCTTTTATCTGCTGATAAAGACTACTAAGCATCTGTATTATTCAGTATAAAACATCACATTCTTAATTTCTCTGACAATGGCTCAAGCAGATTACCTGGCTTACCTGGTAGGGGCGGTGCTGAGTTTTGTGATGCTGAGCCTTGAGTGACAGTTGTTGTCTGTGCAGTAGTAGAAGTGGTTGCTGTGTTTGACACTGTAGTTTGATGATAGCCCTGTTTAACACCGCAAGGTAGTATTAGTCCATTTGAGTACATGCTTGATGCCATAACTACTTATTCCACAGAAACTCCAAGGGATAGGCCTTGTGAGATGTATATACCAGAAAAGACCATGGTGTCACTAAGCTGAATTTAGTAACCAGATACAGTGTTAATGAGAAGAAGGAAGAACTCACCAAGGCTTCAATGGCTGATTGGAAGTCTGCAACTAACTTGGCATCAGTTTCTATGATATTTATGTTCTTCAGGTTCTGGGTGGATGCCTGAAGGCCGTTAATGAACTGAAGAATTCCGCTCATCACTGCTCTGCCACTCTCTTTGACGGGAAACCCAAAGGGGCCACACCCTAGTGCTGGCATCCCAACAGAGGTGCACATCATGTTCTCTGCCTTGATGAGACTGTCGTGTACTGCTGCCACGAGATAGGTGATAGTCTGAGGTGAGGACCCCCAAACAGGTATACCAGCATAGAGGAGCAGCTTCGCCTTGAGGGTGCCTGTTTTGGACTCAACCACATCTCCTGCCAGCAAACTCTGTTTCTCCTTCAGGCATCTGTCAAGAACCTTCTTGATCTCGGGACCCCCAGATTGTAGAAACTGCCGGGCGATTAGGTTATCCAACGCCAAGCCGCTCAGTGGACAAACTAAAGCATCTGATGCATGTTGGGAAATATTATCTTGACTAATGGTTAAAGTGATGCTGCCTTTTATATCATAGCTGTGCTTCTGAGGAACCGTAGCCACTTGTAGCCTTAGGTGCAGATCGCATTTCAATTCTTTGGCTTTTGCTTTTAGTGCTACTTCGTTCTTTTCTAGGGCTTTGGACTCCCCAGCTTTTGTATACACGTACTTCTCGGCAGTAATTGCATTGACCCGAAGTTGCACTGTTTGTACGGCCTCTTTGATCTTCTCACTTGCCGCCGTGACCTTAAGACAGGGGGAGTGTTCATTTTTACACGCTAGAATAGTCACCCCCAAGGCCTTGAGATTGGGGTCGTCAGAAAGACCCATGCAAGACTCGGCGTACTCTACTTCTTCGAGTGAATTGAGAGGGACGACCTCTGTCGTGGGCTTCTTGTTCTCCAGGTATCCAGTTACCTTGCTCAGCATGTCTGCCACCACACTGGAGACACCACAAATGCCGATCTTTGTAACTGAGGAAGAGATGCTGACATCTTTGTTGTTCCCACTGGTTTCAAGGTCACTGTTCAGATCTGTTAGGAACTGCCTCCACTGTTCACTGTTGGTAACATTGTTCTGCTCTAAGGTGAGTTCGATGACCTCCTCTTTGATGACTTTGTGGAGTTTGTCTTCAGCTTTCTGGATTTCATCTGGTTCTCCAAGGATCTTTATTGACTTATCGACACAGAGAAATACACATGAAATCGGATGGAAGTGGTCCCTTTCAAACTTCTTCCGGTCTAGCGACATCATGAAGTTTACGAGAGGGCCAGACAGATCAAGCTCCTTAGCTTGGACATTCATCTGAATTTCTTTTATGAACCTCTCTGCTGTGTTCACCTTGTCCTTCAAACCCTTCACACATATGCTTTCATCTTCTTTGGACAGTTCCACATCTGCTACTTTGCCAGAGATACGGTTCCAGATGAAATCCATCTCCTCCTTGGAACCCAGGACGATCTTACATTCTCTGGTGTCCCTCTCCGTCTCAAGATCTTCCCTGGCCTTCTTCACAATGCCCTCCAGCTCCTCCATGACGCCCCCCACCTCAGCATGCGTTCCCACCACCACAATCTCAGACGCGCCTCTGCTGTAGGACACTCTGGCGTTAGGGCGGTTCAACCCAAGGCAATCACTTTCAACTTTCTCCCAGACCTCCATGGCAGATGGCAGCTTGGCCTTCTTGTACTTCTCCAACAGGGCCAGGGCTTCCCTGCGGGCGTTCCCTTCCCACGCAGGGCCCAGACGCAGCGCCCCCAAAGAGTCCTTCTCCATGGTCATCTCTAGCTCCAACTGAGGAGGGTCGGCAGCCATGTTGATCGAGGCACCAGCGTGGACCTTGTCCAACACGGCCTTCATCTCTTGCTCGCGTCCCTCGTCACTGCTTATGAAGCCCAGGACGGCAGAGCAGAGAGGGATGTCCACCTTTGTGGGGAAGTCTGGTTGCAGAGCTGGGTCTCCGCGTAGAACCTTCTGCAGACTGGAGTAGAAGAGCTGCGCTGTGAGGAGTACCCCGGTGAGAATGTGTTTCTGCTCCACCACCCTGCTTGCAACTGGGACAGAAAAACAACCAACTCATTGATGAAACGTGAGGATATAATGCCCGGTGTTGACATTAATAGAATAGTCAGTACAGTAGAATATCACGATAGTTTGAATATACACAAAATTGATTGAGCACGCATTCTTTTTTTTATGTTACGAGGCATTTCATGCTTGTGACATCATCATGACACGTTTTTTCCCTTTACGGTTGTGTTCAAATCAAGCGTGAACCAGTATATTTTGGATGACCTACCGTGACTCTCCTTAAAGGTGATGACAACGCTCTTGTGTTTCGTGACCCAGATCAGCGAGGCGATTTCTCCTCCTTTACTTCTCTTGTTGGAGAAATAGAGATGAATGGTCTCCTCGTTGAGGCGGCTCATGTCCCCCTGGACAAGCACAGAGTCGGTCTGCTCCAAACCACAGGCTGCAATCTCCAAACCCTGGACCATCTTACTGTTGCATTTCTTCAGGAAGGACTTTCCATCTGTATGCGTGACAAATTGACCAGTTTCCTTATCATTACACTCTGATGTGTATCCTTGTACTCTTTCTGAGTGGAAATGCATGAATATCATGTTAATATTGACCCACCAATGTCCTCTTTGAAGGTGACCAGAATTCTGTCTCCATCGTCAAGTGTTTCCCAGACATTCTCTGCCCCTTGGCTACAGCTGCGAATGTACAGAGATATGATGTCGCATTTTATGTTGTCATCGAACCCGCTGAGGATGAAGCGCCTGGGGTCCAGCTTTCCCTCCTCAACATTCTCCTTGTGTAGCTCCACTGAGATGCCGTAGGAGTGTTCCTTCTTAGCCAGGATCTTCTCCACATCTGGGTGATCAGTTAGTGTTCAGAGCTTTGTGGTTATTCAACGGAACCCACAAATAGACCCATTTAAATATGTTATTTTATTCTGATTTTTTTTTTTTTTACATATTTTATCCCCTTAGTATTAGTTAGACTTTGTACACTACGTATTTATGATTTTTTTAATGTATGCACCTTCCTACCACAGTAAATTCCTTGTCTGTGTGAACTTTCATGGCGAATAAAACGAATTCTGATTCTGAAATCATGTCAGAATATGCATGCATCAAAGGAATAATGACGTATGTATTATTTTGATGTTATGAAAAATGTTGTTAGGGTTACTTAGTGAAAAGATCTTGATGTATACCGCAACTCTGGGGAAGTCAAATGAAACCATTTCTAATGACAGTAAGCTTGTTGTTTTCATTTAAGTATTTCCTCATTCATTCCTTCGTCCTCTATTGCCACGGTGATAAGTGATGTGATGAGTCATGCTGTTTAACAGTCCACACATTCCAGCCACACATTTCTGCCAAGGCGTAAGCAGAGCTTTATGCAATCAGCTGAAATCTACTTGCATAAAGAGGGTCAGATGGCTGAGCGGTTAGGGAGTCAGGCTATTAATCAGAAGGTTGTTGGTTTGATTCCCGGCCGTGCCAAATGACGTATCCTTGGGCAAGGCACTTCACCCTACTTGCCTCAGGGGAATGTCCCTGTACTTACTGTAAGTCACTCTGGATAAGAGCGTGTGCTAAATGACTAAATGTAATTAAAACTGAGAATTATGATTCTGTATTTTTCTAGTCTTACTGTATGTAAAACCGTAACAAAGTCAAGACAATTATTACAAACAAACTTACCTAACCGGTTAGACAGTTTGAGGATCCAGCTCTTCTTGCCATGCTTTATAAGACGACACTCTGGCACAAACTGTTCAAAGTACATTTCAAGGATCTCTTTGACGGCTTCACCAGTGTGTCGGACCAGTAGTGAGAAGGCCTCTTTCTTTGTATCTTCAACCTTTGCGGTATCTAAACAATGGAGTACACAAACAATTAGTGTAGTCTACACAGAAGTAACCCGACTATATTTCTGTGAATTACTCCTTGTCACCCAAGGAATAAGGAATATCAATCTCACCTGCTTTGACATTTGGCTCTGGCTGCAAATGTTAAAAAAAACTATTAGAGTCAAAACATCATTTAAATGTAACTATTGATGACCTATATATACCACGTAATGAATAGACTAGTAGTCACCTTGTTTTGAGTGCTGGGTACAGACATACCCAGCATTGTGAGTTTGCTTGTGTCTGGACGAGGTAAAACTTTCGGTTTAACTTTTTTCACTTCTGCTTGGTTATCGTTCTCCAGTTTCACATGAAGTTCAATCACTCCCAATGGTTCTTTGAAGTCAATCTGGTGTTTTCCTTTGGTTAAAACTTTTTGCATGACTATGGAAGAGATCATGATGAAGTTACAGTGTGTTGGATAGTGGATAACTGACCGTTTAACTGGATGTTGAATTCCACATTTAAAAAGCCTGTGTGATTTAATACATGAACACTACTACTGCACAGATGTAATTTAATTATTTCATATTGATAAATAATTACCTCCATCGTCTTGATAGACGAGCAATGCTTTTCTTTTGTCTCCAGGGTAATCCAGGATGTCCAAAACCTCTCCCCCAGACCGCCTTTTGTTTCTGAAGTACCTATCCAACCTCTGTCTTACTTGGTGCAGGTCGTCCGGGAGACCCTCCAAAATAAGCATTTTTTGCGTCATTGTGTGAGGCTGTCAGTCCCTAATTCAGTAACGACAGATCGGGTCCTGGGTCCCGCGTCTGCCGCACAAATTAACTACACTTTACTGAAAAGCGCTTGGAAATGCTGTTCGGTCAACTCCCAAGTCCTATTAAATCAACTTGTTTGTGATATGTAATGCAATGGAAAAACCCTATACAGCTGTAGTTAACTTTCACTTTTGATTTGGGACCCATGTGACTTCTGGGAAATATCAAGAATAAGAAGTCTCAACGACAAAGAAGTATATACTCTGCACAGTTGTCTGTTTATTATATCTTATTTGGTAAGTTAATAGATTACAGCGTCTAATTACTAGTTGGCCAAATACATTAGCGCAAATACGAAGTGGGCAGGCATATGTTCTCGTTTTCGCAGGCAATGGATGACGGTACGGCAAGAAAAGATGAAAGTGTAAGTATTTTTCGAAATCTTAGTTTGGGTCATCGAGATTTGCAAAGCTATATGAAAAAGACGATCAATCACGCATTAGTAACTACATATTACAAAATGTGTCAATTAAAAATGTGTTATTTTCATAGTGCCAGCAATAAACATTTTCATGTTGATTTTCTTATCTGTATGGATAGCAGGGAAATGAATTTAAGGATGACAGTGCAATCCTTGAGGCTAAGAAGGAGCTGGAGAAATGGAAGGTATTCTTACAAAATGAATCTAGGAAATTATTTTCACAGACTGTAATATTTTAGTTTTTGTTTAAGTCATATTTTTTTCCTTAAAAGGCAATGGTGTTAAAGGAAGAGGACAAAAAATCTTTAATGATTTTGGAGAAAGTGGATAATGATGAATCAAAGGCACGTGCCCAAAAAGAGATGGAAGCCCTTTTTAAAGAGACGGAGAGTCGTAAGAAAGAGATCTCTAACACATTGAGGGGGATAGAGGTAAGCAATGTTTTCACCTGTTCACTAGGCCTTATGGTTCTGGTAGCTAGACAGCTCCTCTAGTGTTCAAAGTATACGTTGGTGGGCTATTATCGACTGTCAAAGAGAACTTTGGAAGGCAGGGAATCTGAGGGTTAAAAAATGTAATACAGAAAACCCTACAAAAGTGGAGGATTCCAAATGATCCCGTTCTTAGATCTACACAACATCATGCGGAATCATGAATATGTTGCCTTTGACCAAGTGCATTTTTGTCATGTGACCTGTACAATCGAGCTTTACACATTGAAAATGTTAAATTTGGTTGTAGAATGTATAGATGCAGGTGGTTTTATCTATGCATTGACTAACATGGATAATTGTTTTGTTATTATTTATTACAGAACGACATCTCCGACCTTGAGAAACGTAACGCAGAGTTGAGGGAGAATCTAAGGAGCTGTCTGGCCAAGGTCGAAGCTGGCAAAACTGAGTCTTTTAAACTTCAGCAGAAATTTAAGGTAAAGGCCCTTCTGGTTCTTGTGCAAACTGTCAGGAACGCAAACGTGGACCCAAAAGCAGACTCCAAAAGATGTGTGTTTCCTCCTTTTATTGGAAGCAGAAAATAACATACAAAAGTAGATCAAAAAAGGCATGACTCTCACTCTGTGGCAGGTCAGAGGAAAAACTAAGCACAGAACTAAAAATCCAAGCCACTTAAAAAGCACAGAACAAACAAGGCACAGGTGAAAACAATGTCAAAATGAGAACAGATGAACAGAACCAAAAACAACAACACAGCGAGGGCCTCTGGTGGCCAACAAAGGGTCACAACCCTGACAGCAAACTACAGACATGCTCCTGATATTTACACTGTCTCAGTGTAGGCTACATATGTGAGCCTTCTGTAAAGCCCTCCATTTCTCCCTGGACTTATTACCGTCATGGGTGGTGACCATTGGGTTGGACTTAGACTGTTAGAACAGACACACAGCTTATTCCATATAAACTGCACCACCGTGGACACACAGAACTGGGAGAGCGCCACATATATGCTGACACCACAGACAACTGTCGTGTTTGCTGTTGCATCCGTCCAGATTTTTGCTACCATCCCTGAGACGAAAGTGAAGTTCTCCGGCAAGGCCAGCGAGGAGGAGATCTCGGAGGTCATCAAGGGGGTGTTCACCATCACACAGAGACCCTCGCTCATCCTCAGTGGAGGCCAGGCCCTCATCACCTTTGAGGAGGAGAAAGGTAGCATCACAAGGAACCTGGGAGAAAGCTTTAGTCGTCATATACACACGAACCCTCTCTATATGTGGACTGATTTTCATTCAGAAAATTGCCTTGTGTCAGTGTCCTGATTATGTATATATACTGAGTCAAACTTGTTTGAAGCGTTACACCACTCCATTTCTGGACAGGAAAAGCTTGTGTTTGATACATTTTTCTTATCCTCCAGTGGCCAATCAGATCCTGAAGATGGCCAAGTGCTTGGTGACTTGTGAAAAGGACAAGATAGATGTGAAACCCATGAGCTTGCAACTGGAGCCCTCGGTGAAGTTTGAGGTACACGGTTATCCCTCACAGTCACCATGGCTGTTTCCTAAGACTACATGGAGAACATTCCTTATGTGATAGACTCAAGACAGACATTTTTCCCGTTTAGTGTACAGTGTTTTGATCCAATTCACAGTGAATTATTAGAGATTCCTAGTTGTAATCGTTCTCAAGCAGACAGACAAGCATTTGTATCCTGATATCTCTGACACTCAACTTAGTCGTAATCCAAGTTATGCTGTTGTTGCCGGGTAGATCCACATCGATGTCTCCAAGAAGTCGGTGGGGTTCTCCGATGCCCCGCCCACCATGGCTGAGGAGCGGATGAGAGACCGTCTGGAGATGAGCTTCTCCAGGCCCAGCCGGGGAGGAGGAGAGGTGAAGGACGTGAAGTATGATAAAGTCACTGGAACCGGACAGATCACATTCCTTCATACTGGAGGTAGGAGTGTGTGTGTGTGTGGGGGGGAGTGGCCAGGTGGGGGTGGGTGGGGGGCTTGAGTTAGTCTGTAGCAATGTTCCCACTAAGCTGCGCGCCTGCGCGACATCGCAGAGCAGTTGAAGGCCCCGCACGCTCGATTTTTCAGACCGCGCACAAAATAAAATCGGTTTCTTTTTATTTCTTTTTTTATAAAACCGATGTTCAGTTGAACGGCCAAATGCGGCGAAGGCCACTTACATTTCAATGTCACACTAGACTACACGCAAGCTTTTAACAAAACGATGACCTTGGTGCTCTGCTCAAGCTTTGACTGGCATTGAAAATCAGGAACGTTACCTTTACAGGCCCCCCAAAAAAGGGGCAGTTTTACATTTAAACACGACTGGCTTCAAACGGACACAAGTGATAGTCCAGGTAGGCTGATGAAGCTTTCTGATATATTTAGCCACGAAGAAGCTAGTGGAGTTCTCTGCAAAGTTTGCTCAGAGTACTGAGGTTTGCTCACAGTACTGAGGTTTGCGCTCAGATTTCTATTTGCTCAGTGCGGAAAACAATTAGAGGGAACATTGGTCTGTAGCCCCCATTATACAGAGATCCCGCTATATTGTCATAAGTAAAAGCTGTCATTATGCTTGTTTACTCTGAACCAAACAAAGCCGGCAGACTGCTGCCCTGTGTGTGATTTTAGATAGCATGCTGGTATTCTGGAATCAGACATCAGCAGGTGTACCCCCCCTTCCTGGCTCCCTTTTACACAGTTTGGCTCTGTGTTTACCTTCACTAGGGGCTTAATGCTGGTACAACAATGACACCCCAAACCCCCCCCCCCCCCCCATCTGTGTTCATACCTTTAATACAGAACTGCAAGGAGTCATTTGGGTGCAACATTACTGATTTGGACAGTCTGTGTAAAAAGGGCTTCTGTCTGTTTTTGTGTATGCGCTTGTGTTCTGGTTTGAAGTTTTATTAGCTGTATGCAAGCACAGGTATATTGAAATACTTGCTCAAGCAGTATCCACAAACCTCTAGTCCCAAATCCTTTATAAATAAATACAGTTATAAACATCCTTTGATAATATTAAACATTTCGCAAAATGTCTGTGTGTAGGTGTGAATGAAGCATGTCTTTATTGTGAGCCCACTGCCTTTGACATGTCAAAGGTCATCCAGTTTTAGAGCAAAATACTTTTCCCAACTCCGCTTCTCTGAGTCCCAGAGGAGTGTAATGGCCCATCCGCTCCTACACCACCACCTCTGTGTCCCCCCTGTAGTTGCAGAGAACCTGGCCCTGAAAAGGAAGTATCCTGTGGATGTGGAGCCAAACACAACCGTAAACATTGGCCCAGTTTACACTTACCAGCTGAAGAAGTTCCAGGTAAGATTCCAGGGTTGTAACAAATGCTTTCTGTTTCATGTCACACCCAAGCATTAGCCAATAATGAGTCTCATCATCAAGCCCTCTCCACCTTAACGTTGAGATGCTTGTCGAAACTGATTCTTTCAGACAGTGATTGCGTCACGAGCCGTGGTGGTCAGTTGCTCTGTGATATTTCTTCTAGAGAACTACTCTGGTTCCAACAGTGTTTGAAACTGGCAATGGCAAGGGTGGCAAATACATGGTAGTTGTTGAGCAATATATCATCATTTTATATATATCATGATTAGTTTAATCACCATGGTTAATGATGTAAAGTTTAGCACTATCTCTACGCTGCTGTAATCCTGCAAATTTCCCCTCTGTGGGACTAATAAAGGATTATCTTATCTTATGATGATTAGACTGTAAAATCACATACAGGGGACAAGTCCAACCACGTAATACGCCCGGACATCATCGATACCCTCCAATATCTGCCCAGCGCGTTCTAACCTCAGCCCAGCGCGTTCTAACCTCAGCCCAGTGCGTTCTAACCTCAGCCCAGCGCGTTCTAACCCCAGCCCAGCGCGTTCTAACCTCAGCCCAGCGCGTTCTAACCCCAGCCCAGCGCGTTCTAACCTCAGCCCAGTGCGTTCTAACCTCAGCCCAGCATGTTCTTACCTCAGCCCAGCATGTTCTTACCTCAGCCCAGCATGTTCTAACCTCAGCCCAGCGCGTTCTAACCTCAGCCCAGCATGTTCCTACCCCAGCCCAGCATGTTCTTACCTCAGCCCAGCATGTTCTAACCTCAGCCCAGCATGTTCTTACCCCAGCCCAGCATGTTCTTACCTCAGCCCAGCGCGTTCTAACCACAGCCCAGCATGTTCTAACCACAGCCCAGCATGTTCTAACCTCAGCCCAGCATGTTCTAACCTCAGCCCAGCATGTTCTTACCCCAGCCCAGCGCGTTCTAACGTCAGCCCAGCATGTTCTAACCTCAGCCCAGCATGTTCTAACCTCAGCCCAGCATGTTCTTACCTCAGCCCAGCGCGTTCTAACCACAGCCCAGCATGTTCTAACCTCAGCCCAGCATGTTCTAACCTCAGCCCAGCATGTTCTAACCTCAGCCCAGCATGTTCTTACCCCAGCCCAGCGCGGTCTAACCTCAGCCCAGCATATTCTAACCTCAGCCCAGCATGTTCTAACCTCAGCCCAGCATGTTCTAACCTCAGCCCAGCATGTTCTAACCTCAGCCCAGCATGTTCTAACCTCAGCCCAGCATGTTCTACCCCAGCCCAGCACATTCTAACCTCATACCGCTCCCTGTTCTCAGACGTTCTGCGGCACTCCGAAGCGGACCATCCTGCTGGATGGCGTGGAGGATGTGGAGGACGAGGAGGACCTGCAGGATCAGCTGGAGATCCACTTCCAGAAGCCCAGCAACTACGGAGGGGAGGTGGAGAGCATTAAGTACCTCTCAGCTGGGAAGAAGATCAAGGCCCTCTTTGGGGATGACTCAGTTCAGCTGGAGGAGGCCTGACTGTCTTATATCCAACAGAATATCCTCCGGAGCCACTGAGACCACTTCTGACAATCAGGAAGTGGTTAAAAGTGATTAAGCGGTTTCTAAAGCATAGATTATTTTTAGATTTAATGTTTAAATGTGTAATTGTGTTTTCGGTAATATATTGGGTTGAATGCTGCTATCATATATTTTCTCTATGACCAGATTCCGTAGCTACAGGTGGAGAAGATATCGCTTATGATCGTCTCATCCCCTGTCTTAATCATGTTCTCATTATTCTAAAGTGAATTGTATTGCATTGGGTTGTATGAATAAAGTTTTGATCAAATTAAATTTAACATCTTGAATGATTGTATTGCTAATGTTGTGGACATTGAGAGATCAACAGTATGGGTCTGTTGCTGTAATGACCTACAAATATCCACTAGATGGCAGTGAGTGAATGGTGCTTATATCAGTATCAAGACCCAAAGTCACAACACATCGGTTATGGCAGCAAAAAACATAAGTTGGGCTTAACATAAACTGGCCATTGAAATGCATTATAAATTACTAGAGAGGGTACCATTTTCTGGGGAAATTATGAGGTGTGCTAGTGACCGTTGCAGTGAGAGCATAATTTTTTCCCATCAAATTTATTGTTTAAACTATTATCAAACATCCAAACATTTGGAACATTTTCATGTGTGCACTTACATTTACAACTGATATTTCTTATCATTTTTTGTATGACCTATTTTTATCCCCCAATTTTTTTTCCTTCCACTATTTTTTAACATTTACTCGACCCTTTTGAAACAAGCTGATTCAAACAACCTTTTCACTCTGGCAGTATCTTAGCTGGAATTGCAAAAAAGGTGTTGTGTGTCAGATGGCTGAGCACTTAAGGAGTCGGGCTATTAATCAGAAGGTTGTTGGTTCGATTCCCAGCCGCCAAATGACGTTTTGTCCTTAGGTAAGGCACTTCACCCTACCTGCCTCGGGGAGAATGTCCCTGTCCTTACCGTAAGTTGCTCTGGATAAGAGCGTCGACTAAATGTAATGTAAATGTAGGTTTTGATATCCCAGGAAAGCATATAGAGCTACATATGACACATTCTCAGCCTGTCCCTGTGGCCTTTTAGTTCTGTAACTAACCTAGTCAATTTACAGTTCTACCAGCTATCTGCTGACTGTGCCTAGCTAGTTAGTATACACGCTTTGTGTGATGTTGTGTGACGTATTGACGCCCTGATGTTTCTGACTATGGCTAGCTAGTTAGCTACCGTCTGCTTAATTTTTTTGGCACAAAAGTAGGCAAATTATGCTTGAACCGTAAAACGGAACGTTTGCGGAGATATAAGCAATGCAAATGTGACCAAGACAAACATTTGGACACCAACATTGTCTATGTAGTGCAAACACTGACAGACTAGTTAGGGTTGGGAAAATAAATAAATAAAATATATGAGAGAGAATGTAGGGTGTGCCTTGCAAAAGCTTTTGCTGTTTCTAAAAAGCCCCGCAACAAACAGATGTAATATCTTAACACTATTAAAACGTGCCTGTTGAAAACCATGCTTGTTTGGGACCCCTAGAGGCCAGGTAATTGGTCTGAGCACCTGTAGACCTTTGAGATACAGTAATCCTGTCTTGATGGCTGCTGTAGTATTGTCAATGATAACAAATACCTGTCCATTGCTACAGGACCTTAATTGTGCATTGGAGGAATAAGGCTCATGGTGGCCATTTCATGGCTTTTCTTTAGTAGCGTTTCAGAAAGCCTTACTCATCACCTAAAACCTAGATTTTCTTTTAGAATGTAATTGTTATTTTGTAGGCTTGCGAAACTGACCTGTGTGAGGCATTGAAATATTAATTCGCAAAAACCAAACAACAGACATAGAACATAAAACATGGTGCCAACCGAGTTGGACCTCTCTTCATTTATTGAAATACATTGTTTATTTAGTGCAGGGGTAGGAAACCCTGGTCCTCGAGAGCCGCTGTCCTGCATTCTTAGATGTTTCCCTGCTCCAACACACCTGATATTCAATATGTCTTGAAGTGACTCCACCAGGTAGGTCTGTCTGTGTTCCCCCTGCAGGACTCCGGGTCGTAATGGCGTCTGTGTCAGTCAGTCAGTCAGTCAGTTCTGGTCTGAACAACCCTGGACAGAGAGCCCCAAGGACTGGAGGGTAACCACTCTGTGTGCAGTCGTGTGTGGACTGGTTTTACTGTGTGGTTAAAATACCTTTTTAAAAGCATTTACAATCTATTGGTTGGTAGAAATAGCGCAGTTTTAAATTTAATATATAACCTTTTGTCTAAAAATAGATTTAATATGAAATTTTTAGTGCAGGGCTTACCATTTATGCTTCATCAGGTGCAATAAAAGTAAAATTTGTCCCTCCCAAATCATATTTCCAAATTGACCAGATGTTACTATTATTGGTTTTAAAATACCTGTAAACTAGTTAAAAAAAAATCCTAAAACAAATATAGTTTTCCTTTTTCTTAACAAATCAATACAAACCTGGTCATGGTGTATAACAGAATGTAATTTTAAAATGCATGTGATAGTCGTTCTGAGGAATCTCATGTCTATCCTGGGCAGAGACTAACCTGCGCTCAGACTGTAACAAGGCGATGGACAAGGTGAAGGAGCACATTCCCTGGTTTGGAATGGAGCAAGAGTACGCTCTCTTAGGGATGTAAAGGGACTGATCTTGGATGTCAATTATGCATCATATTTAATGACATGGATGTTTCAATATCTTAAATCTCTCAATTCGCTTTTCTTTGGTCTTCCTGTTCCAAGGCCCATACGACTGCAGCATTGGTGCAGACAAAGCTTACGGCAGGAACATTGTGGAGTGCCACTACAAGGCATGTCTCTAGGCTGGGGTCAATATCTGTGGGACCAATGCAGAGAGCATGCCTTCCCAGGTAAAGTAAACCTGATTAGCTAATGTAGTTACTGTGCACAATACAGCTTTTACCTTTTTATTAAGGTTTCCTGCTGCTTTACAAGATCTGGCTGAGACATTTTATGCTTTCACACAGCCAGTTTGTTTTTGTCTTTCATCTCAATCATGCCGTCTGTGTTTCAATATCCCTCCATTCCTACACCCCTTCTGGTTCTCCAGGCAGTGGGAGTTCCAGGTGGGTCCCTGTGAGGGGATTGAGATGGGAGACCACCTGTGGATGGCTCGTTTCCTGCTCCACCGCGTGAGCGAAGACTTTGGGGTTGTGGCTTCGTTGGACCCCAAACCGATGACGGTTAACTGGAATGGGTCGGGTTGCCATACTAACGTCAGCACCAAAGACAGGAGGGCAGAGGGAGGACTGCGGTGAGTACAAAAAGTACAGACCCTCACAATACAAAATAACACTCATACAAACTCTTGCTCTAAGGGCATGCTGGGAGTGTAGTCTGAATGCAAAGAAGACAACAGTCAAATGTTTTGGTTTGTGTTTACCACACCCAAATTTCCTTTCGAAATTAAAATGAACAACATTGAATTAAAATGTAAATGTGGAAACCGGGTACTGTAACTATTAGAGGAACTACAGCTCAGTTTCCCCCTGTGGTGCCCAGGTACTTTGAGCAGGCCATAGAGAAGCTTAGCGCTCGACACGCGGAGCACATCAAGGTATACGACCCTCACAACGGGCCAGGACAACATGAGGCGTCTCACCGGCCTCCACAAGACCTCCAGCATCCTCGACTTCTCTGCCGGTGTGGCTAATCGTGGGGCGAGCGTCCGCATCCCTCGTCAGGTGGGTCAGGAGAGGAGGGGCTACTTTGAAGTCCGACGCCCCGCCGCCAACTGTGACCCGTATGCTGTGACGCCCGCCATTGCGAGCGCCTGTTTTCTGGATGAAGAGGAAGAATGAAAATAAGACCTTGTTGTTCATAAAGTTCATGTTCTGTGAAGGGATACTGGCCAAAAGCAAGCACAGCCAATCATGTGTTTAAAGATGTTAAGGTGTGATGCAGTTACCTCACAAAGGTAAGGATAGGTACAGCACAGGGGTAGAACATGTAACTGCATATTGACAATTTGTCGGTTCAAATACACCCTTGTACTGTTTTAGATGAGCGTCTACAAAATGAATACATTATTATTATTATTATTATTTATTCATATTTTCAGGCAAGGACCATCGCATGTCCAATGGTAGTAGCCTTTGCAGACTCGCTCATAACTGAGAAGTAATGCTGCTATCGTACCTTACCAGCAACAGTAATTTATTTACTGATTTGACCTGATTTAACCCTGATTTTAAATCAATAGATGACATGATTGTATAAGGTCGATAAATCTACCATCTGGTATAGAGAGCGTGAGTATGATTATATTAGGAGGACCTGGTTGTGGCTGAACACTGTACTGATACTATAGCCCTATCGAGGCACAGGGGACATAAAAGTCTGAGTTATGTAGTTAGTTATTAATGTTAAATGACAGTAGCAGTACCTAGGATGGAGAGGTGATGAGGAGGGGTGAGAAAGTAGTGGGGGGGGTGGGGAGGGGAGAGTAGGTTGTGGGTGAGATGGGGAGGTGACAAAGAGGGGCTGAGGAAGGCCAAGGGGAGCTCGCTCTCCAGATCTCAAATTTATGAGGGGGTGGGGGTTTGATTCTCTCAGGCCTGGGCTTTAGCCAATGGGATTCTTGCATGCCAGCTTGTGGAGGAAGTGATGTCACAGTTGCACAGTCAACCATGTCCAGATGAGGCCTTTGGGAAGAATGGTCAGTTTTTTTTTGGCTCACAGTGTTACTGAAGAAGCTATTAGAGGGGTTGTGTCTCATATTCTGATAAGTCTGGCTAGTCTTTTAGAGAGAAATGCAGTTTAAAAGGTGACAGAGAGAGGAATTGAGAAAAATGACAAAGAAGGTTTCACCACCAAAGTTCTTCATATTGGCATCTCCCCCCCCCCTCCAGATCCCTAGTATTTGACTAGGGAGGGAGATTGCTCATTAAAATGTTGTTGGCGAGGCTTGCTACAACCAGCTCATCTGCCAAGACACAAGCTGCTGGCAACAGTGAGGCGTCAAAATGAGCTAAACACATTTCCTGGCCTGAATTATTTAGCCTTCGGTCCGTCAATCCAATAAGATGAATATCTCCCACTGGTAAATCATTCATGACCACAGTGTTCACTAGGCCAGTTGTACTGGTCACGGATCCATTGATACCAAACCTGTTAGCTCCCATTAGCTGCATATTGCTATGGGGTCCAGGGACCAGTGAGATGGAGTAAACCGGCCTAAACTGGATTTAGCAATACACCAGCGCCATGGCAACATATTGGCCTAAGATACAGATCAAGTCCCATGGGTCTCTCAGTATTGGTTTACTTGCCAAATTAGGCTACGGATGCCCAACCATGGAGAGACGGGCTGGGTGGGGTGGGGTGGCGGGGGCAAGATTGTATCTACAGAGATAATTGGTTGGATTTGAAAGGATGTCCAGAGTCAACTGCTGTTGTCATGTATTGTCACTGCTGTGCATTGTACTGTCTGCCACATGGCTACAGTTGTATTTGTCCTGTTGTGTGTCCTTCACTCTGCTGGCTTCCAGGAATTGAGTATTATAAAAAACAAAACATGAATTGATAAAGTAATTGCTAGCTGTTGGGGACAATGCCAGCAAACTAATGTGATGACACACGCAGACTTCCAACATGAAGGCCTAAGCGCACCGTTCTTTCATCGTCTCCTCTTTCATACAGTGTAACTGTCTACGCTGCTCAGAAGCATCCGGTCAGGGATGCATTAGAACAAGCGACTCCCTGAACACACTTGGTCTTCTAGCTTCAACAGCATCTGGACGAGATGCTCTGACCTTCACAGGTGCGGCGGTCACATCCGTCCCACTCCCTTCCCTGACAGGACACTCATCTTCTTCAGCCTCCAGAATCTCTTTCTGCTCTTCTGGAATGTACTTTCAGCTCAGTCTTGACGGCAGTTGCCTCCAAACCGATGCAGGGAAGACGACCTCAAGAAAGGTTGAAGTGACAACCTGACTTGAAAGAAAGAGAAATGAAACTTGACAATCCTAGTGTTGTAGGGAGTGGAACCTGGTGGCTGTCACCACAGAACTCTTTTACAGTTGGAATGCATAGTCGCCATGGAAACAAACCACGCAACATCTAGTGATCTGCTGTCACTATTACTGTGAGGGGTGTGTGTCTTTTCTCCTTCTCTTTATGTCTCCTCGTTATACCCCTTTGTTTCCCTCTCTCTTCTCTCTTTGTCTTTCTCTCTCATGGACTTGTCTGTTGTCATGGTATCCAAATGTATTGATGCGTTGCTGGCTCCATTATGGACACGACCTGCTCAGCGACCTGCTTCTGTTTCACGCGATTCTCACAGACGCCATAGTTCATATGCCACTCCACTCCTTGTGCACTGTGTACAATAGTATGAGATGGAAACTGCTCAGAAATTAATTGCAACCGATTGACCAAACTGTAGATCTACAATGTACAATCTCCTTAAATGTGTTTTACTATTTGAAGTTAAGAAGTACTATGTGACGGTTCTGAACCTCAAACAGGTCACTAAGGAAAAGCACAAAAAAAGAGCCATGGAACAACCAGAAAGTAAACTACGCTTTATAGGACCCAGCAGGATACAGTATGCCTTCAAGCACTTCCAAAAGTCTTGTTCCAATTCTAATGAAAAATAGAGCGGTGTCCTTGGGCTTGGAGCTGTGAGGATCCAGTTCTGGTTCCCACCCAGTCCAGCAGACCAGCAGACCCAGGGAGCAAGTGGCGTCACCGGCCTGCTGACTCTCACAACCTTCTGGTTTTCATTAATCGTCGCCGGTTCAGACACTTATTACATGTGACTGCCCCACCTCATTAGGCTGGCCCCCCCAGCCTTCTTAGGCTCCAGTACTGATTGTAGAATAACAGTGACTTCACTAGCCGGCAAGAGGAATGGAGGTCCTGGGCCCGTTAGAGGAAGCACCATACATAGATGCAATCAGGGACTGACGAATCAGGGTCCTGTTTGAGAATGTGATGTTGCGCTTGCCTTTTACACTGTAATTGACTAATCATGACATAGATGACTGGAGAGTAATGTACTGAGTACCATTAGTTTATCGACAATATGGGAGATGTAAATAACTGTAAAATGATACTTGTTTTGTTATAGTTGTATTACTGTTAAAACTGTGTCTTTATTCTTAGCTCTTTGTCTTTTTCTTCTGATTTGAGCAGTTGCCCTTGCTGTGTCACACCATATGCAAATGAGTGACACAACTCTGTCCGGAGATGCGGGAGGAGCCGTCTGTTTGGTGTGACATCTAAATGTCCCGACAGGGTGGAGCCGGTCTCCGTGGAGACAGCGAGGGCGGGTCAGTGCTGTGTCATGACTGTGCGCAGCAGACTTCCTGCCCCCGAGTGACCCCTTCCTCCGCTGGCAGGACGTGCAGATGTCCACTGTCATGTGGGTGGGGCACATCGGCGTTTGTGAAAGTCGACGAGGTGTGAGTCACCTCAGAAGGCAGTAGGTTTGCCTGACCTTAAAACAGTATTTGTTCCATTCACCAAAGCCTCACCCGTTAAAATAAACATTAGATTACACATACAGGAAATACATGAATTATTTATATATGAAAAGCAAACACCTCAAATGCAATCTCATTGATATTCTATGCATACTGTGTCTCTGTGGTATTAAGTCTCTTTAGGGGGTTTAGAGTGTCAACAGGATCACAGACAGATAGGAAATCTGTTGAGCTCAGGGAGAGCTACTGCTGCAAACTGGCCAATGGAAAGCTTGTAATATCCTTCAATTAGTGGAAATTCACAATAATGGATGTACACTGCTTTTCCATGTGCTTGGTCGGTCGAACAGCACCTGGGTTCAAAGAGACAGCACCATCTGATAAGAGCCAAGATAATAGCTTTCCTTGGAGGGGGGCTCCTAAGTACAACAACTCTTCTAACACACACACACACAAACAGATTGAAAGACAGACACCTTGCCAGATTTCCTTTTTCCAATGTAATGACTACCAAATGATGCCCCAGAGCCCTTACAACCCCCCCCCCTCACCTCCCCCTGCCCCCCCCCCCCCTTTGACAAGCCTTGGAGAAATGGAGTGTGCCAGGGCTTGTGCTGCATCCGGATATCTGGCTAGCTGGTTAGCTTTGACCTTTAGAGTCAGCCAGGCCGTCAGCAAGGCAGTCTGCCAGCAAGCCAGCTAATTATGGAAACTAGCATGAAAAGAACATAGATTTTGATGCCCAGGGTTTTGTAAATGTACCTAAATAAGTGACGCGTTCACAAGGACGACTTAAGATAAATTATGAAGAAAAGTGGGCTCGTAATTCAGATTTGTACAATTATTATTTATTGATTATCTTAAGTACAAGCATTTGTCCCCCATGATGTGTTTTTGACAGGAGGAAATGGATCAAGCCGTTCGGTGCGTGTAATCAGAAGCTTTAATTTGCCAGGAGGAAATTGCAGGTCAACCACAGATGATTTTTAATGGTAGCCAGTTTTTAGCAGTTAAAGTTGTGTGACCTTGACCTGGATCACATCCCATGGGATGGGGTGTGAACACAGATGTTGACCTGTCTGCCTGTCTGTCTCTGGCTGCCTGCCTGTCTGTCTGTCTCTGCCTGCCTTACTGTCTGTCTGCCTGCCTGTCTGCTTGATAGCTGGATGACAGATGGTACTGCTAGCCTGCCCCGGGTCCTCACTGACCTGCCTGGGATTCTGGAATGCATATCCTGTCCAGTTAGACAGGACCCACCACTGCCCAGGCACCCTGGGAGTGGGGGGGGGGGGGTCGCTGAGGGGACGGGCCTGGTTGGTACGTGGGTCCTGAGGGTTCAATTGCCCATGGCCCATGAGTGGACAGGTCTTGATGAATGAGTCCCCCCAGATCTAGGATTGGACGGAGGGGGAGAGAGAGCAGAGTAATGTCAGTGTGAGTGAGCGTGTCGACCTGTGACAAGATGCTTCATCACAGACCAGCATTAGCATGGTGTTATACAGGCATGTGTTAGCCTGGTGTTATACAGGCTCGTGTTAGCATGGTGTTATATATGGAGGACATGTTTCTATTTATATTGGGAAACCACTCGACTGTGACTCGAGATATCGCAAAGACCACGGCTTGTGTGTTTTGGATTACCGCAAAGACTGCGACTTGTGTTTCGTTCAGTTACACTTTTATTTATATTGGGAAACCACAAAGACTGTGTTAGCATGAGGGTATACAGGCTGGTGTTAGCATGGGGGTATATAGGCTGGTGTTAGCATGGGGGGTCAACGTATCAGTGTTAGCCTGGTGTTACTTTATACAGGCTAGCGTTAGCATGGTGTTATACAGGCTAGCGTCAGTTCAAGTTTCAGGTTTATTGCCATTTGTCACAAGAACAGGTACAGATACATTGGAGTTAGTTGGTACTGCTCTTTGACAGTTTTCTAAACCCGTTGATAGATTGTAAACCTTTTAAAAGATAATCCTAATCCAATATGAGCCACTATTCTTACAAACAACATAGTATAGATTGGAGACAAAGTGGAGACAGAGTGGTGGATTGATTTTCTCCACTGACCCCTGCTACATGTCGCCGTCCGCATCATGCTCAGGTCCAGGCTTGAAATCACGTATCTCATCATCAAAATCAATACGGCACCAGCGACAGGGATTAGGGGAGGCAGAGAGGCGGATGGAGAGGAGTCTGACCCTCCATGGCCACACTGCCTGTGTTCCCAGAATCCTTAGCTTGGACGTGTTCCTCACAGGTCACATGTCAGCTGTTCCCTCTGTGTCTCGTGGGATCACGAGGCCCCGAAAGGCGACGGCCGTCTCACAGCAGCAAATTTGACAGCAGCAGAACCTCTGGGTATAGTGCAGGCCGGTGGCAGTAGGTCAGTGAATAAGTGGTTTGCTAAAAGGCTTCCTGTTTCTCTGTTCCTGTCAACAAGGCTGTGAGTCATAAGGCCCCACATGCAGGGTGGGTACTGTGGTCCATTACTGTCATGACAGAATGTGAAAGGAGCAAGACTGACCAGGCAATACACCAGTCGCTATTTCTGTCCCTGGTAATTACCAGGTAATTACAATAAATTCGCATTTTAGGTCTACCTGGGTAGATGTAGTCATTTCACGCATGACGAGAAGACGAGAATGGCATAAAAGGGAGTTTTGACACTTGATCTGTTTGAGATTAGGGCTATCGTCATCTGTAGAATCTTTCTGTTCAGCCATTTAGAATCTCGTTGTCTTCCATCACATCCAAACCACAGAAAAAAAACAAATGATAAGCTTTGACTCAGCTGACAGTTAAAACCATCAGACTGTGGACAGATGATTAACTCCCCATCACATTCTCCTGGGCTGAATTACTGTCATTTTGATCGCTCACCCTCTAATTTTAACTCGCGAACCAAAACAATGAAATGCTAATGTAGAGGACAACGCCTCTGCTTTGCGTCTCTTTCGAAAAGTGACTGTTTGAAATAAAATAACAGCATTGCTAAACTGTCATAGTGAAAATGGCCCTGAGGAGAGATAGGCTTGGGGCACTAGGCTCCTAGCAGGCCCGGTGGTGGAAGCAGGAGTACTGGCTGGACAGTTTAATGATGAGGGAGCACATGAATGTTTCATTAAGGCTGTGAGGTAAAGGTTACCGTTGCAGGGCAGGGCTGCATTCATTAATCTAAAGGGGCCGGCTCTGCATAAGTGTCTGCTCATCTGGCCAATGCCGCGTCACCTTCACATGAATATTTGAAACGGTAATTTAGATGTAAATGAGGTTACCTGGCAAGTTGCTCAGCTTTGCCAATGACAAAGTCTTGTCCCAGGTGCACAGGAATTATGGTTGCCCCTTCTCCGAAATAATGGAATCGCTTTGGTTCAGGAGGATGTCGTCTCCAGCAACTTGGTTAGGTGTTGACATTTTGTCAGAGGCATCCATTTAATTTTCCACTTCATCCTCATTTGGCCAGTGATGAAGTGTTAATCGTGGACACTGAATGCTGGTCTGTCAGGGCTGGTGCTTAGTCACCCTGATGAAGTTTTAATGGAATCATAGTTTCAGATTCTAGCAGAGTGCTTGTCCTCGCTGACTCCTCTCTTACGCATTCTGTCATAACCTCTGTTTCCGTAGAACAATCACAGCCCTTCAGAGCTGTGTCTCTCTTCGGCATAACGAGACTGGAACAAAGAGAAACTGACTTCTAATTAGAGGTTTGAACCCTTTGTTTTTCATTGGAATGTAGATGTGAAGCTCACTGATCACAAACATCACACTGTGCTGGAGCCTGAGCTTGGGCCGGGCGTTAGAGGAGTCCTGCTGGAGGAGTGATAGCGGAGGTGGTTTCTGTCTGCGGCCTGGACAAGGTCTCTGCGTCCCCCTGGAGAGGCACTCTGTCTGGGCTGCTGGGAGGTCTGTGGTCCCCTAACCCCTGCATGTCCGGACACACACTGAGATATAAACAAACCTCCTCCAGTAACTAACGTCCAGACGCGATCCAGGCCCAAGCTCAGGCCAGGCCAACGCCCTAAGCCAGACTGAGGCTCAAGCCCGAACTCAGACCCATGTCCAGGTACAGATGCATTTACAGACCCATACTCAGACCCAGGTTGGCTCCAGAGCACTCTGTAAAGGCAGAGAGGAGATGCAGATGTAGGAGAAGAACGCAAAGCTCCTGAACTGACAGGACATTTTAGACTGGTGGGAAGGAGAAGAATGCTTCAGCCATCCGGCCACTTCAGAGGGTTACAGCATAACGTTTTTTACAGTGATTCTCAACCGGTCGATCCAGTTATAGAACAAATACCAGCAAGATCTGTGTAGACTTAAAACCTTTCCTGTGCCTTGTATGTGTACAATAACAAAAAAATGATACGGCTCGCCCATGTGTGTAAGGCCCCGTTTAGACGGAGGAAAACGCATATATTTTCATGCGGTTTGGCCTTTCATTTACACGAAAACTGAGGTTTTACCATTTCTAAAAACTCTGGCCAAAGTGGAGATTTCTGAAAACTGTTTGTGTTTGCGTGCGCACTAGGTTAAATTGAGTTTTAGGTTCTCAAACGTCACAGTATGTGACGTCATGTGAGCGTCCTGTTTGTAGTAATGTAATGGGGTCATTTATTTGTGAATTGCGTTACATTTGTGAATCACTCGACACATTTTTGCATTGCGTTGCATTTATTTGTGAATCATTTAAACAAATGAACCTCGCGCCTGAAAGGTTAAGGAAGTCAATCGTGTTATTCGTAGTTGTTGTTGATTTTGAGAATTCTGATTGGTTTGCATGGCCACCATTACACTGCCGCCTACGGACATAGTTATGATGGCGCTGAGGGCGTATTCATGCGGGTTCATGTAAACAGAAAAAAAAAAAAAACGATCTTGTGTGTACGATGTTATTTTTTTAAACGGACGGGCAGAAATATTTGTTTCTGTAAATACCCGGTTATGTGTAAACGTGGCCTAAGATGGTTTGGAAAAACGATCTTTTCTGCATTTAGCTTTGGCTTCACTTCCAGTGATCTGAGTTGTCAAGCAATAAGAGAGTGAAACTTGTCCAAATGTTTATCATTGATTCATATTGTGAAGCCAATAAGATTTCAAAAAAATATTAATTTCCTCGTTCATGTGGGGATCAATGTGACACCAGGGGTCTTCTCCTTCCTGTAAGTTTGACATCAAGATGTCGTAAATACGCCTGAAAAATGAAATTGATATTTCCTCTGGGTGCAAGGTTTAGGACATAGTAGACTGTACACTGTTCCCCAAGTATCTGTCATCAGGCATTTTTGGCAGACCTCATTTTTCACTCGCCCATTTTTCAAACCCCAGCCAGGAGAGAAAGAGCGAGAGAGAGAGAGAAACAAAGACATATACAGACATAAATAGAGAGGCGAAAAATACTGAGAAATAGAGAGAGATAAAGATACACAGAGAGAGAGGGAGACAGAGAAAGAGAGAGAGCAACTGTGTGGAATTCCTCACATCGGGGTAGGATAGAGAAGGTTGTAAGTTGTGCATGGCGTGCATTTAAATAGGATCTGTAAATCTGATTCCTGTAGGATTTTACAAGCCACTGAAACCGGAGTCCCACGACAACCAATCTGATGGGCAGCTGGCTTCCCAGCAAGAGCTTGATGGTGGCGGGGGTGGCTGGGGTGGGGGTGGCGGTGGGGGTAGGATTGTGGTGATATTGTTACTGGTTCTCAGATATCTAACTCTGACACAATGTTCTATCACAATAAAGTCCAGATTGATCACAGCTGTCTTCCAACATGGTTGAAAGACACTCAGTGTGAAGAAGGCCTAATGTTGAGTAATGCCCAAATGGTCGAAAGGTAAGGACCACCTGGATGTTCATACAGGGGTGGTAGTTGACGTGTTTCTAAGGTGTGAAGACATTCAGACATCAGGCTGTATCAGTGATCTCTGAGCAGCAGGCCAAGGTGAAGGGACATTAGAACTTAAGCGTTTTGTAGGAACTTCTTCAGCCAATCGGGAGCCCTGTTGGTGCGGCAGAGAGTGTGCTGTTCCACCGTAGTCCAGAAGAAGACAGTTACCACAGATACAGACGAGTCATACGCTCCTCATCCCCAACATGATTGTCATCAATTTTTGTTTCCTGGAGTGTGAAACTTGACTAGAACTTTACTTCAAACTCTTGGCACATGGCATATGCAAGACAGATATACTCCTCTCTTTCAAAAACAGTTGGGGTGTTTCCTTTGTAAGTTCTTTTGAAACTCCCAGTCTCAAAAGAGGTAAACCATCCCTCTGTACAAAAGTACGCTTTGTTCATAAATGGGTCTTTAAAGGAACGAGCAGATGAAAGCGATCTGGTGAGAGGACTTCTGCCTGTTGCTCCTTTTTTTTCTCTGAATGAATTCAAGTACGAAATGCGATGAATACTGGAAACATGTCCTTGTCTCCGCCACATAACTGATTTAATCCAAATTGTATGCCAGTGGTTGGATTTGAGATTTGAGTACTGTAGTCATCTGTCATGTATCTTTTTTAGTGACATAGTTTGGCATGGGTTTTTTACTTACTACAAGATTTCAAGTATCTAACAGACGGAATTCATAGTATCTCAGTTTAGTCTAGAAGCCTTATCTATATGACAGTGCATGTAAGACAGACATTAATTAGAAATCCATGTTGAAATACCCTTTTTTTTACACACAGTCTTAAAAAAATGCTAAATAACATGGGCATAATGAAGCCATACAATGTACCGTTCTTGTCCTTATGCCTTACCCTACTCACCAGTAAACATTGAAGTCAATCACTAGAATCAATCATTAGAATGAAAAAATCTGTGACTGATAGAAAAAACACACATTTCAACACCCTCACCCCAAGAACGAAAGAGAAAGATAGAAACATCTGTTGTGAAGGAGTCCACGCATCTCCGGAATGAGAACCGGACTATAAATAGTTCCCTTCTGACAGAGCGAGGAGATGAATTTCGGGGTTGATGAATGGCAGAGTGCTGAAATAGGCGCGTCTGAGCTGTAAACAGAAAGGGGTGAGGGAAAACGGCCCGTGACGGCCGCTCCGATGAGGGGGCCATGTGTGCCGGGGCTGACGTCCTGCACTGCCAGGACATCAACACAGAACCTCCGTGTTTGTTTTCATCCTGCGTGAGGTCTGGGGCCTGTGTTTTATGTCAGAACTTTGTAGGCATGTAAGACTTTACGAGGGCTCGTGTTATTGGTTTATATTACAGGCTGATCAAATAGAGGTATATGATCGGCCTATAGGATCCCACATTGGAGGATGGGGATGTGTCGTTCGTGAACGATTCGTTTGTTTTGAACGAATCATTAGTATGACTCGGGAGTAACGAGTAGTCTCAGAGGGCAATTCGTTCATTTTCTCGTGTCCGAGAAAAAAAGAAAGTTGAAATAACAAAACCTATAATTATCACTTGTGAATGAATATCATTCACGTCTTACTAAACCTAGTCACGCAAAAGTGAATGAAGTAAGCAAATCCTTCCTGTCTCCTCTTCTGAGCCTATGCAGGTCACCTAAAAAACAAAAAAAAGATCAGAAGGTACGATTGGGAGGTGAACGATTCGTTCATCTGCCGGGTACGAGTCTTTAGATAGTTTTTCACGTGACCTGCATAGGCTCTGAAGAGGAAACAGAAAGGATTTGTTTAGCTCAATCACTTTTGTGTGACTAGGTTCCGTAAGACGTGAATGATATTCGTTAACAAGTAATAATTACAGGTTTTGTTATTTTGACTTTTTTGGTACTTTACTTACAGTTAAGTGCAGTGTAATTATTTGCCGCAATAACTAAATGCTAGTGTGAAATGACCATTTTGAGTCATACAAACTGTCATGATGCATTATTTTAATCCAGGAATTTCTATTCACACAATTTTATACATATCATCAAACTTAATATCATCAATCACAAACAAACAGTATATAATAATGCCAAGTTACATTTGAAAAAAAATCTTTCTTTTTTATGTGGTGAAGATATTTAAAATGTACATTTGAAAAAGTAACAAAACATACTGTGTAGTGTGCATACATACAAACACACGTCTACGTGCACAAACGCACATCTACGTGCACATGCTGTATAGACATACATACACATAGTACATCATTATTATTCAATGATTTAATAGAAGTTTTTGCAATAAAAAGATGAAAAAGGTGATTAAAATGTAATGCCTTACACCTTGTCCCTAAGGTCATGGCAGGTTGCTACATATTTTGCTGCCAAAATTGAGTGAGTTGGGCTTGTCTCCTTGTAAATAGATCAGTTTCTCTCTCTCTCTTCTCTATAGTTTCCTCCAGGATCACAATGACTCTTATTGAGAGACTTGTTGCTCTTGTAGGTTAGTTATAACAAAGTTAACCCTTGAACACTTGTACTTGCTGTGAAATATTTTACTGTTGATTGTTCTTCTACAGGTACAGTCTTGCACTTTTTGGGGTTCATGTTGTTTTAATTTGTAACTTGTATAATTGCATGCTCTTATGGGTCTTCCCTTTGGCACTAGTTTTTCACAATGTATGCTTCATGTTTTGGCTGCTTGCAGTGTTTGGGACTGCCTCGTTGTTACGATCAGTGACCTATGCTCTTTTGTAAAGCTCTCTCTTGGAAGTCGCTTTGGATAAAAGTGTCTGCTAAATGCATAAATGTAAATGTATAATTTTGGGGAAAAATGTTGTTCAAAGGTCACATTGGGTGTGGAACTGGAGCTCTGTCTCCCTCTCTCCCTGTGAGCACAGAGAGCACAGCCTCTCTCCCTGTGAGCAGAGGGAGCACAGCCTCTCTCTCTGTGAGCACAGAGAGCACAGCCTCTCTCCCTGTGAGCAGAGGGAGCACAGCCTCTCTCCCTGTGAGCAGAGGGAGCACAGCCTCTCTCCCTGTGAGCACAGAGAGCACAGCCTCTCTCCCTGTGAGCAGAGGGAGCACAGCCTCTCTCCCTGTGAGCAGAGAGAGCACAGCCTCTCTCCCTGTGAGCAGAGGGAGCACAGCCTCTCTCCCTGTTAGCAGAGGGAGCACAGCCTCTCTCCCTGTGAGCACAGAGAGCACAGCCTCTCTCCCTGTGAGCAGAGGGAGCACAGCCTCTCTCCCTGTGAGCAGAGGGAGCACAGCCTCTCTCCCTGTGAGCACAGAGAGCACAGCCTCTCTCCCTGTGAGCAGAGGGAGCACAGCCTCTCTCCCTGTGAGCAGAGGGAGCACAGCCTCTCTCCCTGTGAGCACAGAGAGCACAGCCTCTCTCCCTGTGAGCAGAGGGAGCACAGCCTCTCTCTCTGTGAGCAGAGGGGGCACAGCCTCTCTCTCCTGCCTCGGTAGCCAGGTCGGTCTGTGAAGGCCTGTTTCTACACCAGGCTGTGCTCACTGTACATAGACACAACTTTCTTTGTTTTTGATCAGACACAGTGCTGAGGTCGTTTGAATTTGTTAAATCAACTCGGAATACGTCCACTCTGAGTTAAATGTGGGCATGAGAACTATTGAAAGCCAACATCAATGGAGCTCCGATACTAGTTAATACATGTTTATGGTGAATCTGAGTACGTTTTCCGGAAAAAATAAATACGGCTCGCAGCGTAGAGACAATTGGCATGGAAGACAATTGCTGGCCAAGTCAATGCATACATTTGAATGCAGTAACCAATCCATACATTAAACATTTAACCACACTGTCAGTTAATATTACAAGTGAAAAAGTGGTGGACTTCATAAAATAGCATGTTCAATGTTATATTAAATATAAAAGCATATAACGAACAGTTAAGGCATATTTTGTTTCGGCCTATAAGTTTGTGATTGAAGCCTATACGTCACCTTGGTTTTATTCGTATTCGACATGATACGAAGTAAATATCAGTTGGTGCCTGTTTCAACTTGTAGTAGCAGTTTACCCCAACAGAATGCTTTTCATCACAGGATGATGATGATGATTAAGATGATGAAGAGACTTTGACTGCTGCCATAGAAATGAATGCAGAGAAGCCTATGCATGGCTACTGGTAGTTCTCTCCCCATGAACTTTAATTGACAGGCTTTAGTGGAATTGTCAGTTACACTGACATTAAGAGACTAATGAAAAGAAAAAACATTTTCACAGAGCATGGAGACGCAGAGTACGCAGTGAGATGTTCATTTCATGGCAGGTGAATTCTACATGTGGAACTGTGGAATTTAATGTAATTTCATGTATTCCCAGTTACCAGTAAATGAGTTGTACAAACTGCAGCTCATGAAGCAAGTGCCAAAAAATGAGATTGTGTAGGCCTATTTAGGGCAGAAAAATAATAATCTTGAAATAGATTTGCAGGAAGACCAGTTACAGGAGGGTGGATGGTCACAGGTGAATAATGTTGACTGTGGGAACAGTAGCCTATATAAATACTCATTGTTGCATTTCTATTTGTAGGCAATGAAGAAAACTAAATTCAATTTCAATGATTTTTCTTTGAGTGCAAAAAAGCCTTGGGTCGGTTCTGAATGCACATCCACGGTGTAAAACATTAGCGATGTAAGGGCTGAGAATGTTGCTCAAATAAGTGTGACGGGAAACGGAAGTTGCTTTGGATAAAAGCGTCTGCTAAATGCGCAAATCAGTGGCAAACGTTAACTTAAGTATTCAACAGGGAATTAAAGCACATCGAATCGCGGTTTTATAATCCTCTCCCGACGTATAACTAAACAAATACAATTTTGTTTGAGATTGGTCGGCTGAACCAGGAAAGGTAGTCTAACTGTATGAACTTTATCAGGCTCAGAAAGTGGGAGAGGTTAGGTAGAAATGCAGAGTCTGTCATGGAAAACCTGCTTGCGAGTAGGTTAGGTTCAGAGTAAGTTTCCATGAACACTGACCAGAAGTTTTCATTAGCTCTCTTTCTGGAACGGAAAACCCAGAGGTTGCCTCATTCTAGGCTTACCCATCTCAGGGTTTTTACAAAACCCGCTTTCTGGAATACCCCCCAGGTAGTCTGCCATTGCGTACTACCTGTTTATAGATCCAAATAGCATTCTAGTTTACTTTGTTTATGTGGCAGAGCTGTACCAGATGTCCATTTTTGTTGTGGGTTTTGTCATAATTGTTTCTATTGGGGTATGTGGGTAAAGGAATGCTTATATCTCCTACTATGTGTTTGTCTCCATGTGTGTTGATTGTCTGGTTCTAGTCCTGTTCGAGAGTTCAGGTCCCCACAGATAATTACTCGACCCTGGGCCTGGAAGTCGCTGATTTAATCCTCTAGAAAAGAGAAGCCTAGCTTTCTTGCAGTAAGTGGATTTGGCAGGGGGAATATAAGTTGCACATAGATAGATGTTCTCATCTGATGAGATGAACTCTCTTTATTTTGAGACAAATGAAGAATGACCCTTTTTTTATTAGTTTAATTGAGTGTGTTAAGTGTGTCTCTCCGTCTATCTCTCTCGCTCTCTCAGACAAAAGCTGTAATCACCTCCTTTCATTGCTCTTAAACCTCAGTATGTCAAATGTTATACTTCATTGAGATTATGTTGTTGTAAACACCCATCATAAATAGCATTGTAGTCCCGGATCCTACAGTATATTGATAGTGAGAATAGAACCCATGTGAGTACTAGTGGGATTCCCAAGGTCAGACGAATAACTGCAATATCTCCTGAATCACCAATGGAGTTCCCCTTAAGGACACTGGCACCAGCCCCAGAGAGACAGAGACCGTTCCCTTGAAGCCTGTCTCCTCCATTACCCTGCAGCCCCGGCCTCCCACCGCAGTATTTCACCACAGTTTATTGTTGAAAGAGCCCTGGTTTGTCCAGGGCATGGTACACCGCCAGCGGTGAGCTAGCAATGGGCCGTGATAACCACCGCCTCCCAGTCTGGGCTCAGCTTCAAGCCCCGGGAGTTATCTGAGGTGAGCCGGTCATCAATCTCAAATCTTCCTGAGACATTCCTGAGAATTGCCGTGGTGACTTGCTTAACCCCCCCCGTGACCCACCCTCGCATTGTTGACGTGTTTATGGTTCCTAAGGTGAGGAGGGCTGTTTCCAGCAGCGTGTCTGATAATTAATTTCTTTGTGCTCGTAAAACTGCCCTGGCCTTTTCCTTCCCGACAGAGCAGAAATGAGCTGGTGATGAAAGCTGATTCATTCGGAATGAGGGGACCCAGGTGCCCTACAGTAAAACACAGTCCAGTCAATTACTGTACGCAAGTGTTTACTATATTTGTGTGTCTTTCATGATAAACAGTGCGATAGTAACTGTGTTGGAATGTGGTCGACCCAGTGTTGATCATGTTTTGTCTGAGTGAAGGCAGAGAGTGTGTGTCCAGATGACTGTGTATGAAGAGAATTTCTGTCTGAGTCAGCTGTGCGGTGAAGTAGCCAGGTATGTGTAGTGCAGACGTGGACATATTCCTCTGCTATGATCTGTTGCAGTATGCATCATGATGCATACCCATAGATGGGTAGGGACAGTTGTGGAAATAACTATGTATCACCTAGTTGTGGACAGATTCCTTTGCTACAGTATGATGGGGTCTGTGTTTTTCACTCTCCAGAGTATCATAGATACTATGTACATGGACAAATGGATTATGGATAGTATTCAGAATCAAAACGTGTATATATATTTTATTTGTCTGTTACACTTTCTGATCAGTTAGGAAGAGAATTTCACTTTATTCTGTACCTGTTCAATGAGGATAAATATAATGAAAAATGTCACATTAACTAGTCTCGATTAAACATTTACAGAGGACTATGTTCAGTCTGACACTTACTGTCACTGCCATTTTAAGGTCTCCAAAAGGTTGCAGCGATACTAACGCTGTCAGTCAGAGCTGTGAAAAGCAGGCCATGGTCTTGTTGGTGTGTTTTGGTAAATGTCACCAGAGTTCCCTCACTGTGGTGGGGACAGAGGGGTTACTGTGGTGTGTGTGTGTGTGTGTGGAGGGGGTGGTAGGGGTGTTTGTATGTGTGTGGTGGGGGGGCAGAGAGGGGTGGGAGGGTGGATGGTGTGTCGACGGGTGGTGGTGGGGGTGCATCTGCACTGCTGACTGGCTTTTATAGGAGTTCTGCTGTGGCAGAGTGGTTTTTCCCCCTCCTCTAGTAGAGCTTTCCTCACTGACCTGGGAAACGCTACCCACGAACCCACTAACCCTAACAGCTGGTACCAGGGCAGATCCTGGGTGAACCATAGCAGATGTTTCTGAGAGGCAGATGATACTGTAGCGGATAACACTGCTATCTTCAAATTCAAATCACGAAACAATTTCTATTTGCTGCGTCACAGGGTGCACAGTTGCCCGCAGATCACGCCGATAACTTAAACCCTGAGAGAAGTGAAAACAACAACAAAAAACTCCGGAGAACGTTTCTGGAACTGGTCCACGCTGGTACTGTAGCTCTGACGTTCGAGAACTTCTCTGAGTGTTTTCAGACTCAAGTTCTTTTGTATGGTCACCACCACCGTGCTTCCTACACAAGACGAGGACTCAGGGAACAGGTTTTATATGTCCTGCTGCTCGGCCTAATGAGACTATGTTTATACGTGAGTAAATGTGGTTCCAAACATGCTGCTTAATTGCCCACAGAACAGGGGGTAAATTGTGGGCACGACAGGCAAACGGCAAAGGTAGCCTGCAAACATTGCAGTGGAAAACCTAGAAGTGAGCACTTTCTTATGGACTCATAACTCACAGGATTTCCCCCAGGGCTGATACAGTTGGAGTCGAGTCGGGCTGAGAGTGATGTGTCTGCTTGTGGGTGAGAGCCAGGTTTCTTAGAGTTCATTCTACTTTAATTGACGGAATCTCTGCCAAAGGGTTTCTGGTAAACAGATCAAATCGATGGAGCAATTTCCTGTGTTCTGGCCATCGGCTTGATTTGATAACATCAGGTCAACATGTCGGGTGTTTGCGGAGAAAAACACTCTGAAAACAAAAAGGTGCTACAATATGTATCAGCCTGTGTAGCAAAAATGTAATTATTCTGAACAAAACATTCTGATTCAAAACCGCAAGGTCCTATACGGCGGGGCTATTTTCAGGTGGCAAGGTGAACGGAACATCATTCTAAAGGGTTTTCTACTGGCACAGATTGGCTCTCAGCTGCTTTGTTCTCAGAATAGGACAGAAGAGGACTTTGCCTGGTGTTGAAAGAGTCCCGATCACCCCTATCCTAGGGTGTATCATTGAGTCCCACAGTAGAAGGTCAAGCTGTTCTCTCTCCATCCTCTTTGAAGATAGTGTATTGATTCAAAAATAAGGGTTTATTCAACCAAGTGTTGAGAACGAGGTTGATACTCCTCAGAACAGCCCTCTTATTAAGGTATAGACATTTAAAAGGCCACCATTGTTCCTGTGATTTATGATATGGGCCAACACTATGCACATAACATATTACACTCATTACTCAACTTCAGGTAGGCAGTGCAGTCCAGTCGTCATGTGCATGTCACGTCTTGGTAGGATATCAGCTTCATCAATCACCAATGCCAGTGATGGTTCGCCGGCTATTTAAGATTCCTACCTGCAGCTGTGAGGAAGGCTATCTGGATATCACAGCGCACTTCTCACCAGAGGGGATTGGGACAGAAGACCGCGAGACCTGATGAATCATTAACATCACTTCGCGCTAAAAATCTTACAGGTCTTACAGGTCTCCTGGTCAAGTTCTACGTTAGATCAAATGAGGCTGAGATCAAACCCCAAATCTGTGTCGCACACACCTACTTCCACCTCCAGCTCAGGTGTCTGGAAAGTGGAACTGCAAGTGTGAGCACCAACGCTTAGATTGCCTTGGTGATCTCTCTTTCTCTAAGGGATATTCAATGTTCTCTCTGGAGGGATGCGACGTCTATTCAAGCAGTGGTTCTGGAACAGACGAAAATTCTCTATTCTCAACTCTCCGTTCCTATCCGCCTCCAGTACAATAACGGAGCGCGACACTTAGCTAAATGGAAGAGAACGTTTCAGGGAATGACTACACGTAGAACTGCAATTGCTGAGCAAGTCTTCCAAAGAAAAAGACAAAGTTTACTTGTCTTGACTCTCTCTCCTTTTCACTTCATTCCTGTTTAACAGAGTTTCTGAAAGTCCTGATGTGTGTGTGTGTGTGTGTGTGTGTCCGACAGAGACGGGGGTCATAGGGTTCCCGGGGCCTCTGGAGATCCTCCTGTACACCAGGGCTCGGCACGGTGAGGGGACGGCGTGGAGGGAGATGAGGTCATGTGTTGTTTCTCGTGTGACAGGTCCCATTGGTCCGCTCACGTTTTAATTATGACACCATAGCTTGATTTATGGCTCGCTTCCTGTTGCCAGGGGTGATCCTGCAAGTTCCAGGTGACATGTTAATGTGCAGAGCTTTCTCCACTGCGCCCGCTTGAGGCCCGTCAGCGACGGGATGATTGAATATGCATGCGCATTCCCCGTCTCCAAGACGATGTCTTCAGTTAAACAGGAACTTCCTGTAATCACTTAACAAAGCATGTCCCATTTCCCTGCTTACCATGAGCGACTATGCAAAGGGATAATCATGTGGCTTTTTTTTGACGGCGGAATACCAAATTCTGTTCCTGCGAGAACTGGGGATACGGCTGATTCATTTACATTTAGTCATTTAGTAGATGCTCTTATCCAGAGCGACTCACAGTAAGTGCAGGGACATTCCCCCCGAGGCAAGTAGGATGAAGTGCCTACATTTAGCACGACCGGGAATCAAACCGGCAACCTTCTGAGTAATAGCCCGATTCCCTAACTGCTCAGCCATCTGACTCCCAGATTCAAAATGCTTTGTGTCTGTGCCATGGCTGTTCTGCTCCAGGTTAACACCAATCCAGTCAGCTCAGCTGGATCAGAAGGAAACACAGCATGAAGGGGGATGGGGTTGGTAGATTGAATCGACAATCGACCATTCTGACACCTATAGACAGATAATTGCTCCAAATTACCTCGGGAAGCCAACAGCTAATTACCTTTTAATGAGCTGCTCATCGGTGGGGCTGTGAGAGCATCTAACCAACACCTTCATTATTGGTTTCCTGCACTGGATTGACGAGGTGATTATTAGCCCTGCTGTGCACGGTGATGACGACACATGAACTGCACCCAGGCAGCCTTCAGAGCTCCTCTGACGGCTAATGCTGGGGACACACTATACGATTTTTCTAATCTTATAAGATTTTCAATCTGTGAGACCACAAACATGAGGACAGAAAATCCTAGATTTAGCCGTTCTGCTCCTACAGTGTGTGGTCACTCTTAACACACCTCACACCAAGGGAACGTCTGATAAAATCTGCGGAACCAAGATAATCGGGACATATGTTACCTAGGATTGTCGGAAGGGCCGAAATCAGCCCGATTATCCTGTGGTGTGTCACCAGCATTAGGTAACGTCCCGATTATCTTGATGGTTCTACAGATTATTTTATCAGATGTTCCCTTGGTGTGAGGTGTGTCAAGAATGAGAGAATCTGCTCGGAAGGACGTCGGAGCTGCCCCGATTGCGAATCCTAAATATTCAACATGTTGAATATTTGCGATCAAAAATCCTGATGTGTAGGGGGAACCCCGAGGACAAACAAAGCCGAGTTTATCACGTGAAACGAAACCATATCCAAACAGAAAGCAAGCTGAGAATAGACAGATGCATAACAAATGGAGTCACGGTGCAGCACAACGTTAAATGGAATTGATTTGTGGCAACAGCAAACCCTTTTCTTTTTTCCCGTGAATTTTCTGTGAAAATCATTGCAAAGACTATTAACGCAATTATTTCCTGCATATCGTCCGCCATGCTCATTAAGTCTCGAGATATTTTGCGAGATTTCTTGTGTTAACAGTCAGGGCACAGGTTGGAAATCTGTTTGTGTGTGGTGTGCTGTCTTTGTCAAATCATGGCACACCACACACTGTAGGAGCACAACGGCTGAATCTAGGAATTTTTGTCTTCATGTGTGTGGTCTCTCACCGTTTGAAGATCTTAAAAGATCAAAAAAATAGTTTAGTGTGTCCCCAGCATAAGCTGACTGTGTGATATTACACTCACAGCACATCGACGAGAGTATTACATACTACAAATAACTTCCTTTGTTACTGAGTTTTCTTGGTTAAACTCATTCCTCAGTATGAATAATGCCCATACACAACATTGCAAAACTAGTTTTTCAGTGGGGTAGCTAAGCATTGTTATGAGATGTGGTTGTTGTGTTGTCAGAGGACCCGGGTTCAAATCCAGCAGTGGGGCAAGAGAGGGAGGAAGCGATACTGACAAGGGACGCAATGACAGCAGTTGTACATGTAAATATTCATATATAAATACATTGATCAATTTGAGTGTTTCTGCCCATTGCATGACTAACATCTTCAGGAGAGGCATTCTTCCAGGCTGTGCAGACAGTGAGTTCCTTCACCAGCTGATCATGGTGGAGAGATATATCTCACCCTGACATGTGAGCTGGGGTCTGACTGCGGGAGCGAATGCCCCTGGACTGGGTCAGGGATGGGGTCACTGTTGGGGGTCAGGGGTCAGGTGGGGGTGGGGGTCCTTTATTGACCATGTCCTACACTCAATAAGTGATGAGGTCACACTACGTGGGAGTGTATGAGTATGCAGAGCAACGCTTCAGGGAAGGCTTGTGACCACGGTAACAGGAGAGGGTCTAGACCGGTCAGAGAACTTGAAAGCTGCAATCAGATATTTGGGGGTAATTATGGGATGGCTGTCCGGGAAACGTGGTCTTATGACAGAGTGGACACTCTTCACAGAAGATATCCAATTAGAACCAGAACTGCAGCCCCCCCCAGGCACCCAGTCCCTCATCATGAAGAACCCATTAGCAAATAGCCAATCCCATCCGCTGTATACCTTTAAGATGGAATATGGCTCTGGCTGAATCTCCCTAAACGCCTGCGAAACTGAGGGAGAGATGAGGATGTTATGCAAATGATGGGAGATGATGGTAATTGTCAGAACTTTAGACGGTATGAGGCTGGATTATGATGAGCCTGCTTTCACCACCATAAAAGCAGGTCTAAATTGCCCCTTGTTGAAAACTTTCTCACTAATGAAGGTGATTTAGTCTGTGGAAGTTGGTTATGCATAGCTGAGCTTAGTATCACTATGTAAGCCCCTTTGTAAAGGAAATAATACACTGTATTTCCATAAAGGATACAATCAGCAGAACCGTCCCGTTAAGGGTTTTAAAGACCTCCTAAAATAGATTATACAGAGAATCACCCTTCACCTGTTCAAGCTGTCCATGAACAAATCCCCTTTCCTCATTATGAAGCCAATACTTTCTCTCGATCTGCTACCCTCCCCAGGCATTCTCTGCTTCCCAGCCCTGGGTCTCAGCCCAGCCCTGGGTCTCAGCCCAGCCCTGGGTCTCAGCCCAGCCCTGGGTCTCAGCCCAGCCCTGGGTCTCAGCCCAGCCCTGGGTCTCAGCCCAGCCCTGGGTCTCAGTCCAGCCCTGGGTCTCAGCCCCTCTGCTGCCCAGCCCTGGCTCCCAGACTGTTTGAGACGGCCTCCTGGCCCTGTTTGTAACCTGATGCCTGTTAGCCTCTAAGGGTCGTGGCTGTGTCCTCTCCACCTAAGGCTCAGTGTGGGGTCTGTGCTTGGGAATGGGCAGGGCAGGTTGGGGGGGCGTGGGAACAAGGTGAGCAACAAATATATGTGCTGCTGGTCTCTGTATAGTGACCCCTTTAAAAAACACCACAATAATAATCTATGTGGGGTAAAAACACAAAATAAAAAGATTTATAACATACAGAGGGCAGCCAGACACACTTGTTGACTAAAGAACAATATACTCTGTTACTTAGGTCAACTTTAGGGATCAAAGGTTGAATTGTTCCATAGTTGGAGTTCTCACAGCACCTTCTCCTCGTGTTCTGTTTCCCGTCCAGAACCAGCAGGAAGCAGGAACGTGATATTTAGACCGTGTCAACACCACGTGATGTTTAGACCGTGGTGAACACCATGTGATGTTTAGACCGTGGTCATCGCCAGGTGATGTTTAGACCGTGGTGAACACCACGTGATGTTTAGACCGTGGTGAACACCACGTGATGTTTAGACCGTGGTCAACACCACGTGATGTTTAGACCGTGGTCAACACCAGAGAATTTCACAGCCTCACGGAGAGCTGATGGCCCGGAACAAAGCCTTCTGGGAATGCGAGTGTTTCAAGTTAAGTCTGTATGATGATCTAGCTTTGTAGTACCGTAACTATAAAAGACTGTGACTGTGAATTCCCTCCAGGGAAAAAGCCATTGTTTATTTTAAGGAGCAGACGCTAAGTAAACATGAAATAAGTGTAACTTCTGGTTTGTGAATTGTAGAGTGAACAGTTGTGTAAAATGTCATCAACATCGGGACTTTAGATTACCGTAGATTTGCGTTCTCCCCAAATTATGTATGCATGGCTCGTTTTCAAATTATTTCTGGAGATGGTCCACAAATTCTGAACCGTCCATTTTCATAACTGCCGCTATGCCCTGTGTTGAACGATCAAAGACGTTAGCCACCCTGGGGATGAGATTTAGCCTCCAGAATGTAAAAAAGGCACTTTGCATGTGAATACCAGCTATAACAATGTTGTGCAGCTGTGATAATCTGAGCCCCAAAACTAAATAGTTAACTTGAGCTGGGAACTCCCCCTGGCTGAGGAAATCAACTGTTTGCATTTTTGGGTTTCCGCCTTCAACCATGTCCTACAATTCCTTTCTTAATACTTGATCAAAGTTAAAAGGATTACACAACATAAATGTTGTGGAAATGGGAAGTGTAAAATCTACTTCAATCGACAAAAAGAACAAAATGGCCTTGGTTTGAACCTATGCTGTGGCTCCCATCTACTCGTCAGTGTCCTCATGTTCTGCTTTATCCCACCAGCATCATCACACCAGCCTGGGTCCTCTTACCTGACATGACTCTTTCCACTATCCTGGTCTAGTGACTACACGTGGAGCAGACTGCGACGGACATTAACATGCATCCTCACGGTCTGCTTTACCTTGAATAACTGAATGTTGGTTTTTGTATTGTCATGTAAATGTTCAGGAGTTAGATCCCATAGTAGTGTCAGAACCAGAATCAGAAGGGATTTTATTTGCCATGAGTGTTTGCACAAACAAGGAATTTACTTTGGCAGGGAGGTGCATACATTAAACATATAGGAATTTTGAAACTTAAATATGTGGACTAACTATACAAAAGGAGCAAAGTCTAGCTAATAGTAAGGGGGGTCTAGGTAATACTACGGGGAATAAAAAATAAAAATATAAGTAGCATAAAAATATAAGTAGCAAATAAAAATATAAGTTGCAAGTAGTGTCTGTGTGTGTCTTTGTGTCTCTGTGTGTGTCTCTGTGTCTGTCATTCAAGGTTAGTGTCCCCATCCATAAACCAGGTGACAACTGTACGACTCCTAGAGCAGTGTCACCACATTGGCCCTCTACACTACATTTCCCACCCACTCCCATCCTTAGACAGTCACCAGTCCAACCTTCTGTATGGTACACCCAGTCCTGCTATGGTACACCAGCCAGATATATCTAATTTTTTTTTTTCTGTGTAAAGACAACATGCTTTTGGACTCAAGTTTAGCGTCTACAGTGTGAACGCACATTCCCAAGCAGCATTTCATCGCATCCGACCTTCTACGGTGTTCACCTGAAACCTCACACTAACCATAATCCCAACCTTAATCTTAACGCCAACCCCCAACCATTAGCCCGTAAAGCCGTTAGTTCTGAAAACACACGCATACACAGGTCATGACAACACAGGGTACAGTCCTGCCGCTCCTGCGTGAGGGCGAGTTAAGCGCCGCAGAGAACTACCCGCTGCCACTCGCTACTGAGGCAAGGGTAAATGTCAGCTTCCAATGTCATGCTTCACAGAATACTGCACTGCAGCACAGTTTTTACATCATTTAAATGAGTAAATGGCTTTAGAAAACCACAGGTTCCAGAGGCTCGTCTGTTTCTCCAGCCTCTCTTCCTTGCAGGCCAGTGGGATGTTTCTGTTCTGGTTCACCACAGAGGATGGACTTAGATTCAAGTGCTTCCATCCAAGGTTTCGGAATAAATCGCAAACAACTAAATGCCTACAAAAATGTAATTATTGCAACTTCTTCAAGTTCCCAATGTCCACTGCTGTATCATTTTTGACTATAGCTGGAACATTAGCTGCAACATCATACTCTTTCTGGCTCAACCAGGTCAATATAAGGAGTATCTCAGTACCCTGCAGACATTTTGCTAAACAAATCCCTTTATTTGTGTATTTAATCTGTTCAGAGCCACAGCACATGAAACGCTAAATAACGTTTATCTTGTGGCTGGAAAATTATGTCTGGAGGATAAACTTAATCTCGGATTTCATAACGCCTCACATAGCATGTGTTTAGAATAAGATCCAAAGATTATATGGTGGATCATATTTTGTATATAAAGGGTCTTTGATGCTACACAGGAGTTCCATCCCATTTGAGTTGACCTTTAACAAACTAGAGATTTTTAGTAAGGGGGGGTTACTCCCCTGTCTTGTTCAATACATACTTTGTCCTTGATGCATGTAATTTTCAGTTGGCTCAGATTCCTATTTGCATGCAGATATGAAAATGCTGTGTGGTTCTTGTCGGCGTGATTCTGTGTGTGCTGACCTTGTCAGCATACATAAATTCAGTTTTCTATAGGTGTGGAGGGTATGTGGGAGGACTGTTATTCTATTAGTTAAACTCAGTCTGGGACAGCCCTTCTGGTAATGAACCCCTCAATGTTTGTGTGTGATGAATACCAAGCCTCCAGCTAAAAGGGTGGAATCATGTTGATTTATTTCCCTCAAAACCTGCCATTAATCCTAGATTTCTCTTGGTATAATATATCGAATTGACGAGCAGCAAAGCAATGGTGGCTTCTTTACTAGATTTGACCCTCTGTGGTGGTCCCCAGACTGCAACAGTCATGGCTTGTTTCACACTGAGAGACTAGCGGTGGTGTGTGAACACCCACAACTGTATCCTCAATGAGCCTCATCCATCTAAGTCTCCCACACTGCAGAGGAAGCTACCATGGCTATATACGGTGGTAGATTTGGCGTGGGATTATCTCTGAAGGAAACAGCTGTCTTCGTAAGACAATTGATCATCCTCTGTTGCATCGTGCATTGTGTTTGCGTCCAATCAAATTCCGCTTTTGTTTTCAGAAAGCCGACAGAGCCAATGATTGTGACCCCTAAATATGTTGTACAAGTGAGCATGTGAGTACATGTTCTTCAGCCAGACGTTTGGGCATGTCCACTTACTGTGAGTTCAGGTCTGTCAGGTTGTAGAAGGTTACAATGGGAGCTCATGCTTCTCCCTGCTGCAACTGAAGTGATGATCAACTATACAGCCCACCGATGATTAGTCCCTGCCTTTACAAACCCCTCTCACTGTTCATACATTATGGGGAGAAACCTTGAATTGCATTTTTCCTAACATTCAAATTTCATTCAAGAGTGCATTTTTTCTGAGTACAGAGTGATTGTTTCCCCCAATGATGGCAATTTTCAACCGTCTCTCAAGGTGTAACTAAAGATTGTTGGTCTAGGTTCTCCATTGTTCCTTTGTGGTACGGATAAGGTCTCCTGAAACCTCCAAGGACAAAGCTGCGTACCATGAGAGTTTGGGCTTTCTGCTCAGCCGCTCCCAGTCTGTGGAATGCTCTCCCTGATCACCTTAGGACACCACAGACTGGGGATGCTTTTAAACGTGGCCTAAAAACCCACCTTTTGAACAGAGCCTTTGGCTGATTGACTCTTTTATTATATATTATATGTCCTATTTTCTTTTTTGTTCAACATGATTTTTTTTGCACCCTTTCTTGTTTTTAACCTGTAGCACTTTGCGATTTTGGGCTAAGTATAAAGGGCATTATAAATACTATTATTATTATTATTGTTATAATAGCAGAAAATAGCTTAATGGTAGAACATTTAAACTGCCTATTTGTTCCAGGCTCACTCTCCGCCTAGTGCAATGCTTTGGATAAAGGCGCCAGCTAAATGATTATATTAAATATGAATATATTTCTCTCTCACCATTGTATGACGACAACAACAGAGGGAAAAATGCAGACAGAGGACATGTTGACCGAGAAACGACAACAGTGTTTAATAAACATGTTTCATGGTCAGGCTGAGGTCACCTGGCTAGGAGAGGGGGGGCTGACAGTTCAATAGGTCATGACCTCCAAGTCCTCTGGGCATTAACCTAGGGTTCATCTCATTCACTGGAGGGTCAGATGTATGTTTACCCTAGCTGACTCTACCTTGCTACTGCGGGGTTGAGGATAGTATCTTTCATCAGGCTAGGTACACAACTATGTAAAAAAAGTGTTATCTATTTCTTATCTAAAATGTAATGGAACTGCTGTAAACCACAAAGTGTTTTTCCACCTAGACCAGGCTGGACTGGAGGAGGGGCGGTCGGTCTAGGTCAACCTGTGGAGAAGGAGGTTCTAGCAGGAGGGAGGAAAAGGATAAATTGGTCATGGGGGAGGTTGAATAGTCAGCAAGCAGCTCAGTGACCTTGTGTGCATGGGAGGGGTTCAGAGGAGTTGGCCTTCATCACTCAACACATACACGCAGACACACACGCACACACACACACACACACCATTGATTCTTCCCTCGTCTTTGAAATGTTCATGTATTTTAAAATATTGGGTGAAAGTCCCTGACTAAGAATAGCTCCAGTAATCCATGTCAAGATGAATATGCCACAAACTGATGAGTGATCATTTTAAGGCCATTAAAAATTGCAGATGCTTTTGAAGGAGTTACTCAATGCAATGGAAGACGATTCACTCGACTTCCAAAGAAAACCATGGCTGTATCCCAATACCCATACTAGTAGTAGACTGTCTAATACAGTACACCAAAAGTACCAGGACGTCCAACTACATCTGATAGCATTTTGCAGTATGAGTCAGCATGCTTTTCTGGTAGTTCTGACCCACAACCCTTAGTGCCGAGGATGTGGCGTCAACCTCGGAGACAATGGTACCACCATAGCAGACGATACGTATGTGCCCCAGTTCCAGGCGCTGTTATATTACATCATACAAGTAACACGTCCCAGTTGGATGCATTCTGCACTCAACATTACACACTGTGTAAGGACAGCTGCAGTACCTTCTGAAAGTAAAAGTATGCCATTCAAGACTCATCTCAAGTCTAGGTTTACACATTCTAGAAGGCTAACAGGTAAACAGGCTAGCAGACTAATGTATCCAATAGCCTGTTAGGGTTAGCTGGTAGGGTTAGCAAGCTAACAGGAGGTTAGGTAACAGGCAAGAAGGCTAACAAGCTAACAGGGGAACCGGCTATTGATATGACCTAACCTGGTTTACCAGGGAAATCCCAAGTCTATATCTGGGGCTCTGAAGTAAGGTGGTTTCAAGCAGAGAGTCTGTTTGGACAGGAAGGAAACAAACAGTTCACCTCCCTCTTGGCTGTCTCTCAACATACAGCGGTAGTCGTAGTTACCGATTAAGCACAGGAAATTCCCTGTCTCTGTAGAACAGATGGGTTGTTCTCCACCAGACCTTTCCATGGTTGCCCATGGAGATATACTGTCATCCTCCACAAGGCACCCAGAGCCCCTGTTTAAAGACGGTTACATATGTTGATCAAATATTGACCACCTGTCATCCTTAGATGAATTAATTAGTGACTTGACCCAGTCAGACCAAAAACACACAGCTGGGCCGATATGCAAGACCACCGTTGCACCATTTAAGCACGAAGGGAGGCGTCTGCTGACCATAGTCTTGACTGTTAAGTCATTCTGTCACACATTCCAGTGAGGCTGACTCACAGCCAGGCATGCACAGTGAGGAAACACAGCAATGACCTCACCACACACGCCCAGAGTTTGTTGACACGCCACTGTTACAATAAACCCTGTAGGTGGAGTCCGCCCAATAATCCACCCGGGTATGTGTCGAGGCCCACTGGCCTCCTCCCAGCCTGGGTAAGAAATCCCTCTCCCACACCTTGAGTGGTTGTCCTTCCGTATGTGATGGAGGATGGAGGGTGTTGGTAGTTTGTTAATGTTCGTTATCTCCAGATTGTGAATCTTTGTTAGAGGGGAACTTGGGGAAATTGCTGGTTCAGTTTAATTAACCACAATGACACATGACTTCCACACCCCTCACAATCTAAACCTCTAGAGGACTGAGTCACAGATGTTCACACACCTCTCTCTCTCTCTCTCTCTCTCTCTCTCTCTCTCTCTCTCTCTCTCTCTCTCTCTCTCTCCGTCTGACCTCGTTTTTAACCCTCCGTCCTCCTCTCTTTACCTCTCCTCTTTTCTCCTCCCCTTTCTTCTCTCCTTCCCCCTCCCCTCTCACTCATTTCCCCCCCTCTTTGTCTCAACCCCAGCCCTCTTCCCTAGCTAGCTGCCTCTCTTCATCCCGTCTTCAAAGCCATCTCCCGCTTGGCTCCCCTCCCCCACGCTCCCTCTGCCTGGTTCTCCGAGGCGTGTCGGAGCACTCTGCCTTCCAACCCCCCACGCGCTGTGGTCCTATCCTCCGGGGCTGTGAGACAACCCTGTGGTCGTATCCTCCATCCGTGTGAGGAGAGCCTGCAGCCTGCCACCGGCCCCTCTGCGTGCTGCCAAAGTGCTGCCAGCGCTGGCAGGAAGCGTAACACTGTCCAACCTAGCAGCGACGGCCATTAAGCGGCTGCAACCACATGGGAGTGTAAATGAGAATGTGCACGGGTGTGGAAATAACAGGGAAGATGGTTGATGCAGTTTAACACCACCGCATGAAGCAGATGTTAGTTACTGTGACTGGAGGTTAATCTGGAGAACCCTTGGATTCTTCTTTACAGCGGACAGCATCTTGGACAGCTCAGACTTACTTCCCGCCAAGGTCGGACTGGCCGTCGGGAGAGTCGGGAGATTTCACGAACGGCCGGTCAAACGGCCGCGGCATGATGCAAAATAAATAAATAATAATACACGGCCGTGGGCCGGTCTGCGTTTCCAAGTCCCAGGCCGTTTTTCAGTCCCAGTCCAAACCTTGCTCTGTTCACCGACAAAACCTTTGAAGAATTAGCAAATGTGAAAAAAAGAAAAAAAAACATTAACAATAGCCTTTTTGGGGACAAAGGGAGGACAGTCTGCCACACTTAGTAGGAGGAACATCACTAACCGGGAGGTCACTACTGCACACCGTCACCACCAATTATGCATCTATCTGGACTGGAGGGGGTCCCCATGGGAGAGGGCGCAGAGTGCTCCTGCTTATCTGGTCTATTCTGGAATGACCCAGTAATTAGAGTTACACTTCTTCTCTGGAATGGAAATCAATGGCGTGTAGGACAACAGTCTAAAAGTGTTTTCAATGTTCCACAAAATAAATGTTCTCCTCAGCATTCAGACAGACACATGCTGCAGCCTATTTTCCGCATCCCATGTATACAAGAATTTGCATATTCGAAAAGTGACAGTTGTGAGCTGCGGCAGGGTGAACGTCATTAGCAGCAGTCAGCACCATTATCGGAGAGGGGAGGGAGGCACTAAACGCAAGGCCCTGGGGCGAGGCTGCAAATGAAGTGCTTCCCTCCACGCGAATCAGGAATCTTCTCCCTCGTCTGAAACCTCATTATGCATTTACTAGGAGCAGCCGGGGGCAAACCGGGGCGACTCATCAGGGCTGAGTAAGTGGCGGCGAGTGAGTTTCTGCCACGCCACGGCGCCCAGTTGTCACTGACCTGCTCCTCTCGGCGCGAGAGGCAGCAGATGTTAAATGCTTCCAGTCATCCCTCATATTCGTCACTGCAACACGCGCACGTCTGGTGTACACAGTCGCACAGACATTTGCAGGTTAAGTCTGGTGCTGGTACAGAAGAATAATGGTGAAAGCCTAATTCTCGTTACCTGACAGCGTTCACTATTCTAATCAAACACCGTCAACTGACGAACAGACAGACTTAATCTGCCTTTCTCCTCCTGTTCGTAATCTTAAACCATTTAGGTATTCTTTATCCTTTAATTCCACAGATAATTGAATTAATCCCCTGGCCTCAGAAGAGAACCATTTGACAAATTGAACAGATAAAGGCCAGTAGCTTATAATATGCTTTGTCTCCACAAAAACAGACTCTACACATCAGGTCCACACGTAGCCTTTTATTAAGTTAAATAAGTAAACGTATTTCTTGCAAAGTCACTGAATTGCTGAAAAGGTGAACAGGTTCAAGTATTTGTATCTCACCGAAGACTGCAGAGGGCACACCAATTAGGCGCTTCTGTTCTCACACCTGTCTCAGGTTACATCAGTCACTAATTAGCCCAACAGCCAGCACAGCATTTCACAGGCTGAAAATGACTGAACAGGTTAAGAGACCCAATGCATTCCGATAGCCGCCCTAGTGGATTAGGCCTGAAGTTAGGATCATATGAAACTGAACCATCCATTATCAACACTCGCTTCTCCCCATTCTGCTCCCCGGTCTTCTCAAATCCACGGACTGTCTATGTCTGGTGACAACGGACACACGTAGGGGGCGCTGTCCTCGTGACAATGTTTATCACCTCCACGAGGGAAAGGGGCGGACATGAAATGAGTGAAGAAGGCGATTGGTTCATAGCTTCGTATATAGTCCGTCGTGCGCATCTTTGTCTATTATCTACGGGGATTTTGCTTGCAGGGGGTGTTCACGTGTGTTAAAGTAAGACAATCAATGGAGCTTCGGCTATTGGAATGAATATTGTGCGGAGCTTGTAAAATCAGTTAACTACGGACATTGAAAAGTCAATGAAGGAGACGAGATTCGGCATACAAGCTTTTTCCTGAATCAGGATGGATCCCAACCAGAGCGTGAAGTGTAAAATAGTGGTTGTCGGGGACAGCCAGTGCGGAAAGACAGCTTTACTTCATGTCTTCGCGAAAGATAGCTTTCCAGAGGTACGTGGAGAACATGTTGTGACCTATACCTCACCGTTAAGTTGGAACTTTTCGCAGTGACAGAGGCATATCCTATCAATGAAAAACAATAGGTTAAAATAATTGAAAAGCACGACCAGTTCTTATTTGCAATGTCATCATTAAGAAAATATATAGCCAACAAAATATTCGGATAAACTGATGTGGCGTATGGATTTGTTTGTTGTTTATGATTTGAAGAGAACTAGCCTAATTTTATTCTGCCCTTTTTCATAGACCTATGTTCCCACGGTGTTTGAAAACTACACGGCCAGTTTTGAAATCGACACTAAAAGAATAGAACTCAGTCTTTGGGATACATCAGGTGAGTTTTTTTGTATTCTACATAAGCATCGTATTTATAATATTACATCTGAATAGTGCATGAATCGCACTCAGTTGGGAGTGAAACATTGGTTTAAAAATGAGTCCACTACATTCGAAAGTTTGTGGGGAAATGACGAGTTTGCGGAATTGCCGTGAAATTGTCATTTGAGCGGTCATTCACTCTGCCCACACAACCCTAGAAGAAAGCACCCAGAACGAGAATGTTATGAGCATGCCTTGCAGGAATGCGATGATGGGATGCTATATGTCACGGATTTATGTCTTCATGTGTGCAGTGTCCACATACCCGCTTTTTACGCCTCTGAGCAGGTGCGTGTTTGGCACCAAACATAGCATTAATGGAAAGTATAGCCTACTGAAGGAGACGTTAAAAAGTGAATGCAATTTCTGACCCCTGCCACATTACTCACAACCTGCTTTGAGGTTGACCCACCCCCTGCTGCCTGTCTCAGAGCTGTAGAGTGTGGGCATGTGGAGAGGTGAGTGGCCTCTCTGGGCTACCTCTGTGACCTCCAGTCGATAGAGGTGGTATGGCCGGGTCAGAATCTGATTTTACAACAGAGCTTGTGAGAGCTGACCTCCCCTGGCTCCTCCACAGCTGGCCTTCACTCTCCCGAGGGTCTGGCCGGAAACCAACACGAGGGGACGTCGAGTTGTCCGCTATTCTTGGCCACGGTAGCAGTAGGGGATCTGAGACCAAAATCCACTTTGACTTTGGAGCAAGTGGCTTGATGGCAATAGAGGGGGCTTGACGGCATCCATTCAAGCTACTTTGCTGACTGTTTAGAATGGGAGAAAATGACAGGCAAGTGAATTCATGCCACCCATTTGTAGAGAAGACGGAGTGGGGTGCCAGGCACCAGGCCTGCTTGTTCAATGCCACAGCGACCTGTGCATGTTGAATTGGGTCATGTTTGCTCTTTGTGGCCCCCCCCCCCCCCTTCTCAGCATTCTGAGGTGGGAGAATCCAGGCGGTGGGTTGGAGGACTAGAGGGTAACGGGCTTATCAGGTGAGGGAGGAGGACATCTTTTGTTTTCTTCAGCTTTTCAGAGCAGGTAATAAGTCCAAGCTTTCCTTGCAATGCTCATTACAATCTAGAGGTCAGAGGTCAATCTTTAACTCCTTGCTGACAGCTGTCCCTGTGCTTTGTCTCCTGTACTGTAAATTCCGTCTGAGATGGGTCACATGCCCAGTAGAGGGCAGAGGGGCTTAGAGGCAGGCTCTAGGCCGGTGCTCTGAACTGTAGGTAGCACGTTGTGTTGGTAGCGTGCCAACTCTAAAACGCATGGCTGGAAACTCTGCCGGCTGCTGATTCTCAGTGAATATCACAACATGTTTTCTCAGAGGGTCTTTTGAGGTTGTCCCTTCACTACTTCAGACAACAAGAAAGCTGGCTAAAGTCCTGTAGCTGGGGGATTTGGGTTGGTCCTCTCCTCTATGGCTGTGTCTGGGGGATCTAATTCTAACCCTCTGTCACTGTTGAACTGGATCTCCTTTTCGGCTGGGGGATCTGGATTGGTGGAAACTGAGTTGCATGTCTGGCATGCCACTCACAAAAGGCTTTTTTTTTCTCTCCTCACAAAGATCCCATTGTTGGTAATCCTGAGTTTTGGAAGCATGTTTTGTCGTGCTCAGCATGTTTATATTTTTCCACGAAATTTAAAGTTTTGCCCTTTTTTTCTATGACAAATATTTGATCGACTCACGGCTGTACTTATCAGTATTTACAACCAAATGTATAATTTTTACAAAGCGTTTTTTTTCTTCTTCATCCTGTTTTATCTGTAGAAAAAGTAGCTGTTGGCAACATTTGTTTCTCACGTTCACGCCTTAAGCATCGCTTGCAATGGAACTCGTGTGTCATGAACAGGTGGAGCAGCCTAGAAGATATTATGATGAAGCAGCTTTTCAACCCTTTCCTCAGACAGGAAGATTGTGATGATGGCGCTTCCCTCTGAGAGACTGCTCACCATTTGTGTCAGGCTCCATATGGAAGTAATGGAAGGTCTCCCACAGAATGTGGTGCCCCTGTCAGTGGTCAGGGACAATTTCCCCCCCAGAGACAGGAGTCCCCAGGGACCTCTCCTATAGACACACGGTAAAACATGTCCTCCATCATCAGAGGAGATTAATGTCGGGTCTTACTTTGCTGGTCTGAGGGTGGAAAGGTCATCAACGCGCCGATCCTCCCTGTTTACAAATGGATGCCACTGGAGCAGACAAGTAATTTCCTCGCTTCTCTGTCTGGTGAAACGTCTGGACTTGGTCTTTTGTTTGGAAAGGGTTGTGGTTTAGACACCCCCCTTTTCCTAGGATGGTAGTGGAAACTGTCGTTTCCCAGATTATTGTGGCTGTTTCTCTGTGGTTAATGTGAATGCAAATACACACAGGAATGTTCTTCAGTCGGCTGGGAGCTCTTTCCTTTGAACCTCACAAAGACCGTTCAGTCCGACAGCTGGGGTGTGAGGCAGGGATGGGCTGAGGTGTGTGGCTCAGGGGGTGGTGGTGGTGGTGGTGGTGGTGGGCAGGAGTTGCCTCAGGGCTGATGGGAAAATCAAGTTAATGATCTGCCAGTCAGCATGGCCATCGTCCCCCTGTTTAGTCTGACCGGCTGGACCCTGTGCCACAATGTGTTGCCTCATCTAGCTCTCAACAGACTGGCCGTCACAAAGCCACGTCAAGCTTTTTTTAAGTCTAGGTGAATTTGGTAAGAAGCACAGACTCTCATCAATTTGCTACGACAAAACCAGTCCTTGGGTTCTTTGGGGCAAAAGGGTATAGGTCAGATGAGGGCGAGCTAGCAGGCATCCCAGAGGTTAAGGGGTTCTCCAGCCAGACAGGCGGGGGATATTTACAGGCTAGTTAACCGTTTACAAGAACAAACATTGTCCTCTCTGGAACTGCCTACAGACGGGACAGTGAGCCAGAACAATGATGGGAATCCCAGATATGAACAAATGTCTGTGTGGATCTGGTCATGGAAACTCTAGGTTGTGGTTTGACACATTTTCCACAAATGTGTTCCCCTCTACATTTTTTACGAGGCTGTCCAGGTTGAGACTACGATTTAAGTGCAGACTGGATGTTGCATTGGGGCCATGCGTGGTTTTGTGGCAAATTCATGCGGATGTGAAATGTTAATATCATTTAGTGAATCTAACCACCTCGTTTTTCCTTCGACGGAAAGCCATGTTGTTCCAAAACATGCTTACAATAAGGGAAGACAACTCTTAGTCAGTCTTGCTGAATACATTCATCTGCATTCCTGTTTGATAGAACTCCATACCCCCTCCCACCCCGTTTCCTAGAAACAAGCCCCATGACTTGTCATCATCAAATACCGTAACTGTCAGCGTAACATCAGGAACAAAAGCCCCTCTCCTGTCCCCCTCCCCCCTCCCCCCACCTTCTCCTCCTCTTCTCTGACAGTAATGATTGAATACTCCGGCTTCTCTCACTCTCCTCCCAGGGGTCTGTATGTGTTCTGTCAGCTGTTGGGGTGACGACAATGTGGGGGGTTGGGCGCGGGGGGGATTCGGGTCTTTATCACCTCCAGTTTGCTGGTCTCAAAGGATGTCCCAGCAATATGGATGAAAACAAAATTCCCAGGATTCTTGGCAGTGGCACGATGTTCTCCATGGCAACCAGATATTCCGTTGTTGGACGTCTTGCAGACTCGGTGCTGTTGACTTCAATGATTTACCTTTTCAAAATTTCAGCCTGGCTTGTCTTTATAATGAACTGTGCCCATTTATTTGAGAAAACAAAAGCGTTGTTATTGTGTACAAGATTTCATAAAGATTCAGAGAAATGCAGATGGGTCATATGTCTGGCTATGCAAATGTAATAGTTCGCAGCCAGTAAATCTGGTAGATATATTCCCATGCCTAGATTTATCTAGAATTTTATAAGGGAAGTGTAGTGGGTTAACCTCTAACTCCCTCAATGAAATGTCTCCTTGTCTTATTTCTCTGTATGGATGTTTATGGGCCAGAGAACAGTCCCTCAGGCAGTTGGAAGCATAAATGAACAACAGTTTACATGTTTGACATATTATTGTTGGATGCGTGTTCTGTCAGGTCTGAAGGAACCGTTATAAGAGTTTTCTAGAACTGCAACCTGGAGTCATTGACGTCGTGAGATATGCATGGCAGAAAAGAGGAAATGAAATGTTTTGGTTATGGTTTAACTGAAGTCCTGTTCCTGACCTGTGTGCATGTGCCGGCAGGTTCTCCATACTACGACAACGTGCGACCCCTCTCCTACCCGGACTCTGACGCTGTCCTCATCTGTTTTGACATCAGCCGGCCAGAGACCCTGGACAGCGTGCTGAAGAAGGTGAGTGACGGAGAGAGATGGGAGCGTTTACGTCCAGGAAGCTGCATCACCCGTGTTCCCCTCCCCCCTCTGGAGGTGTAGCAGGAAGTATGTTCACACAGTCTCCTGACCCTCGCTAGAAACCCCCTCTCTGTGTTACTGGGTCAAGTGGTTTCTGAAAAGCTTCCTCTGGCAGGAAAAAACGGAATTAGGGCCGTACCAGCGCGGACAGGGTCGTACCACGGGGGGGGGGGCTCACGTGAGGCTGAGCAGGACGGTTCTCACGTGGTGACCCAGGCAGGGCGACCTTTGACCTGTGTTGTCATTGAGTACAGGACCAGCTGGGAGCAGTGTGGTCAAGTGAGGAGGGAGAGTGAAAGAGAAAGAAGGAGCAATACCCTGTAGAAAACAAATCAGCCTGTGTCTCTCTCCTCACTCACACACGCACATGCACACACAAACCTCCCCTCCTTAGGGCCCCATGTCTGGTCCACACACACACACACACACACACACACACACACACACGGACAGCAAGGATCAGACTAAGTACTGTACAGAGACTGGCAACATTGAATAATGCCCTTCTTGGAGGAAGGCTTGCAGTTCATGGCCCAGTGTAATCCCTGAGCAAATACAGTAGTTAAGGATGTTTTCCTGTACTGCTGTCGTTGTGAAGAGCTCCCACTCAACAGAGTGGCTCATTGTTTTTGGGGGGTTCCTAGCAGGATGCCGGTCATCTTGCCATGCAGCCTCATGTGTTGTCTTTTAGAACAGTAGTCTTCTACCTTGTTCCTCAGGACCCATTGTCCTGTATGTTCTAGATGTTTCCCTGCTCCAACTCACCTGATTTGAAATGAATGGGTATCAGGGTTCTGGAGAACTCTCTAACAACAATTAATTTGAACCATGGAAAAATCTAAAACATAACAGGACTGTGGGCCCTGAGACCAAGACTGAAGACCACTGCTCCAGAATAAACCCCTGAATGTGCTTTTCCTGGTTTTAAAAATGTTTCTGTCCTCCAGTGGAGGGGTGAGATCCTGGAGTTCTGCCCCAACACCAAGATGCTGCTGGTGGGCTGCAAGTCGGACCTCCGCACCGACCTCACCACTCTGGTGGAGCTGTCCAATCACAGACAGACGCCTGTGTCATATGATCAGGTGGGTGTTTAGGATCGTGTCCGTTCTGGCCTGTAATAAACATGGAACGTGCTAAAAGGATTGCTACTAATCCAAACAGTTTTCCCTTTCATGAACTGACTTTGTTCCTTTTTTAGTGTAGTCTCTTCTAACCCCTGTGTGTGTGTGTGTGTGTGTGTGTGTACCTGCTCCTCTCTCAGGGCTCCAACATGGCCAAGCAGCTGAGCGCCCCCTACATCGAGTGTTCCTCCCTGCAGTCTGAGAACAGCGTCAGAGACATCTTCCACGTGGCCACGCTGGCCTGCGTCAACAAGAACAGCAAGAACGTCAAGCGCAGCAAGTCCTCCAGGGCCACCAAGAGGATCTCGCACATGCCCAACAGGCCTGAGCTGGCGGCAGTGGCCTCGGACATACGCAAAGACAAGGCCAAGAGCTGTGCCATCATGTGATTGGCCAGGACATGGGAGACTGTCGCTGTTGTGGACGAATGGGATCGGGGGATGAGGAGGAAGTGACACGGAGCACGAGCTTCCTCTCCTTCTACACACGTGCCAAGCATTGAGAGGGGGGTGCCACACTGCTCTGCACTTTAAACCATCTGCTTATCTCTGTTTGGTCCTGGACCACGAACAATATGAAGGCCTGTTCTACCGTCCTGCAGGAATCATGGACTGTTGGCTGTAGACGATGAAGGAAATGTCTGGAGATTGCCAATGTCTTCTGGAGAAGAAAATGTTTGGGGAATTTCTGAAGCCTAAACTTGTCAACAAAGCAAACTAGGGGCCACACAGGAAGACGTGCAGACTTTTATCAGACCTCTTCTGCTCCCCCCGAAGTGACATCATAACCATTATGGCCCAGGTCGAGGATCTGGACAGGAAGTTATTATAAGCGGTGTCAGGTTAAGTTTTTGTCCTTGAAGGGGAAAAAAAGTTGGAGGAATCACCAGTGAGAAAATTGTTCTAGAAAGCGAAAGGTTGCTGCTGCTGTTCATCGACATCATTATCGGCCTATGGATCTCTTGCACTGGCCGCAGGGTCTGGCAAGACGTTTTAATGACACTCTCACTGTGGTTGCACAGGCAAGCCCCACCCCTTCACCTCTCTTTTGTTACTGCCTTGAAACATTCAAATGGAGATAATGTGTGTTTTGGTCGATGCTGTTGCACACTGTTAAAAATGGTATCTGAAAGCCCTTTTTTGTGTGTGTTTTGCTCTGTCTGCGGAACGTTCTAGCACTGTTCAAACCTCTTAGTCTTCTGGACCCTCTTTATTTTCATCTTTCATTTGCTGCTTATTTTTAATTTACAACCAAAGAATCTGAACATGGCAGAGGTCGCTTGCGGTAGCACAGCCTGTTTTCTAGTGTGTGCTTTGCTTGTGTGCCCCCCCCCCCCCACCCTCCAATATCTGGCGTGCAGCCCAGACAGCAGTGCCTCTGACCACAGATAGGAAGAGGAGGGTGAAGCAGACCACCTCTACATGCTTAATCCCCCCCCCCCACACACACACACACACATGCCTCTGAACCACAGCAATTACAAGCCCTATACCCCCCTTCCCTCCACCAACCCTCTAGCCACCTTCTAGCCTTGCCATTGGACGCTCCAGAACAAGCCACTGCAGCTCTCCCACAACAATTCAAAGCCACTGAAATAAGGCTAGTTTCTTCCTGTGCATGGGCCTCTGTGGGGTCTGGGATGCATGTTCTGTACAGCCTCGCCCTGCTCTGACATGTCCTGCCGTCTGGAAGGGCCCATGGTTCAGTTTACAATGTTTTACAGTTGAAAGACAAGCTTGTATGGGATGAAGGGTTCATAAGGGAATATCAGGATTCTTTCTGGATTAAATTAGCAGCAAGTACACATCTTGGTCTGGAGGGTTTCACTTATGGTGAAGAATCATCAGGGGGTGGAGTTGGGTATCTAACGAGCTTACAGACTCTGTAGCTGGCATCCTCATTACTTCATGAAGCATGTCCTGGTCAGTCTCCTCCCACTCATGACGTATCGTTACATATCGTACCGTTAATATCTCAGTCGATGGTTAGTTTAACCAAACATTTCCAGGACTGGACACATTTGGCAGTCTGCTCTCGGATGGATCCCTGAGGTGTTAAATGTTAAATTAAAGTTGCCACGGTGTTAGCTGTAGAACATCTATCTTTTTGAATGTTTGTCCATTTGTACGTCTGTATGATTGGTGTTTCCACAGTATTTATTGAAGTTATATATTTTTCTTTCCTTGCCAATAAAGTTGTGTTGTAAAATTGCTTTGTCTTTATTGTTGTTACTTAGCCTGGGTGCCGGCCGAACCATTCAAATGGAGGAGCCCCGCCCACAAAACAATTTGGTCGGGAAGTTGGGTCTGGGGTCTCTTGCTTGGGGAAAAAACTGTCCGAATAAGAGCTGTTCGGACCAATCAAAGTGTCAGGGCGGGCTTTATACGATGATGGACAGATGATTAACAGTAACAATCTACCACGTCACCAAGGAGCGCTTAGGTTGTTAGACAAACAACGTACTACTTTGCTCTGATTGGTTGTAGTCTATTCAACTGAGCGAAGAGGCATTTTTTTCCGGGTTCGGTTGAAACACGCCCCTTACTCACAGCCTAACGGAGCGGTATCAGATTCATATTCTTACTAGAATTGACTATGACTACGTCAGGCTAGCTGTTACTTACCCGTTGAGGAGAGACAGATAATTGCATCACTTGGGATCTTGCATGCCTCATGCATAAATACTACTTGAGAACTTCATTAAGTCAAGTTCTCTTGTCATGCAGTTTTTATATCCATGTTCCGAAGCGGGCATATCCGACTGACCTACTGTAGCCAGAATCCTGTCATGCAGAAGTATATTGGGTAATGAAATAAGATGCTTGTTGGGTCAAGCATTATATCTGTCTTTTTCTTTGGTCCCAAAGCAATACAAGCCTTTTCTGTAAACGGACGTTATCTAAGATATTTTACTAAAGCGCGTTGACTATCTCGTATGCATGCATCCTGGCCTCCTCTGACGATTTCCACCCATTAAATGTAGCGGTTGTTAGCATCTGACGAAATGTTTTATGCGACTGAGCTTCAGGAACTGAGCGCCTTGTGAATCACTATGATTTAGACAACACTGGATTCGCCTGCTCAACAGATTCGAGAAATTGAGGAATTCATGCCCCGCTGATCGAGGAATGCACCGCGCCGTCCAACTGCTCTTGATGTAGCCTATTATGCGCTGAAATCGCAGTTGTTGGCCATGATGTATTTTGTCACGGACCATTTCCTCCCATAACAGCACTGTCATGCTGAAAACGGCGACTGCAAACGGTTACTCACTAATGGTCGACACATCCATGCATTGCAGTTCAATCATTGTCACATCCAACACTTCTGTGAGTCAGTCGTCATTATTTATTAATTCAGCGCTATTTCAATTTTACAAATCCGATTTTCCCATCCCAGTCACCGGAGCACCATTTTTTGTTACCGCAGGGTCCTAAGGCATGTTTATAACTCCTTTAGACTTACGGTAACTAACAGCTCAGAGAGTAAACTGAGGAATTGTACTCCTCTCAGACTTGCTGAACTGTGTTTTCTTCTTCAAAGGACCTTCCTCTGGTACAACACAGACTACATCTGTGGATAGACGTGGTCACATGTATGGTGCATGGGTATGCTCTTGTGTCCTGGCACAACTTTACATAGCAAACCTTTAAAAAAAAGTGTCTTTCTTTGCTTCAAGATGACTTGGAAACCAGAGGAGATGACTGACCTCCAGGTCTCTAGCAGGCATGCAGTTACTCCTTTGACTCTACCTCCAGATGTTATGACAAGACAGTATTCAAGACATTTTACCGAACAGAGGAACATTGCTTTTTGCCTTCTCTCCTGTTCATTAGTCACCAGCCCAGTCTAATGAGCTATGCATTGCACCATTTGGTATATAAGCCCACACAAATACACAGGAAAACGTATTAGACGTTTCTTCTCCATCCTTTTACTGAGATCAAACCATCATAAGAAGATGAAGACAGATGGAGTCAGTGTTTACAATAAATATATGCAAACTGAATTGAGACTGGAGATAAGAGAGATTCCCCCCGAGCCAAATGTTGTCATTCTCATCATATTACTACACCCCAGCACTAGCATCTCCTCAGCAGGATATGAGCTCCGAGATCACACCCGATTATTGAGAGTTTCTGCATTTTATAAATTTTGTAAACAGTGCTTGAGCAAAGTTAAACAGAGGATGTTTTCAGCATTTCATAATGATCTCTGATGAGTTTGCTCCCGACCCCCATGCTGGGAGGGAGGGAAGTAGGGATGGAGGCAGGGAGGGAGGGTGGGAGGGAGGGAGGAGAGAGGGAGGAGAGGGGAGGGAGGGAGGGGAGAGGGAGGAGACGTAGGGAAGAAAGCGAGGAGAGCAAAATAATGGAGAAGCAAAGGAGGGAGGGAGAGAGGGATGGAAAGAGGGAGGGGGGGGATGGAGGAGAGGACGAGAGGGATGCAGGGAAGGGTGGGTCATCTCTCGCCATTTGTCCAGTGGCCGTCAAAGCTGGAAGGAGCGGTGTGGAGTCATGTCAGATAACTGTGTAAGCTCGTCTACATGTCTCTGCAGAGCTGATTGAGGTCATCAGCTGTGCAGCTGTGGAGCTAGTATGAATACCACCCCAGGGCCCAGTACAGAGGTGACTGGTAATGAATGGAGATATAGATGTTTGAGATTGACCAAGCAAGCATGATTTATCCATACGGGGAAGGATATTGGACTCTAAAGACAAAGACTATGTGTTTGCCGAGAGCCCGGGCAGTGTGTCAGAGCGGCCAGCATCGATGTGAGATACAAACCCCTAAGGTGACTCAGCGGTGGTGAGATTTCCTGTTGAGAGACTGGGAGAGAAATCAGAGCCAGTCACCACACCCTCTCACTCCTGGTGGCGTTGTTTAGACAAAGCCTAGAGTGACTATAGGCTTGGAAGCCATTTCCATTGTAGCATTTTAGTGACTGATGAAACCTCCAAATCTCAGGAAGAAATCTAATACGATTTGCAAAAGAAATGCATTCTTTTAGTGGCTAGACTTAGTGGAAAAAAAGATAAGAACCAAAAAAGCTTTTGTCAGTGGAGGCTAACAAACAAGCTGCTGCAAATAGGTATTTTTCACAGTAACATTGCACCTTCACTTCTGACCTTTCAACCTGTGGTCCAATCCTATTAAATAACCATCATATTTGCCCATGTCATTTGTTATGAACCTTCAGGCTGCATGGTCAGTGGGACCAGTGGAGATAATTGAAAAGCTGGTCTCCTTCTGCTTGTGTGCTTGAGGGGTCAAGGGTCAGAGAAGGATTGGTCATTATCAGAGGAGAGAGAGTGGGAGAGAGGGAGGGAGAGAGAGGGCGATCGAGACGGGGAGAGAGTGAAAAATAATGAGAGTCAGAGAAATGGACAAAGAGACTGATAGTGAGAAAGAGCGACAGGTAAAGAAAGAGAAACGGAGAGAGAGAGAAAGTCAGGGAGACAGGACCAACGTGTGACTGCCCTGTCCAGATTAACCCCTCCTGACCTCCACGCTGGCCCCCTCCACAGCAGGGGGGGGGGGGGCGTTGCCATTAAACCCAGGCGTCCCAATGGGGGTCAGCGCCCTCTCTCCTCCCAGAGCGTCCCCACAGACAATCAACCTGACAGGGAGTCTCTCTGAGGACCTGCCGTCTCCGCGGTGGATCCCACCCTCTCTTTGTGAGAGAGGGTCCATCCCTATCAGCACCCCCAAGGCTCTTGTGAGACGCTTGTCAGTCTTTGAGGATGTCGTCGCACCGAAGCGTTGCGAGTTCAGAGGATCCCGACTGAACGCGTGGTCTTCCACCTTCGTTGCCGGAGCCGGCCCTTGGCCCCGGGCCCCGAGCCCCGAGCCGGGGGGGACGTTGGGATGGCTGTTGTCTGTGCGTGGAACACTCATTTACACCCCTCCCCCCTGCCGCCCCGCCCTCACCCCCCTCCCTCCTCCCCCAACATATAGTCTCTGATGGAACTGTGTCTCTTGCTCGTGCATGTCAGAACCTCATCTCTCTGACACTAGGGGGAGGCCCCCTGGGGGGTTGGGGGGCAGGGAGGGGGGACTGAGGGAGGAGGGCGGGGGATGGGCTAAGCCCCACTCCAACACACACACATATGGATAATGGTAGTCACCATGACAACGAGTACCACACAGCCTCTTTACATTTGCAGGAGAGTGATTGTGAGTGGGTTTTTTTTTTTCTTCTTCTTCCACTTCTCATTTTACCCCGGCCCAAATGGGGTTTTTTGTTCAGGCGAAGGGGGAGAGAATGAAACAATGAGAAAGAATGCTTCTCAGGGCCTCCTTTTTGGCCCTTCTTTCTCTGTTGTCCCACATTATTTTCTAGCTCTCACAGACCCAGACAAAACTTTCACTCCCACTGTCGAGGCTGTGCACGGTTCTCTTTCCCTTTCGCAGGGAAAAGTTATGGTTGTTTGGGTGTGGAGTTCCGCAGAGGGGGCTGGAGTCTCGCCACTGAGACTGCCAAGCACCTGGGCCTTCTCGTTCCAGGGTTCACCCCTGCTGGTCTGAGAAACAGGGAGTGTGTGTGGTGCTGCCCTCATCTTCCTCTCAGAAGCAGAGCTGTGTCTCTCCATATACGTCTCTCTGTGTGTGTGTGTGGGTACAGCCGTTCGTGGAGGAAGCATTTCTGTCCTAACAACCCAGATGATTTGGTCACGTGTTTGAAGTTAGTCTGGACCCCACTGATACAACCTCCTTCCAGGTTACAGAAATATGTAGCACGTCCTGCTAACAATAAGTTATGAATATATACATGCAGCATGTAATGCTAACAACAGGTTACTGAAATATGCAACCTGTACTCCAATAAATGACAGAGCACTCAGAATATGTCTGGCATCTAAGCAATGACCATATGTGGGAAAAATACGAAACAGGACTGGAAACTGTTTGAGTGACGATATGATCCATGCAGAGTCAGGCCCGTGCAGTGTTCTACAGTGGTTATACTTAATCGAATACACTGAGCTCTGGATCCGCTCCACCTGTTGAGTGACTCAGCGACTCTCAGGAGCAGACATGACATCACTCACCTGGGTTTCATGAACACGTTGTGCTTCAGGGTGAATGGCACCCTGACGTGATGGAACACCTGTGCACCATGTCCCCGACTGTCTACATCCCAAGCCACCAGACATCCCCCTGCTTGATCACGATTTTCGTCATCCAGAGGTCATATCCCCCTCTATTATCCCCCTCTATTAAACTCAGGAAATTAACACATTCAGGTCCCAGTCTTACTGCATGCTGTGTAATGCATGTTGTGTGCCAACCGATAGGAAGCGGATAAGAAGCTGGCTGTGATAACGCATCACCCGAGCGCTGGCTGTAATTATGTCTTAAGCACCGCCGATAGCATCGGCACATTAGCATGGACCAGATAAACCCTGGGCCCATAACTGAGCTCTGTTGTCAAGGCCTCGGACGGGATTCTCTGGGACCGTCCCAATCCATCGTCAGGTTCAGGGTTTAACTCCTGACTTGATGAACCTATTAGAACCGGCTGCTCGAATCCGATTTAGCTGTTGACCTTCAAAACGATGCCGAAAGTAATTAAGACGACAAATGGGTCTGATTTCTCAGGGGAGGAGATGGCTGTCGGAGAGAGAGAGGGGGAAAGAGGAGACACGTCGGGTCTTGTCGTGTGCCATATGGGTATTGAAATGAAACCAACAAAAATGCTGGCCAACGTCATCGTAATCGTGCACAGTGATGAGATTATACTGAGACGGGGGGGGGGGGGGGGGAAGGGGTAAAGGACAGCGACTCAAACATCAACGCTGTACGGTTGTGGGAGCATAATGAGCAGCTGATGTTGTAGCCGCCGTCCTCATAGCAAGACAGTCACCCCACGGGCTCGGCAGACGCAACAGACTCCGGAAACCTCTTTGCATGCGTGTCAGTCACTTTCATTGTCTTCTCCCGAGCAGTCCCTTTCCCCCTGAACTGTTCTCATGAACTGATGAAACCCATCAGAGACGTGCTAGCCTCGAACGCGTCTGTCATTTTGTTTCTTCACGCCATCGGAGGTTTCACCTTGAGGTCCTCTGGAGGAGGCGGGGGGTGTTTCCGTAGTAATTACCTTCTGTCTAATGAATTATGGGATGTGTATGAGCGAGGATAGAGGATGTGCCTCTAATTGGTCTCAATGTTAAGCATTCCTCTGGGACACAACAGACACAATATGCATGACGACGCTGTTTCATTAACACGTCATCCCATCATCTATGAACAGGATTGCTGTGACAACACCTAATTACAAAAGTAACATGTTCTGGCGATATAAAAACATCACTGTCTAAGAGGCAAGAATGTTTGATTGTATCAGTTTGCTATTTAAAGAAACTTCCTGTTAGCCTAACTGGTAGATTCTTCAGCTACTAACAGAATCAGAGCATAGTGTTCCTGCTTCACAGGCAGGGAATACAACCATGAATATTCATGATTCTCTTGCTCCTAGCTCTCAACATAATATTGGCTTTGAGTTTGGATCTCCAATGACCTCACAGAGACCTTTATTGTCAGAGAGAAGAGTCTACTTCCTGCAGTGCTGACCCTTGCTTCCTGTCCTGGCCTGTGGAGGTCAGAGTTCAGCTCCCAGGAGCTGTGGATGGGTGTGGGGTCCCTGAGTAACACAGTTTATGAGCAATTCCACTCAGCCCATGACCACGTCCTGTCAGCCCTGGGACCACTTCCTGTCAGTTCAGCCCCACCCTGATAGCATAGTCTGTCCACTGTCTCCCCTTACCTTACCCCTCTCCTCTACGTTCCTATCCCCTTCGATCCTCCCGATGCAAGCGGTCCTCTCCTGCCCAGGCAGCTCACAGGCCAATGAATGGGGAAAACAACCCCCTGAACAGTGATTGTCAGAAACACGGTCCGTCTATAATGCTTAGCTGGCTAAAGCGGCAGCTTCTGCCACCCACAAACCAGGCATTCAAAAGGCCATCCCCAAGCCTGACCACCAGCTAAATCCTAAAGCTGCCGAGTGGAGAATGTTTGCTTTTGGCATGAAAGGAATGGCTCCCCCGTTCCTTGCCTCGATTCATCCTGGGATATCATCCCTGGGAATGCCTTGGGGGCTGGCCACTGTGTCGGGTAATGTTACTGAACCTAATCCTTCCTCAGAAAATGTACCCCAGACCCCCCCCCCCCGCCCCTCCCTTGTCCAGTCTGTGCCAGATTATGCCCCCTCAAGCGACGTGCCTTTCCGTATTGAGTAAACAAAATGTCCTTGCTGGACGCAGGAAGAGCCCGCCACGCCCATCTGTCCTCTGCTCCTAGTGGCCCAGAGACCCGGTCGTTTTTTCAGCCTGCTTTATCTCCCTCTCATCCCCTGCAGAGTGTTTCTCTAAACCCCTACCCTGCTGGGACTCCTCCAGGGAAGCCGCCGTTTATTTAGATTTATCTGAGCTGCAAACAGCGCCTGGACCCCCTCAGTCTCCAGGAGATGAGCTGGAATGGTAGATGGAGGGAGTGGGGCAGGGAGGAGGGCGGGGTTACTGCTATAAGGATTATACCCCCGTAGGTAGGTGGGACAAAGGGTTGGGAAACTGTGCGGCGGTGTCAATGGTGTTGATTAGGCAGCAGATCCATTATGTTGACTAGCAGGGGGTGATATGTCTGACACAGCCCTGTATCTGCCTGGCCCATCATCCCCTGCAGCAGATCTCCCCCTTCCCCACTATACCCCCCCCATGCCCAACCCCCAGATGCAGGAACAATCTAGTTTCACGGGGGCTATCTGTGTTTTAATAAGCAATTACAGCTCTAGTGCGCTGTGTAAATTGTCAATTTGTCTGCTGTGATTAATAGGACGAGTCTGTTTGCATTGGGTTTTGGACGCTAGCGCTGCGCGGCCACATTCAGAGTCATTATCTGTGACCTTTTAGGGAAATTGAAAAAAACCCTGCCATGATGTTTGGGAACCGGAGCATTGTTTGTTTGCTATTCAATTACAATAAACCAAAGATAATGCATAAAAGATGAGGAAATAATCTACCCTACATCATTTTTCATCTGAAATGGAACAAATTTAATTGCAAGAATCTTCCATTTATTTATTTATCTTTAACACTGTGTTGTCTAGCTAATGGCAGTTCTGTGAGTTTGGTGACATTTTGATGAACGGAACAACCTGTGAAATCAGTTTGTTTAGAAAGACAACTACCCTCCTGCTCTCCTCCTGTTTCATACTAATGATTTAAGACGATGAGATGCTTGTATCGGCCTGCATCCCCATAAGGACCACGGTTCTCCAACAGAAACAAAGAGAATCAGTCACCATAAACTCCTTTATGGGCTGAAACCTCTGGCCTTTGACCCCTGGGAAGAGTCATTTATCATAAGCTGCAGTGAAATCCATATCGAGTTTCACGCTGGTATTCCATCATACAATTTCCAGTTCACAGACATCTAAAAACACCATTACCCATAATGCAGCAGACAGCTGTTGTGGTGGAGCATTTGTTGGCGTTCGAACCACAGACTCCTCCCTCACTGACTACAGTACAAACCACTGAATGGGATCATCTAACCCAAAGCCACAGTCCAGCCCACCCCTAGAATGGCTGACAAATACTTCCAACCCAACCCTCTTTCCTGACATCACTTTGTCTCGTCTAGACAGGCTGGTACTACCCTCAGTATTGGGTCAATCAAGGTCATTCTATTGTGAGATTATGAGCAAAACTAAGAAAATGTAGTGTGAATTCATAGCCCATTAAATAATGGATCATGACGCTGGCCACTTCACTGCTCTCTCAGTGCCACTTACAGTTCAGTCACCTGACAGCACATCACTGCTGAAAGTCTGTCACAGGCATGTTCACCGAGTGCGTGTGTTCTCTCATTGCCTGATGCTATCTTGTCAGCTCCTCCATTGTGGGCTAACAGCGCTGTGAAAAGATCCCCTCTCTGAGGAAATCTGTCCTCCATCCTACTCTCCTTACAGGGCCCATTATACGCCTCCCAGCCCTGGAGAGATGGAAGACAGAGGGAGAATATGCAGACCTGCCCCAAGGCACTGAGTTCCATTACCAAGGCCGTGTTTATCAATTCAATCAATGGAGCCATACGATTGAATTGACACATAGCTACGGGGGCTCTCTCCCTCAATGTCGATGTCCACAGAAAACACAACAACAAGAACAGCAACTCAAAGCCAATGAAGCGGCTCTCACCAAAGCCTCAGATGCTCTCTGCTCTTCCCTTTGGCTAGCATGTTTGGCGGCCATTTTGTTAGCAGCGCTGCCTGCTGTGTGCTGGTATGACGAACTTCAGTCCTAGTCACGCTGCTTCAGGTACTAGTCCCCCTTAATTACTGTACGTCTGCCCAAAAATAAAACTGTATTTTTACAATCTAAGCTTGGTAAGACAAGTGGTAACTTGCCAAATTGTTTCGATTCATTGTACAGTGATTTTAATTGCAGACCAAATTAAATGATTGAATATTTGAGAAGACTTTGTCTAAAAGCAACAAACCGTCAATCATTTTGAAGCGTTATCAAATTAATTTGGATTCGTCATTAAGATAAAAGCTTTTTATGTGAATTCCATGGGAGGCCAGGAATGGGGAGAAAAACATCAATTATCTGGCACCTTGTTAAGTTGACACCCAGAGCTCATATTTCAAGTGTTACAGTAATGAGTACTTGATGCTTTTAACAGATGAGGACAGTTACGAGTGCTAATGTTTTATTGGCATTGCAGAGGAGACTGAGGTGTGTGGAGGTGGGCTATAGAGTATCTGAGGAATCCCTCAGAGGTTCTAGAACCATCCCTCCCATCCGCCATCCCTCATTGATCCTTTCTCTCTGTCCGTACCACAGAGGAGGTAGGAAAAATAGGGAGGAGGAGGAGGAGGAAGGAAATAAGGGGGAAGGGTATCTCTTCCTGGAACAGGACATACCTTAGAACTCTCTGGAGATTGAACCAAGCACTCATTTTCCATAGCAGCAACGAGGACCGACTAGTCTGGCAGATTTACGCGTATTCATTTGCATAGTAGATGTACAGGCTTTGCAAACTTCACCAGATATGTTTGTGTTTGTAAATGATACAGGATTTTATAAGGTTGCTCCGGGTTGCGCTCGACAACTATGGTGTGTTCAGTCTCTTCCTGTCTTTTCCTGTCATCTCCAGACCAGACCGCAGCTGAGAGGAAGGACGCTCAGGATTATACTCACTCGATCCTGTCAGAGGGACAAGACAGTTCCAGAACCAGTAATCTGGGTTTGACAAATACCCGGTCGTATCAGCAGTAGAGGTTCCACGAGTGTCCTCCGAGATCAGCGTCATCCGAAGCATCGTCAAAAATCCTAGTTACTGACTCCGGCCATTCAGTCCAACGTACAACCAGTCAATACAATGTTGCCTCATGAACTATCCTTGTGGAACTCATGGTTACTTGAAGAAAGGGATCATATTATCAATGTCAACTTGTGTTTCGTATAAAGAGAGGACAACACAACACAGTGTGGTGTTGCTGGCACCTCCCAGTGAGTCACAGGCAGCGTGGAGGCTAAATGAAGACCTCACTGCTGGACTGTGTGGGGTCTTATATTAGATTCCTCAATGACCCCAATTATTCGCACACAGAAGACCGCCAGCCCCCTGCTATGACGTTAATTGCATGTTTGAGGGAATCAAGGCTATAGTTGACACGGAGTTGAATAAATACCCGTGAATTCATGTAAAGCAGTGGTGTTATCAGGAAACTTTCTGCCCAAGCACATCACTGTTACAGTACATCTGTGGGTTCATGGAATGCAGTTTAAATAAAGCTGGACTTCATTTGAATATGAGTGAGAGAGTTTATGAGATCCCCTTCCAGCCATAACCTTCCAATCAACCAGAATCTCTCAGCATTCAGAAGTGTCTCGTTGAGGAAGATAGATGTGGACAGTAGTGATGGGCATTTTGATTCCTTTCGTGGACACAAATCTTTTGATTCAGTCCATTTCAATGTTTTGGGTTAGGGTTAGTGTCAGTGATTTGTTCTATGTTTCGCAAACGATCTGTGGTCGGTCTGTCGTGTGTTTGTTCTTGCAGTTAGAAATTAATGTTGGAAAATGTAAGGCAACTCCACCGCCCGATCAATGATAGGGTTAGGCTACACATTATTCAAGAAATACGATTGGCCATTGTTAAATGTAATTAGTCTGTGCCTGACTGTGATGTATTCCAGCACATGAGACTTTTAACCTGTGCAGCCTGACACAGACCTAGACTCTATGGCATAGAAAACATGGAACATGGCATTTCTGAAATGTAGGTCTGTTGAAGAAGGGTTGACCAAAGGTGTAAACATGGACCAATGGAAAATCATGGCCAAGGCCCAAAACGTTCAGAGATGCAGTATTAAATAGTAGCCTACCCCAAAATATCTGGATGTCTGTCTTGCTTTTACACAGCTTTTCCCTAATTGTCTCACTTTCCCCTTGTATGTAGCAGACTATAGGTCTAATAGGCCTTTGAATAATCTAGAAATAATAACTGAAGAAGCAAACATTTGAGACCAAGTTAAGAAACAATACGTGAGTCTTATTTTTTTTTAAATCAGTTGACTGGACATTTAAATCTGAACTGTTAAACATAAAATATGAAACTCCCCCAAAATACAAAGATTCTTCTCCACCTTACATATCAATGTATTTCAAGTGTAGGTGGGATCATGCATGTGTAATGTATGCACAACATAGCCTGCAGCACACACAAGTGAAATAACACAGCATCCTAACTAAAACAACAACACTGGGAATCAATGAATGAATCCTGGGAACTAAAATAACAATTTCCTCCAGTTCCTCCAGTCCAGTTCAGTTCATAAAACCTATTCGTTCGCGAACGACTTCCAACAGCAGTATTTGGCGGAAGGCAGAGAATCTTTTTGGGGAAGGTTTAGTTCATTTTGTTCACTCGAAAGATTCTTTCAAAAAGAAGGAATCGTTTGCGAACAACCCAGCACCAGGACAGGTGTTTCGACTGAGCAGGGGGTTGTGATGTAACCGAAAGACAGGTGACAGGCAGACTAGGGTTCGTACCAGGACCACAGGTCATGAAAACCAAACACGCATTTCCACATGAAGGTAAAATCAGCACATATTGACCTTGTCCTTGTTCTGTTTTCTCTATCTGAATCCGAGGCAAGGAGAGCAGGGAAGATGTTTGGACGTAAGGGGGGCTGTAGCCCCTGTTTTAGGGAACAATCTCAGAGGGATGTGGGTAATGGAAACACCAGGTTAGGCCAATACTAACAAACTACTGGAACATCTGAGAAATGTCTTTACCTTCCAAGAGAAGACCACTTTAACAGTGCTTACTTGTTGATATTATGCACAGTATTTGTGAAACAGGAAATAATGACAGTCTAAACAGTACATATTTGAAATGACGGATTGTCCTCACTGAGAGACAGAAGCTTGACTGTGTTTTCAGTGTTGCGTTTGAGCTGAGCGAGTTAACGTCTTCGGAGGAATCCACTTGCGCTGCCAGAGCAGAAGGAAATGATTAGCGACTGGAAGTGGTCTGCCTTTGAAAACCCCCACATACATACTGTTTTGAGCGTTTTGAAAAATGCCAAATTTCCCCACGAGCCCATTTTCATTGGCGGTTGCGCACATGCCCCAGCCTGATAATGGCGACCCATGCTGTGATAAGGAGCACTGTAGCAGCGAACGAGCCTCACGCCCGGGTTTTTATGGCTCATTAAACGTGTTTCAAGTCCCTCTCACATCACCTTGTGTGGCCACAGTCAGCCAAGGAAACCAGCAAACAGCCTGAAATGCCCCTTCACACCAGTCAGAGCAGTCAAACCAGCCTGCGTGCCAGACAGAAATACAGTATGTCAAAGCCTGAACAGCCAGACTAAACCACACATACCCTCAAAACCTCAAAGGGTTGTCCACTAACTGCCAGCATTTTCAACCGCAGCCACAAAGCAATCATACTTGAGAAGGCTTCTGTCTCCACCGCAGGTATCAATACTTGTCATGCTGTCAGAATGAAGAAGATGTGATGAGCTGGGATCAGAGACCTATCTATCTAATATTTATATAGATATACCTAACATAGATTGATAGATGGATAGATGGATGCATGGATGGATGGAAGAATGGATGGATGGATGGACGGACAGACAAACAGATAGATAGATTTACATTTTACATTTATTGCTTTTATCCAAAGCAACCGCCAAGAGGGAGCTTTACAAAGTGCATAAGTCACAGATAATAACAAGATAACAGATAACAGATAGATAGATAGATCACACACATACATACATAGACATACATAGACAGTAACTCCATCTATCTGATGGGTGTACATAGACAGCATTTCTCCGCTGCGCCGGTCTGCTATATTTACACAGTGAGAAGAGGAGCAGGTCAGCTGTGTGGAACACTCAATATGAGAGTGTTTATTAATACATGTGTTTATGAGCTCTCCATAGCAAGGTCTAACATGGCCTGACCTGTTTTACGTTTTACTATGTTTAGGAATGACAACATATGTCTCTCTTTACCCATGTGAACCAACGTACAATATACAATCAATGTAGATTAAATATGGTCTTCATAATGCACAATATTTAGGTTGTTTTCCTTCTTATTAGCAGTGGGAGGGTCCATGTAAAAACCTTGTTTGAGTCAGAACACCCCCTAACCAATAGATAACCTGCTGTGAATTTAAACAAACAAACAAACAAACAAACAAACAGCCTGCCCCAAAGCATCTCTCTTTAGAACAGATGCTGGGAACAATAAAAAGCCGTCTTCACGAGGATGATTTTGCGTCTGACTTTCTTGTCTTCGAATATCCATCTGAGTGCCAGAAGCCGAAGCCACCCAGCGCAGTGTGTCAGCACCTCTCTTGCCTGGTGATACGTTACTTCAACACAGAGACACAGCAGAACTAACAGCTTTAATGAGACAACAATGACCAACTAAACCCCTGTTTATCCTGACGTGTCACAGTCTGTTGTGCTGCTTGCATTTTCACCACCTGTATGGAGAGTCATCCAACATGATCCAGGTTTACACACCGGGGTCACAACCTGTCGGGAATGACAACGTTGAAAGGAATGTTGAACATATTACATTTAGCAGACGCTCTTCCAGAGCGACTTACACGAAGTACAGGGACATTCCCCTGAGGCAAGTAGGGGGAAGTGCCTTACCCAAGGACACAACATCATTTTTTGGCACGGCCAGGAGTTGAACCGGCAACCTTCTGATTACTAGCCCGATTCTTAACCGCTCAGCCACCTGACTCCCATATTGGTAAACTTCTTCACATCATCATGCAATAATGCCCTACTGCAAGAACATGACATACACTCAGTGGTCACAGCAAAGTATCCTGCAAGTATCGTGCAACACAACTGTGTTCAGATGTAATGTAACACCTAGCAATGGAGTTCACAGGACTCGTGCTACCCCAGAACTGTCCTCTACAATTCTCGTTCCAGCCCAGCCCAATGCATGAGGTCATTCTTTAAATGGTGTGTGTGTGTGTGTGTGTGTGGGGGGGGGGGTAGCCTTGGTGGACTGTGTTTCAAACGTGCAAGGGACATCGATAGCTCTAGCTGTTGTTGACCTAGAGACACTCCCATACTATTTCTACTGCTTTGGGAGGAACTGTGGTGCCATGCGATATGTAAGGAAGACAGCGATAGCACTGCTGAAGCTTTCTTGCCACTTTAACTTGAATGTAATTGATCAAATATATAGATTGCCATAGCAAGGTTAAATGGGAATAACAGTGATTGGATCCTTCAAACGAATACATCTACTGTGCAGACCTTTCAGATGACCTGTCTTTTACAGAAACAGTTCTAGAATGGAGGCCAGGAACCTCCCACATGGAGCTGGATGGGCCTATCAGATCACAGCGTTGGCCTTTATTCTAAAAAGTCACATCTAAATGCAAATGTATTCCAAAGGATTTACAAGAGCTGGTGGCAGCTCTCAGACCAAATGTTACTACTTGAGAGAGGCTGCAATGGAGATTGATCAGATTGCATGTGAGGGGAGGTTGGCATTTCAAAACGATTCCCCTTAATCATTGAAAGTGAAACTGCAGCATTTGGAAATGTTAATCATTTTAGTGGCTGAGCACCGAAATTGAGCGCCATAATGTGGAAAAGCTGTCCATCATTAGAAAGTCATTAATGAAAACAGTATGTTCTGGCTCTCTGCACAACAGTGGACGGTGCAAAGATGCCAACACACACACAACATATACACACATCAGATATTGACTCAATTTGTATTCCTGCAAGCCCTTATGCTTTACAGAGGACCCATTACCCAACATGGCCCATTTGACACCAGGTGTGAACCATCTGCTGTCTCCCTGGCTGGACTGGGACTAAAGAATTGCCCTGGCATTTTTGCTCAGACCGGCCCGCCGCAATCGGTCGGAAGTTGAGTCACTGCAACTGACACAAGCAACAGAGGGGGAGGGGTGGAGCCTGTTAAGAGATGTGATTGGGCCAGCCCAGCGTCAGTATGGAAAATGAACCAATTTGTTGGCCAATTTTAAGTTTATAATAAAAAAAAAACTAAAACATGTGGCTAACCCGTCCATGTGATCTGCCATAATGGACCGAACACACATTTTCAACAAGACAATATACACTGCATTTACCACAGGATCATAACAGCAAACCTGTATCAACATTCCAGGAAGGGCATTTTGTGTTATGGACCGATCTCTCCTTTTCTTAACCAGCATTTGTGTGCATGATACAAATGAAAACTAATTGCCCCTGGATACAAGCATGCAAATGATTTCATGAATATGCATGTTGGTCTGTTGGGTGTTTATCCATGTGTGCAACACCACTCTCTATTTTCCTTGTTAACCCCTTCCTCATCCTCCAAGTAGTGTGCACGAAGGTGCAACAGGATGTTAAAACCATCTGAAAACATTTGCAATATCAAAAACAATCTCTGTGACAAGCACATGACGTCGGATCATATCTCTGGAGAAATCACCCTCAATAGATGACTCATGCGCTCACAGTTAACTCTGATGGCTTGCACGTTTCTGCTCAGAGGCGGATCCTGCTTGTGATTAGACCCGTACGGGCCTGGTTCTGATCAAAACCAAGGTACGACCCAGGGGACGGCTCTCTTGGGGAACAGGATGTAGTTCTGACCCCACGTCGACCCGTTTTTGATGTGTGTCGTGGGAAAGTGCCGACGTCCACGATTTTCTTCTGACACGTTTACGTTCCGGGGCTCCTGAACAGGTGGCTTGTGTTTGCGACAGAGCCTCGCGCCGACCGTGTTCATGTGTCAGATTTAGAGGGTGATTACAGAAGGGGAACATGTGCTGGACTGGCCTCCCCCACGGAGAGCCAAACTGGCTCGACAGATCACACGACACGGCTTCAGATAGGTGTCTGTGATCAAAGCGGACGGTACCACTTTTCTGGAGCTTGCTGTTGTTTCAGGCATGAGATATGTTTCCTGTTCTGTGGAAACCCAGTGAGTACAAGCAGCCTTTGCGACAGATGTTATCATAATCCCATCTTTTGGGTTCTACTCCAGGTTGGCCCTGCAGCTGTCTTCAGATAAGACTCAAACAATCCGAACACATCGAACTGACTCTTCATACTCATAAAGCAGGATAGTAATCTACTCTTCATTGCCCTGCGTGAACCAGACCTGTTACATTGTCTGCCGGGGAAAAGAAACACATTGCCATAAGGATCTTTAAGGCCTGGATCTTGTAGCCCGATGATTTAACAGTAGTTGAATGCATGTAAGATCCAAGCATAGGATATTATGAGAGCACATTGTTTAGTCTACAAAGCTTATTTTCTGCTGTAAACCCCATTCCATGTCTCTTGAACAACTGAACAGGATGCCTACATTTACACTACCTTGCAGAGCACTGGTGTTCTAGAACACAGACTGTCACAATATTCTAGAACTGTCTCATTAATCGAGAACACGGAATGTCCAATTTTTCTAGAACTGTCACATAGTTCTAGAACATGTACCACAAGGGACATGAAGGCAAGGGATGGGATCAAGGTAAAAATGTCGTTGTCTGAAATCAGGACAGAAAATATAGGCCCGATAAACTGTAGTTTACAGATGCATTCACAATGCAATCACATCCAATGTGATCACAGAGTTGTTCCATGCGGTTAATCATCCAGAATCCTCCTCCTGACTTTCCATTTGTCAGATATGAGACATTGGCTTTTGAGAACCTCTGCTGGCTACACAGCCATCACACCATACGCAAGCCTAATGCGACGGCCATGCGGTGGCTATTACAGTGTATGAAAGGTTCCTCGTCTGAAGGGCTGGGTGTTAACAACAGTCCCTAATCCCTGGGGCTTCATACTGGCCAATCCAGTCCCCATCCTCTCTCTCCACCCTGCTGCCCTCCATTACATGTGTGTCTCCCTGACAACACTAAAGGAAGTCTCCACAGACACGGCTCCACCTCATTTGCATGGGTTCCATCAGGGGAAACCCCGACTGGGATAATGATGTAAACACCCAAACAGTAAAACATCTCACCTCCCCCAGGCTGGCCTCTCCTCCCGGCCTCTTAATGGCAACACATCACGCGGTGAGTATCGGTAGCGACCACAAACACTCGTCAACACTTGTCGGCGCGTAAAACATACAGTAACGTAGGCATGCAGTCCGAAAGGAGCAGCAACGAAGGCACAAACACATGCATGCACACGGACACACGTGCACACCCACGCCTCTGGGGAGGACATGTTTAAGCCCGGGGATTGACACACCGTCTCTGGTTTGCCCTTGTCAGAGCTCAGGTCACGTCCCCGTGTCTCGCTGTGGCCGGGGAGATGTCACTCAGGTCGCAGTATTTGTCACATTAATTCGGAATCACTTGCTGCAGGATTCTAAACATGTCACCCTCCGTTGGGTGAAGCCTTTCTGGGTATCGTTAGCGCCACCCGACCTGACTGGTGAGCTTGGGTTGGGGGTATGTGAAGGGGGGGTAGGGTTGGGTGTGACAGGTCACCCTTCACCCTGGGTAAGTGCCACCTTCTGCCCTGCCAGGCGTTGTGTGACAGATCTGGCCCCCAGAGTTGCTGGGTTTTGTGTTCTGAATATTAATCGGACTGGCAAGCTAAACAAACAGCAGGACAGTGCTGTGCTTGGTTGAGGTGGTGCGTGATTTGGTGATTCACTGCTTTGGTTTTTTATAATTGGGTATCAATTTAGCTATATTATCAATATTAAAGTCATTTTACATTTTGTAATTTTATGGGTTTTTTTGCTAAACATTTAAACATGAACAGTGCTCTGCCAAGGATAATGTGTTTTACCCACATGACCCAGTTACGGCGTTCGACTGTGGATGTAAACCCTCTAGTACGACCAACCTTCTTTTTTTGAAGTTCATTAATAAACAGCCTTGAGAGTATTGAACTGGGGGGGATTTTATGCACAGGTTCCCCAGAGAGACAACAGAGAGTATGTGAGAGTGATCGTGCTCTATGATGGTAAAATAGGTTATTGTAGGCAAGCAATCTTTGTTTGTTTGAATGAATATGACAAGAGGTGAGGTCTAATATTGACTAAACCCAGATTGCCTTTCTCGGGGACTGTATTGTACTGTCAACATTCATGAGGAATGTTTAGGTGGTAACTTGCTCCTGCACAGAGGCTGGTTGGTCCTGCGGTTTATGTCACACAGGAAGTAGAAAGAGAAAAGCCTGCCAGGAGAAAATGGTTCCTGGCACATTCATATTGCACAGCCAAACAGTCTTCACCTCTATCTCTCGCAAGGTCGTCCAACTGCCCTCTGGGTAATGGTCTGAAATGCTCTCCTGCTTGGCGAAATTGGAAAATAGATGGCAGTCCGTTCTCTGAGTGGCTTTGGTCCAGTGTTGGGGTTATGGAGCGTGTTTCTCATTGGCTAATTGCTGCGCTGTCTACCAGTGAGACCGCCAGCAGAGTTAACCTTCAGATCAGCACTCGGGGAGAGAGCTGTGCGGCCATTTAAACAGCTGATCTGACCCGCTCTCCTTACCTACAGGTTGTTGTATTCAAATGCAGCCAAGCCCAGTGACTTTAACTGAGCGGATGCGTAAAGGAAATATATACAGGATTAATCATCAATTCATGAATTATTTATGGTCATGATGATAACTTTGAGAAACCCAAAAGACACAGAAAGACGAAAAGGAAGAATTAGCAAACAATCCCAACCTTCGAAAGAACCTGTGTTGTCTTGAATATGCTAAATCATATGTTAAAATATGCTAAAACCGACACCTGTCACCACAGCTGGCAGCAGAATATCTCCGAAGGTGATCAGACGAGCGCTAGCAGCATTATGACTACTTTATCTCCGCAGGACCGGACCTGAACGCTTGATGGAAATGTCATCTGTCTTCAGACTTATGACTACACTGAACCGGGTTTTGTCACCGTGCTCCCAATTACCTGTCACTCATCGTGCCAGAGTCTGCCCAGCGCAGACCCTGCCGTCTCCTTATCTCTGTCCCGGCGATGGCGGTTTAATTGAGGCAGCACCCGGATCATTTCGCTCACGTTTCTTGGTTACCCGCAGCGTGTCTAGACGTGTCACTGGCGTGTCAGGGGACAACAGCACACGCGTGTCAACAGGCCGAAATGGAAGCAGGGAGTTCAATTTCTTCCGTTTTATTAGTCAAACAAGTCTTTTGAAGGATAATGAACATTTTGATGTAAAAATAATATAGCCTATTAATATAACGTACAAGTCTGTGAAGGAAGTCAGGTGGCTGAGCGGTTAAGAATCGGGCTAGTAATCAGAAGGTTGCCAGGTCAACTCCCGGCCGTGCCAAAAAATGACATTGTGTCCTTGGGCAAGACACTTCACCCCTACTTGCCTCGGGGAATGTCCCTGTACTTACTGTAAGTCATTCTGGATAAGAGCGTCTATTAAATGATACATTTGCTATTTCAGTCCCGTGTTCACACACTGTCAATCTTGATGGAGACTCTTCATACCTCAATGTTTCTGCTAGTGGCTTGACTGAGCAGAAATGTCACCCCCAGGGTCAGCTGTAAGCACACGAGCCATCTAAGAACGGCCATTCAGATACATGGTCCAGACCTCTCAGTCTCTCTTAGACTGTGTTGTAACCCTACAGGCAGTTTAGACAGCCCTTTCCAGGAAAGTGCGGAGGGCAGTCCACATTGATTTTCACATTAAAACTCATGGCAGGATTAAAACAAGCTGCTTCCCTGCTCTCTGCCCACAAAATGATAGATTTCAGTTTTACAGAGAGCTGACCTCAATCTGGTAAAACCACATCTTCAGCTCAATGCTTGACCACTCACAGCAGCATCATAGGCAGCCTGGATTAGAGGGGGTTGTGGAGGATAGGGCTCAGTGGCTGTTTCTAGGTATATATAAGCACACACAAGCAGCTGCTTAGGGCCCCTGGCCACTTTTTTATTTATGGTAACAATGTTATTACTGTGTCGAAAAACAGGTCAGAGTTCATGTATTTCACATTTCACAAAGTATTATTATTATTACCAATAATAATACTACATGTCTGTATTATTGAGACAATAAGCTGTAGAGGACAGCACATGCTCTTTGATTATCGTCGTCACTTTATCAAAACCTCACATTTCTTTGGAAAAGGCCTACCAACAGTGGCCTTGCTGGAGTGTGTTTGTGTGTGCAGCTCTGAGCTGATCACACAACCCACCAAGGGCGCCATGTGTTTGAGTCATTTTCGGCCAGCCTTTTGTTGAGATACTACTGCATTTGACATCTGTATGCCTTTACACACACACGCGCGCGCACACACACACACACACACGTGCGCAACACACACACACACGCACACACAAAGCAAGACTGAAAGGAGTCAGCTGCTCCACTTCCGCCAGCGTCGTTCAAAGTGTGACTTTGGTGCTTTGCCACGGAAATTCACACAAAACCTTCGGCACATGATTTGAATAATCTCCAGCCCTTCCTGTCACTATAAAGTAAATCACATTGACAGCTGTGAATGTGGGCCTGCGAGGGCTGAGCCGGGTGCTATTGCTGGCCGACCCAGTGTTCAAGTTCTCAGCTCTCTGCCATCCATACAAGACAGGAAATAACCTTTCAGGATAAACCCCTCCCCTAAAATTGACTCTTTACTCCATACTGGAGTGATCCTCTTAAATCCTTCCCCCTCGCACACACACACACACGCGCATACACAGAGTGGCGTGGTGAGGAGGCCTATCAGATTATATTGATGCTTGCTACACTCACTGGTCTCTGTTCACCTAAAGTCACACTCTGTCCAGTAGTAGTCTGTTAACACTACAGTCTTTAACGAGGATGCAGCATCTTATAGTCACAGTGCCAGGCTGGAACTGAGGAAAGTGTCCTTGTATGACAGCACCCCTGGGTTTACAGTGATGGGCGTGTCCACTATCTGTAGACTAAGGTGGCCCTGCCTCTCTGGAACATGCTGTTATGAAACTGGATGTATCAAATATTACAATATTACACACACACACACAACAGGCCCACCAACTAGCCCACACCCAAACACACACCCAAACTGAAAGGTAATGCCGTGACGCTGGTGAGGGGGAGAGGGAAGACACTTTAGATAAGCCACCTTGCTCCAGCTCAGTAGGGCAGAGCGGCCAGCAGACGAACCGACACCGATAAAAGATGCTAGATTAGATCACCCCAGAGGCAACACATCCTGCGGGATTGTGTTGGTGTGCGCGTGTACAGTCTGTGTGTGTGAGTGTGTGTGTGTGTGTGTGTGTGTTGATCTCCTCAGTGTCTGGCAGACATACAGAACAGGATCAGGGCAGGCTGGCTGGTATCATGGTTTATTCATGGTTTCGTTGTGTCTGTGTTGTGGCCGTGCTCTCAGCAACAACACACAGACCATTGTAGCATTTAGAACGCTCGCCGTGGTTACATCATGCAGGAAGCAAGCCGTTCAGTACAACACATAATTGGCGACTGTTTACGTCTGTTACAGTGTACGTGCGCGCGTGTGTGTGTCTGCGTGTGTGTGTGTGCGCATCGCTAGGTCAATCTTTTCACGTACAGTGTATGTTTTTACTGTAAGCTATAAAGATACCCTACCCCGAGCAGTTTGCAACTCCTGTCTATGCTGCTGTCATCATTCAGGCTACAGCCTGGATCCTCTGTGTGTTTCCCCAGAGCTTATGGATGGGGTTTCAGGCCCCATGCTGAGCTCCAGACAGCAGTCTTCCAGGCCTGATGACTAGCCCAAATAAACAGTCTTCCTCTGGCCGGGTCCAGGGGCCCCGAGGGGGCCTCCCAAAGAGGCTAGGGGCCACTGAGGCCCAGAGAGAACATGTGACCTGTATCTAGCCTGTGTGTGTGTGGTGTGTAAGGTGGTGGGTGGGTGTATTTGTCGGGGGCGTGTGCATTTAGTATGTGTGTGTGTGTGTGTGTGTGTGTGTGCGAGTGCAGTTTATTTGTGTGTGCTTGGTCATGCTAACACACGGAACAATAGAACCGTAAACACATGACAAGACTGAGAGAACACAGAGGATTCTTTAATGTACATAAGAGCCTCATATCTGAACAGGACGACCGACAATGAACACCATGGAACTGGAAACCCAGTTTGCTTTCGGGGCAGGCCCTGTGTTTTTACAGTAACGTGTGCTCGTAGCAGGAATGTCACGGTAGAACAATGCAGTGTTTGCGGTGTGGGACGGACCCCCCCTCAGGTATCCTTCGATTCCCCAACCCATGCACAGAAGTGGGTCAAGTTTTCAACACAAACACCCCTCCATCAGCAGGTATGTGGAGGTGAATGAAATGTGTTTGAACAGACCTTTGAGCGTCTCTCCTCCACAATGGCTCCTGCCTTATCTCAGTGTTTACCTGTGCTGCTGTCAACTCTAGCCCACCTCTACCACACCTCTACCATGTAGGCGGCATTGTGTTCGGGGGAGTGAATGACTTCCTGTGATCACGGACACTTCATCCTGCCCAGTTCTAACTAGTGTAGCCTGTGGCCCCCAAAACAGTCGAAGCAAGAGTTCTCTTCTTAATAGTTCTTTCATTATGGTCGCACACAGCTTTCAAAAACTTCCGACCACAATTTTTTTAAATTCATTGTGAATGAATATTTAATCCCACCTCATTTGAGACAGCCCTTCAGGCCCGGCAGAGCCAGTGTCCTTTGAGGTCTCTAGATGCAGTCAGTGGCTCAGATTAGATACAGTAGACCTTTTTTGGGGACCCAGAGCAGCCCCTAGCTCTTGTGTTGAGGGCTGGAGGTTTTCAGAGCACATGCATGAAGAATGTGCATCCCAGAATAGCGGGCTAACCCAGTTAACTAGCCAGGGCTCCATCTGGAGGGCTTGCAGGCCAGGCATCGTCACTGGGTCACTGGCCGGGGGAGGACAGCCCTGGGTGAAATCACATTCCACTCTCAGTGGGCTCTCAGCTCTCTCGGTGTCTGTCTGTTCCTGTCGCTCTCTCTCTCTGCCTTTCGTTTCGCGTTACATCCCCCTCTCCCTCTCGTTTGTAACCCTCCGTCTTCAATCTTTTTGGGGTCTTTTTTCCGTTTTCTTCTTTTTCTGTTCTCTGTTTCAATCTCGCTGAAGGAGCACGTTCTGTATGCATATTTTGCAGAGTCAGACGGCACTTCAGGTCCTCGACGAACTTGTCTCCACGACAACAGACACGTCCCCTTCCTGTCCGAGCCAGAGACTCGATGTTCACCGGAGCCTTGTCACGGCGCCCTCGTTAAGTCGAGCTGTGACTTTACTGAAGGCTCTCGTGATCCCTCTGTCTGTCTGACGGCGCACAGCGGGACATCTCTGGTCACATGGTGCCTGACGAAGGAGGGTTCAGACAGAGGGCACCCCACCCAAACCACCACGTCACAACCAAAGCCTGCAGCTAACAGAAAGCCACAGTCACACGAGGAAAAGCTTGAGCTAATAGCAATGCTGGTCTGTATTTAGTCATGGTTTCACACAGCATGCGATTGCACCGGTACACACGGTATAGAAACCATAGGAACTCATCGTCCACTTTTTGATTCCAAATGTTATGAGCGGGTTTCATTAAAATAGCACGCTTTATTTCGGGTTTTGCATTCCTCGCAGGCCGGTGGTGGGGTGCGACCGACTGGCACCTCTCTCCTGGTAGGCCCTGAGGCGTCTGGGCGCCCCAGCTGAGCCTCGCCCCTCCCGCTGAGATCAGAGGAGTCGCCCTCTCGCCCGTAACGGCCCGGGCGGCCGGCAGAGCCTCCGGAGACCAGGGGACAATGGCCGATCACTACTGGGAGAAGAGGACACGGAGATCTGACAACACCTTTGATCTAAAGAACAGCCACACACACACACACCCTCCACACACAGACCCCTGCTCAGTGAAAACCACAAGGTGCTAATAAAGACTTCATAGGTGTCCGTCATATTCTAGCTGTGTTTGAGACATGCATCCCCACTGCGGCGTTATATTGAGCATAGCGGCTGTTTAATGAAGGATAAACGCTCTGGGAAAGGCTCGAGGCAGAAGGAAGGTGTATTGTCTTGGGCTGGGAATGGGATTAGGGACACATTCTTTCAGGACGTGAATAGATTCCTACTATTGTGAATTCAGTCTTTACACGCGATCAGACTGAATGGGCAAGAGAATTCCATGAAGGAAGTTGTCCATGAACACTTCAGTGGTTATGTAACGCATTTCTGTGTTTTTTGTGTGTTTCTCCATGATAGTTCTTTGTACGTATAGCACACAATAGAGATACTAATTGTAAAACTTGAGTTATTTATAATATTCTTCCAGTGGTACTCCCCGTGGCTTGCTCGTTTCAAACGGTCTCCTGGCAGCTTTCTGTCTGCAGGCTATGTCTCTTCACACAGTCAGGAACCCAGTATTCAGTTTGGCTATTCAGTTGGATTATTTTCCCCTCAAATCTTCACACCTGACATTCCCTTAAAGGAGGACCTTGAGTCACTAAGACTGTCTGGAGCACACACTTGTCCCTTCATCAGTGGAATAATGAAGGCTCACTTCGCCTTGTCCTCTGTGTTGTGTCTTGTCCGTGAGCTTTCCTGTCAGATGACACAGAAAGCCTGAGGACTTCTCAGTGCGCATTTCAAAAGGATTCAATGTAAATGTAATTAAATGTAAATTCTGCACGTGACATGACTTGACTGGCTCCTACACAGATCAGGAGTGATGGGTCAATCCTGTTCTTGTTATGGTCTGGGGGACGGACAGTGGGACGGGGGGGAGGTCGTGGTGAGGGATGTCAGGGAGGGGAGTAGAGTTGGTGGGAGCAAGGAGGGAGGAGATTGGTGTGGCTTGGGGGTGGGGGTACTTCAGCTCCTTCCCCTGCCCGGGTCGAGTCCTCAGCCCCAGCTCTGGACCCAGCTCCTGGGGAGGGAGGCTGGGTCATGTGGCCGGGCTCTCCATCCCCAGCCAGGCTGATCTGGAGCCTGGTCTAGGCCTGTCAGATAGTGTTCTGGACAATGCAATCTGAGTGAGCTGGGGAGAGGGAGATTAGTAGTGCAGCTGTGGAGCTGAATGAATGACCTGGGTCTTAATGGTGTACGGTATATCTAAACGCCAACACACACAACCCTGATGTACTGACTAATCCCTGAGAGAACTCAGCCAAGTATGCGCAGAAGTTAAAGTGAAGGGTAGAAATTCAAGATGTTGAAGACGTTTCTGACGAAAAGTACAAAAGTATTTAGAAAAAGGGATGTAACCAAACACTTTGATTGTGCTATGATGCGGTTTGATGCCGTGGGTAATGTTTGTGAACAATGTTGATGTCTTCCTTGTCATTTTCCGCTTCATACATTCATCATTCTGTTAAGGAAATCCTTAATTTACTCCTCTCTTCACTAGCCTGGATATAAAAGAAGGGGAGAAGGCAGATCGGTGTACAAGCACGTTAGAGAAGAGGAAGTGGTCCATTTTCATATTTCACAACTCGCTGAAGGCAGGAAATGAACATTTATTTTGGAGACACTTCTCTTCAACGACAACAGCTGTCTGCAATCTGTCAGATGTTATGCTGCAGCCTCTCAGAACATCAATTCAGGGAAGGGATGAAATAATTCCTCTTTACTTGAAATACATGAATATAGAACCAAAACTAAGTATGAAATAATCATAAGAGAATAAACTGTATTTTGCTAGCGAGGGTGAGGATTTAGTAAAAGGTAAAACTTGCCATCCCTACACACCGAACACAATCAAACACTTCCTGAAGACAAAAATTACAAAACGGGTTATCTTTCACAAGATGAACATTAATATTTAAAGGTTGAAAGTATTTTCTGTATGTGTTCCTGAAGACCAAACACTCAAATGTCCCACGAGCCTCAATCTCCTCTCCTGCTCCGAGGCTGAGGTGTAGTGATCGCCCCCTGCCCTCCCTTCCCCTTCCCTTATCAATACGATGGCCCGGAAGGGGGAGGGGGTTATTGGGGTCGACACACACCAGGGGAGGTGAGGTTAATGAGCTAATAATGAACCAACCGTTAATGTGTTTCCTGATTGTGAGGGTTCATGGGAGCGATGTGAAGATAAGAACCAGGCTGGTGATGGACACCCCTCAACACCCTCCCATCCCACCCTCCAACACACACACACACACACACTCACACTCACACACACACACACACACCCACACACACACGCACACACACACACACTCACTCACACACTCACACACACCAACGCACACACTCACACACTCCCACACACTCACAAACCAACGCACACACTCACACACACACTCACACACACACTTTCCTACATCCTGGTCCACTAGAGCACATGCTGGTCATCGAGATAATGCCACACTAAACACTAGTGCATGCTGTCAGGGGTGTGGACCTCAGCCTGGGCCCAGCGCTGGCTCTAGTACAAACACAGATAAGAATCACTCTGCCTTTGTGCTTCCTGTTTGGCATTCTCCATGACAACAAGACTGTACTCAGGGAAGTACTTTATTCCATCGAACGAAAGGGAACATGGGGCTGTTTCAAGAAGTGGTTGCAAATCATGGAAGTGTCTTGGACTGGTTGAGGTACCAAAGGATTAAGCCAATCCTTATCAGCCCCTTCCACATCTTCTACCACATCCCCTACCTGCCTCTACCACATCCCCTACCTGCCTCTACCACATCCCCTACCTGCCTCTACCACATCCCCTACCTCCCTCTACCACATCCCCTACCTGCCTCTACCACATCCCCTACCTGCCTCTACCACATCCCCTACCTGCCTCTACCACATCCCCTACCTGCCTCTACCACATCCCCTACCTGCCTCTATCACATCCCCTACCTGCCTCTACCACATCTCCTACCTGCCTCTATCACAGCCCCTACCTGCCTCTACCACATCCCCTACCTGCCTCTACCACATCCCCTACCTGCCTCTACCACATCCCCTACCTGCCTCTATCACAGCCCCTAACTGCCTTTACCACATCCCCTACCTGCCTCTATCACAGCCCCTACTTGCCTCTACCACATCCCCTACCTGCCTCTACCACATCCCCTACTTGCCTCTATCACATCCCCTACCTGCCTCTATCACATCCCCTACCTGCCTCTATCACATCCCCTACCTGCCTCTACCACATCCCCTACCTGCCTCTATCACAGCCCCTAACTGCCTTTACCACATCCCCTACCTGCCTCTATCACAGCCCCTACCTGCCTCTACCACATCCCCTACCTGCCTCTACCACATCCCCTACCTGCCTCTATCACAGCCCCTACCTGCCTCTACCACATCCCCTACCTGCCTCTATCACATCCCCTACCTGCCTCTATCACATCCCCTACCTGCCTCTATCACATCCCCTACCTGCCTCTATCACAGCCCCTAACTGCCTCTACCACATCCCCTACCTGCCTCTACCACATCCCCTACCTGCCTCTACCACATCCCCTACCTGCCTCTATCACAGCCCCTAACTGCCTTTACCACATCCCCTACCTGCCTCTATCACAGCCCCTACCTGCCTCTACCACATCCCCTACCTGCCTCTACCACATCCCCTACCTGCCTCTACCACATCCCCTACCTGCCTCTACCACATCCCCTACCTGCCTATCACAGCCCCTACCTGCCTCTATCACATCCCCTACCTGCCTCTACCACATCCCCTACCTGCCTCTACCACATCCCCTACTTGCCTCTACCACATCCCCTACCTGCCTCTACCACATCCCCTACCTGCCTCTATCACATCCCCTACCTGCCTCTACCACATCCCCTACCTGCCTCTATCACATCCCCTACCTGCCTCTACCACATCCCCTACCTGCCTCTACCACATCCCCTACTTGCCTCTACCACATCCCCTACCTGCCTCTACCACATCCCCTACCTGCCTCTATCACATCCCCTACCTGCCTCTACCACATCCCCTACCTGCCTCTACCACATCCCCTACCTGCCTCTATCACATCCCCTACCTGCCTCTACCACATCCCCTACCTGCCTCTATCACAGCCCCTAACTGCCTTTACCACATCTCCTACCTGCCTCTATCACAGCCCCTACCTGCCTCTACCACATCCCCTACCTGCCTCTACCACATCCCCTACCTGCCTCTACCACATCCCCTACCTGCCTCTATCACAGCCCCTACCTGCCTCTACCACATCCCCTACCTGCCTCTATCACATCCCCTACCTGCCTCTATCACATCCCCTACCTGCCTCTACCACATCCCCTACCTGCCTTTATCACAGCCCCTAACTGCCTCTACCACATCCCCTACCTGCCTCTACCACATCCCCTACCTGCCTCTATCACAGCCCCTAACTGCCTTTACCACATCCCCTACCTGCCTCTATCACAGCCCCTACCTGCCTCTACCACATCCCCTACCTGCCTCTACCACATCCCCTACCTGCCTCTACCACATCCCCTACCTGCCTCTACCACATCCCCTACCTGCCTCTACCACATCCCCTACCTGCCTATCACAGCCCCTAACTGCCTTTACCACATCCCCTACCTGCCTCTACCACATCCCCTACCTGCCTCTACCACATCCCCTACCTGCCTCTACCACATCCCCTACCTGCCTATCACAGCCACTACCAACCACTAAACCAGCCCCTGCCAGCCCCTGCCAGCCCCTGCCACAACCCAGGGTGATCTACAGTGATCCACTGGTGGCAGCACTGAGAGCTGAAGTACTTCCCGGTTCCAGAGGGATGTGGAAGATAGAACGCCTCCATCGCTGTGCGTCCTGATGGATGTGGTCTATTGTCTTCCACATGGGCTGCATCGCTGTGTCTGGATCCACATCAGACATGTTCTCATGGCTCCGTGCAGGTTCATCAATCAGACCACGGACAGCCCAAAAGCAGCCCGCGGTACCCATGAGAACACACTGACGCGTGGAACATGAAGCGGTTAGACACCTTCCCAGAGTGAACAGCTGTCTCCAGCACCCAGTGGACCCGGCCACTGCAGTTCTTGTTGAATCATATTGTTCAAACACGCCATCTCCCTGTCTGAGTCAATGTCGTGAAGGGAGGGTGTTAGGGTAAGTGCGGATTGGATTGCACTGTGGATGCCATTAAACATTTATGGGCAACTGGAAAATGTCAGCGAGATGAAGAAATGTACAGTTGACTGAGCCTGTCTATTTGCACAGTCTCCATATATCACACGGGGGCCATGTTTATTTCCTGGGTATAATTGGCAGCCCACCTCTTTGTGAATATCAAGCCAATATGACTGAGCATGCATGAGCGAGTGTGTGTGTGTGTGTGTGTTATAGGACCCGCAGAGTGTTATAGAGGATGTTTTCGCAGCCACTGTGTGCGAACGTGCGGATCTCCCGACTCAACGAGACTTTATTTGATCACATCGTTGAGAGGGGTTTATTTTATTTGACCTTATAACATTGTTGCCCTCTGACAGCAGGGAGAGAGGTATGCAGTGTCAAAGAATTGCGTTCGTAAACATCCATATTCACATGCCGTATCTAATAGTTACTGCTATGCAGGTGAAGAACATGACATCATCGGTGTGTGACCTTGATGGACAGGCAGAGAGCAGGGACTAAAGGACCATGGGCTTATTATGGGATGTCTAAATCAATAACCCTTGTCTAGGTGTAATCCCTGGCTTGATGAACCTATTACCAAGACTGTGTGCTTAAGATTCAGCCGTTAACCTCCCAAAACAGACGTGATGCTTTTGCATTGAAGTCGACAATTTAGACGGTCGCCTCAGAGGCAAATCACACAGAGGGAAACATACCAGTCATTCATGAGAAGTTATGAGAAGATTTAGGTTTTGTTTACTAGAAACAAAACTCAAAAACTAGAAAAGAGATACTTCAGTAGGGAGATTAGGTTACAATGCTTGGGTCAAGGCAAATATGCGATGTTAATCTAACAAAGCCTTTTAAGTCGTTTCTGTCGGATCTTTGGAATCATCCAGTTATTGTTTTTAATTCATATATCAGTGTGTTTTCTTTTGTAACAAGTAGATAGTTACCATGACATTCAATACAAAAGGAAGTAAGAATACAAAAGGAAACAATATCTGCTGTTTCAAGCTGTTCTCAGACTATAAGCAGAGTGATTAATCACACACAAAGCAAACTGACTCAAACTGGAAAGCAGTTGGGGAAATGAGATGATGTTATGCTCTGTCTTAGTTTGTGTTTTATAGAATCAAATCTGGGATAACATCATCAGAGTGTGTTTCTGGGCGAAAAACTATGAACAAAAGACCAGAGCTTCTATTTGAATGAACTCCCAGTACTTTTTTCCTGACAGCACTGTTGTATGGGCTTAGGGGGAGCGAGATCTCCTCTGTACTGGGATTTGATAGAGAGTTGAATTGTCTGATGTAAAATATTTAGACTGTGGAACAGTCTTTCATATCTTTAAAATGGAGTCTCTGATTCCTGGGTCGGTTGTGGATCTGAGGGCTCATCATCATGGAGTGCACCTCGCTCCGAACTGTGCACACAAGCCCTCTTTTGATCAAGACAGAGTTCTTCATGTGGAGCGGACACAGAGAGAGAAGCCATGAAAAATGGATGCTGCTCAACAGGGCTCAGACAGTGGTGCGTCTTCTGATTGCATGCAGTGGAACAGAAATGGCTTCTTAAGCATCATAAGTCATGAAGGTGGAATGGAAGGTTTGATTGTTGTCATGACGCAAAAGACCGTGGCTAAACATTGCAACCCAAATTACGCAGGGACCCACCCACATTTACACTTACTGGCAAGCATGCACAGTCCGTACACACGCAACCATACCCAGAGAGTGTTCAGTGAAAAGTCCCATAAACGATGTGATGCTAGTAATAGTGTATTTTGAATGAAAGACCATGATACATTGTGCCTCTATACTCTGGGCTTGCGCATAAGAAAGTCATTACGGCGCCCCCACCTCACAAGCACACACACAGCACCACCAAAACCACAGTGTTCAGTCAAAACTCCATCTTCACGTTGACACAACGTGACAAGCAATTCGGGAGAACATCAACAAGGGAAAAATGCCCAGTTACAGAGCGAGGCGTCTAATGGCGTCCAGTCAGAAAAAGTGGCCTTTTCTTCAATGGATCATGTTTATGTGACATATCTGGGTCTCTGCTGTGGAGAAACGTCAGAACTGTCAACCCAGTTAAACTCCAGTGGCAAATCTACATTATAAAACCAACCAATAAGATCAACTCGGAGACTGGCTTCCCCCCAATACTTCAGTCACTTGATTTATTCAAGAGGATTTTTACGCTGAACTATAATACAGTAACTGGAGGTTTTGATTCCCTACAACAACAAAAAATAACAAAAAGTCAATCCACTGAATAGCAAACTAAACTAGGTTATGATGTTCAGTCAACAACAAACACAGGCAAAATAACCTTTATTTCCAGGCAAGTAGACCAGACAGACAGACCCATTTCTGTAATCAAGGTGGATATGGATTAGATTGTCTTCCCCCCCACGCCACAAGCTCCCCATTTCCTCTCAGATAATAGGGTCACTCATCTCAGACAAAGAGGTAACCTCTAATTTCAGGGTTGAATCAGATAGAGAGCGCATTATTCAATGTCAACAGAGCACAAAGAGGGGGTTTGCTTTAAGCTAACCAAACATGGCAACCTTTGGCATTTAAATGTCTCAGTTCTACCATGGAACAAAGGAAGTCAATATTTGTGCTTGCGGGCTGGGAAATGAGAGGAGAGGGACAGCGGCGGGGCGGGGAGCGGGATCTCACCTGACTGAGAGAGATGCTGTAGACGAGCGGGATCTCACCTGACTGAGAGAGATGCTCTAGACGAGCCCTCGGGAAGACAATGGAGGCAGGCCTCCTTCTGGCCTGTCAGGGATCACGACCCGAATATCAGACATGGACTGTACAACCCGCAGGGACGAACACAGTGAAAAACAAACGCCCCTCTCCTCTGTTCCCTACAGTTCCCCAGTGACTCCTCAGAGATGTTTTACTCGTTCAGGCGTGAATGCGCCCGACGCCTGCTCTGGGGAAGGTGGTGTGTTTACAGGAGATGGATATCTGATGGGATGTGAACCCAGCTTCACCACATAGCCTCCGCCATGGCTTATCTGATGAGACGTCACGGGCCAAACTGATCCATCATCTCAGGGAAGGTCAAATGGGAGGAGGTGGTGATGGGGGAGGTTGATATGGGGTCGGAGGGGATGTGCCAAAGGGGCGATGGGGGTGCTGGGGTTCAGCAGCTGCTGCTGATGAGATAAGTAGGAAGTAAAGAACACATTCCATACATTTCATCAACTGTACAGGGACCAATCAAAACGTCCCTGTGGAAAATGTGGTCCCTTTTTCAGCAGTGTTACCTGGAAGTGTAAGTCTATAGAACAACAATCAGTCTAACTCGTTAGATTATCTCAGTCTAACTCATTAGATTAACTCAGTCTAACTCATTAGATTAACTCACTCTAACTCATTAGATTACAGTAACTCAGTCTTACACTCTAACTCATTAGATTAACTCACTCTAACTCAGTAAAACAACTCAGTGTCACTCAGTAGATTAACTCAGTAGAACAAAGCCTCCTATATTTAGAGAAATAATTGAGGGCCCAACGGTACTGGAGAGAAACAACAACTCCACAACAACAGACCGAGCCACGTTGAGCCACAAACAGGTACAGCATGTGTCCTAACTCTGGGACCTCAGTCTGAGAGACAAGGGGTAATTTGCCAGGCGTGTGTTCCTCCTCTCCTGTGTCATGAGGTCGTCTGCTGTTATCTCTCTCTCTCGAAGATCCTGGACTGGATGTCCTCACAGAGACACAGCATGTTCAGTCAGATTTACAGCACCATGCCACAACATGAGCACAACACGAGCACCCGCACTGTGCTATGTCCCAGGCGGTTTTATGAGCCTTCGGAACCTGTTCGACAAGCTGACAAGGTTTGTGGGATTCCTACAGGGATTTTAAGAGAGTGAAAACAATGTCAAACATTTCAAATACAATGTGACTGGTTGTAGTTATGGTGGTTGTGTGACAGCAGAAGAGCCACATTTCAGTCATGGTTACTCTCCTGAAACTAATTGCTTCCTCAGTGGAAACACGGCACCCTGTAATCTTCATGTTCTTCATTGTCAAGAGCAGCCAGACGGATGAATGTCATTCTCACATCAAGCAGAGATGTATTTATTTATCTCTGAGCTGAAACGGAGCCGATCGGAATTCCTGTCAAACTATGCATGTGTTGAGGTCTCTGTTTTCGTGCTGAGTCACCCCTGAGAGTCCGACACACACTGCTACACATGGTAGAAATGACAGCCCTGCTCCAAGGTCAATGGTTCATCCCGTGTAATGAGCAATTCTCAACGCTTTTAGAATTCAGCTGCCTGATATGTTAAAGGTTGGTTTCTCACACATTTTGTCTCTTTTTTGAATCTTCTCCTTCTCTCTTCGTGTCCACACTGACTGAGAACGGACGCTTTTTTAATCACCTGAAACTGCATTTTGTACACCTCCACCATCAGGAATGAAGACCTCTTTGTAGGTCTTTCAAGTGGTGACCCAACCAGGACAACAAGTGAGCCCGAACAGACTTCGCCCCCATGAGGGTTGTTGTGAGAAGAACCAAACCAGACCTGCCTCGCCCCCCCCCCCCCCCCCCCCTGCAGCCCCCCTCCCTCCAGGAACAGCAGAGGGATGGCGGACAGCCACTGCAGCCCTGACAAGCAGAGCGGCAACAACAAGATTGTCTTTCCTCACACCAACGCTTCGTCGTTGCTATTATAGGATGTGCTGAAACGCTTCAGGCTGTCGTGAAGATCTGGACTGGTTTCTTATTAACACAGAGCTGCAGAAAGATGAGGCCTGCAATACCCTGACAGACTCCCCCGTCTGGAAACACCACAAGGGAGTTGTGTACTACATTCACCATGATCTTTAGCACCATGATAGGTTTTATAGTAGTTCACCCACATAATTAAGATGCACATCAGACATATGGTATATGCACAAGGTGAGAATAAGCTGGTTACATAACTTTGCTCTGTGTAGACTAGGAGATGCATTTGAGGATCGGGTTTATGCTAATGTTCTGCTACCGACCCGACACACATGCACACATATTTGAGAACTGGGTTTATGCTAATACCCCACAATCACTCATACACTCACACAGACACACACACACAGACAGACACACACACACACACATACTGTTCTCAGCAATGTCCAGATAAATGTGTCTTTAGAGGGCTGTTTTCTCTTCCTCCCAGGCTGAGCATTTCTCCTTTCAGTCGGCCCACATCTTTTCCACGGGGATCTGTCTTTTGTCAGGACCCATTCACACATCCCTCCTGGAGGAATCTGAGCAGAGCAGCGCACCAGGGCTCCTCCCCTCCCTGTCTCCTTTCTGCTGACTTTGGTCAAACCTTCATGAACGTGCTTTTGCATGAAAGATCTGCTGTGTGAGACTACAGCTTGTCCTGGCAGGCCTCCAGAACGGCGTCGAGCAGCAAGTGATGAAGCAACACGGACGATGTGGACAGTTATTTTTCTTATGTCACAAGCTGAGGAGGACATCCCATCCAAACAAAACACAACTTTTAATTATCAGTTGGTTGTTTCTTTGTCGGCCATATTCCAGAGCACACATACTAACTGCCACGTTTAGAATCACATTAATGAAGCAGATATCTGCAATTAGGCATATTTTCTGTTACAGTCTGACGCTGATTGTGCCAGGGTGAAGGAGGTTCTGTGTAACGCAGAATTCTGCAATGGTGTGTGAAATTGCAAGCTGGCAGTTTAGGCTCAATCATTACAACATTTTATCACATCAACCTCCAGCTGGCTATTCAGGTTTCATATAAGTGATTTTTATTGTGGAGCTGATAGACAGAGGGCATTGTAGGGATGGACAGACATTGAGGATGAACTAAGGACGATAATACTGTATAGCAGCAGGTGAAGATTGCTGTGTTCACACATCTCGTACAGCATTCTGCTTTGCACCACAAAAACCTTTGGGACAAAAAATATTAACTGATATAAATATGTAATTTAAATTATTTCTGTTTCAAGCATTGGAATGAGGGAGCTATTTATGATGCAACACTTTAGCCTGAATTGTAATCCTATGTCATGAGTAAGGTTAGGGTAGTTTAATTAGAAGTAATTGCATATAGGAATGGAGAAAATAGTTTAAAAAGCCCTTGGTGACTGTGTCGTACTTCACAAAGCTGAGTGTTACAGTGTGTGGCATTGAGTTTGATGTAGCCTGAAAACTACAACTCCAAGCATGCCGCAGCCCTCTCCCTTACTGTGTTTGAGCTGGAGGTAGGAGGCAGGACAGACATTGTGTGAGTCAGATGGTGACAGAAAGCACCACAGCATTGCCAGCGCCCTGACACAGGACCTGGTCTGGCAGCATGATTTACCTAGCATGACACAGATCACTGATCTCATCTCTCTCTCTCTCTCGTCCTGGAAATCACTGTCCCGACGACTACCCTGCTAGCGGAAAAATATAGTTTGCAAGTGGAAAATTATCCAACAGGCTTTCATTTTGTCATGTTTTAAATGTACCCAAACACATCAAACTGTGGCCTTCATAACAGCAGCCGCTATTATTCAGTAAGAAAATTGGTCTGTGCTTTGTCAGTTGCTGCCACCTCCCATAGCTGTGATTCTCGTAACTATAGTAATTACCTTCCTGCATGCATCACTGTGTTTACATCTGCATTCTGAATGCTTACCTCATGTAAATACCTGCACATGTTAGACATACACACACACGCACACACAAACACACACACACATGCTCAGACACACCCCAGAGGCTGCTTCAATCTGTGCCTGCCTGCTGGGGCCCCCTGGAGAGCTGGGGGGGCTGGTGGGGCTGGTGGGGCTGGGGGGGCTGGTGACGAGTCGACAGATCTGAGAGGAGCAGAAGAGCGGCTGGCGGGACAAGCAGCCGAGCAGGGGTCCGGTTCACCCAGAGTGCATCAGGGGGCCAGGAGCCTCCTGCTGGGAACTGACAGCAGAGGAGAGAGAGAGGAGGGAGGGGAGAAGGAGAGGAGAGGAGAGGGGAAAAGAGGAGAGACAAGGAGAGGATATTGAAGGAGAACAGAGGAGGGGAGAGACGAGGAGAGTGAAGGAGGACAGAGGAGAGGACAAGGGAGGAGAGACGAGGAGAGTGAAGGAGGACAGAGGAGAGGACAGGGGAGGAGAGACGAGGAGAGTGAAGGAGGACAGAGGAGAGGACAGGGGAGGAGAGACGAGGAGAGTGAAGGAGGACAGAGGAGAGGACAGGGGAGGAGAGACGAGGAGAGTGAAGGAGGACAGAGGAGAGGACAGGGGAGAAGAGACGAGGAGAGTGAAGGAGGACAGAGGAGAGGACAGGGGAGGAGAGACGAGGAGAGTGAAGGAGGACAGAGGAGAGGACAGGGGAGGAGAGACGAGGAGAGTGAAGGAGGACAGAGGAGAGGACAGGGGAGGAGAGACGAGGAGAGTGAAGGAGGACAGAGGAGAGGACAGGGGAGGAGAGACGAGGAGAGTGAAGGAGGACAGAGGAGAGGACAGGGGAGGAGAGACGAGGAGAGTGAAGGAGGACAGAGGAGAGGACAGGGGAGGAGAGACGAGGAGAGTGAAGGAGGACAGAGGAGAGGACAGGGGAGGAGAGACGAGGAGAGTGGGAGTGACCAGAGAAGGGGAGATGAGCTGTGATAATGAGGATGTTGCGACAACCCTGGCAGAACTGGTTGGCGCACTGATCCCACTTTTGACTAACTCTGGGAAAGACTTCATCTTGTCTAACCCCCCCCTCCTTCCCAAAGCAGATAAGTGAAGGGAACAGGACTGCAGATATTCATGGTACCCGGCTGTCATAGCACCCTGAGAAAAGCCAACAGTTCTCACAAGGGAATTTGTTTGGAGAGGAGTTGAAAATCGTTGTAAATAAACACACCACGTAAACATGAAAGATGGGCTTTTGAATTTATAAGCATAAAAAAACATTTAGTACAATGGAAAACAATGACAGTTGTTGTGAACCATTTTGACTTGTTGACAAATATAACTTCATAGGAAATGCACTGACTTCATTAGGATAAGCAACCAACCAAGGCTTGTGACATGAACAGGGACTCTATGACATGCAGGGGTCTTTTGAACACACTACTGTCACACAGGGCCCACCAGCCTACAGACTCTTAGCCTCACTTCAGCACAGTCTACTACATATCATAACCCCCTCACTAGCTCCCTATTAAACGGCTTTGGTTGTTAAAGTCCCACAGTCTGAGTGATCAGTACCTAAGTGAACCAAAAGCACTTCAGACGATGAAGTGTTTGAATGGACAGGATTCTCTGACCCTGTCTACTTTCTCCATAATCCCATCTGAAGTCAGATCGCTGAAGTCCCTCCTGTAGGCTTCCTATAGCGACGTTTCAGTAGTTCCTCTGCAGGATGTCGTGGGTTTAAATGAACCCCTGACACTGTGGTAACAGACATACCAGATTTCCACAGGGATGTAAAGCCAGTCCAAATATGTCTAATTATTTAGTGTGTGCTTCTTTTTCCAAGCAAATTTTTTTCGGGTGAAAATCCTTGCACCTTGCACCTGGTTCTGACAGGTCCAAAGGTTCGTCCTTCCAACTTGCCGTGTTCTCTGTGCAGAAGACTGTCAATACTCTCAACAAAGCACAAAAACACCCATCGTTCCCAGGTCTCCGCAGATGTAATCCTCCAATGAAAAACCTCCGCTCAGGGTCCAATCACATGACCTCCTCGGCCAGGCTGCAAGCTGCGGGGGGGAAGGCTCCGTGACAAAAACCAAATGTCCCCACCCACCCGGGGGATGAATAAAGTGTCGTCTTAAGCAGCCAATCACGAAGTCACATGAGGGTGCAGGTCTTGGCTTTGGTCTTCTGGTAGTCGCTGACGACGGTGGGCAGGTCCACGGGCCCGTGGGTGGATGACATCCTCTTGGTGGCCCTGGAGGACTTGCTGCGCTTGACGTTCTTGCTGTTCTTGTTGACGCAGGCCAGCGTGGCCACGTGGAAGATGTCTCTGACGCTGTTCTCAGACTGCAGGGAGGAACACTCGATGTAGGGGGCGCTCAGCTGCTTGGCCATGTTGGAGCCCTGAGAGAGAAGCAGGCACACACATACACACACACCACACGCACACATGCACAGGGGTTAGAAGAGATTCGGATTCGCTAACAGAGTCACTCAGTCACTCCCCTCCGGCAGAAGGCTGCGGTCCATCAGGACCAATACCACACGCTACAAACACAGTTTCTGCCCATCCGATGTTGGCCTTTTCAACAAGGCCAAGGGTTCACGCTGACTTCAATGACTTTAATGTCTTCAACACATTGCTTTTTGCACTGCATTCCACAATTGTATCTCTAGTACCATTTGTATATTTTGTAATATTTGTATTTTTTGTATTTTTATATTGTAAATTACGGCAACTTATATTTTATTGTATATTTATTTTTTGGTACATTTTATTTTAATTCTAAAGCCACGCAGTATTGCTAGTTTATGTACTCTTATGTACTCTAGTTGTACCTCTTATTTAATTTTTAAAAATGTCCATATGTTTAATTTATGCACCTTCCTGCCAAAGAAAATTCCTTGTCTGTGCAAACTTTCATGACGATTAAAACCCTTTCTGATTCTGATTCTGAGGCTAGAGCAGGTCAGTGAGGGACAGGGAGTCAACACGACTGTTTCCCTAATGTGACAAAGTTGTACCGTAGGTGGACAAATTCAGTCTATCTAGACGAGTGAAACTGCACATTCCATTGAGAATGCATTATCAGCACTTAGAGATGGCTCTCCAAAGTCAATGACGTACCTGGTCGTATGACACTGGTGTCTGCCTGCTGTGGGACTTGGTGAAGAGGTCGGTGCGGAGGTCTGACTTGCAGCCCACCAGCAGCATCTTGGTGTTGGGGCAGAACTCTTGGATCTCACCCCTCCACTGGAGGATAGAGAAACAGGGAGAGGGATTGTTATTAGTCTGATTAGGGTTGTTGGACTGTGTCTGTGTGTGTATGTGTGTGTGTGTGTGTCTGTCTGTCTGTGTGTCTGTGTGTGTCTGTGTGTGTCTGTGTGTGTGTGTGGGGGGGGGCGGAGGGGTGGAGACACGAAGGCCCCTTGGTTGGAAGGTTAGAGAGAAGAACAGATAAGTGATTGTCTCACACAGGATACTACTTCCAAATTCTTTCTACCTCCCTCTTTCTCTCTTTCTCTCTTTCTCTCTTTCTCTCTTTCCTCGGATCCACCCTTCCACCCACCCTCGTTCTCGCTCACTCTCGCTCTCTCCTCACTTGACCACATCCTTCTCAGCTGCGCCCAGACCAGGGCTTAGTGACAGCGCAGGTCAGGGGCCAACCTCCATACCGTATCCCAGTCTGAGTCACCACGTGAGAGAAGGGTCTGGACCCTTTCCTGGTAAGCCTCATGTGAGTGTCTGAAGTACCCAGACACCACCCCCCCCCATCCTCTCTCACAGTGGTACGACCCTGTCCTCTCTGGTACGGCCCTAATTCTGTTTTTCCTGCCAGAGGAAGCTTTTCAGAAACCACTTGACCCAGTAACACAGAGAGGGGGTTTCTAGCGAGGGTCAGGAGACAGTGTGAACATACTTCCTGCTACACCTCCAGAGGGGGGAGGGGAACACGGGTGATGCAGCTTCCTGGACGTAAACGCTCCCATCTCTCTCCGTCACTCACCTTCTTCAGCACGCTGTCCAGGGTCTCTGGCCGGCTGATGTCAAAACAGATGAGGACGGCGTCAGAGTCCGGGTAGGAGAGAGGTCGCACGTTGTCGTAGTATGGAGAACCTGAAAGTGAAAGACATGGCCTCAAGTCAGAGACTGTCGCTAGCGCAACGGTGCACGTGGGCTTTCCTCGGACTCCCTCATCTGATTCAGAAGATTGACGCAGATTCCGATAAAAACAACCAAAACACATTTTGTGGCGACTGAGTCGTAGCTCCTCCCCTTAGATAGCATGTGACCTCGAGGAATTTCGGGAGAAAATGTTTCCCTGTTCCTGCTACTCGGGTGCCTTAACTCACACTGTCACAATTGACTCACTCACACACACACACACATTCTGGTCACGCACACAAGTACACAGCTCAGTTACATCGGTTCCCATTCCAACACACACGATACGACTTCATGTGACGCAAATGGTGAGCAGTCCACAAAGTGAGATGTAACCTGAGTATTGTCTTTGAGAGAGCGTGGAGCCAGGGAGAGCAGCTCCCGGTCACCTAGCCCCCCAGGCAGGGAAGCTGAACCAGAGGGGGGACCTGGAGAAACCACTCCCCATTGTTCCCTTGTCAGGAATGTGCTGGGAGATTATGTGTGTTCCCAAGGTGGGGTGGTCTGTGGGCTGGTCAACGACAAGCATTTGACTCTCTCCTCTCCTCCCTCCTCTTTACCCTCTCTTCTCCCTCTAGGTGTTTGGAAAACAACCTGTCTTTTGGCCCAACCCTATACCTCAGTCTCAACTGCAAGGCAACAGTAGTTTCTGTTTAAAGAGAAAGGAAGGTTGTGTCAATTTGCAATGACACTGGGCCCAAGGCTTTTCTCCATAAGACACAAAGCAGTATAGAGTGGCCAAGCTCAAAGGCTGAATTGTCCATGGATGAGAATATACGCAGAGTGCAAGTGTGCTATTTCATGGCATTACGGAAAGTCATAACAATCAGTCAAAACCTGATCCATTACTTTTGAAAGTGACTTTATAACCTCTGAAAGGCTAAGATGTTTTGATAACCAGATGAAACCCAGATGTTCAGCTCTGTACCAACACTGGTGACCATGGTGCCAATGACACCATCTGTCTTTTTTTCATTTTTCACTTGCATGTACCTCTGCACTGATTAACCCCAGCCCGGGATCTCAGGAAGGCCTTCCTGGGTTCCTAGGGGGCCCGTGCGGAGCGGAGAATGTTCCTGAACACATGGCGAGGCTTGGCCCTCCCACCCTCCATTTTTTCCATGAACAAATCCACACCAGCAGATGCAAACAGTGATGAAATATTTTCACGTCTGGCGAGTCCGATTTCTCATGCTAAACAAACAGAGCGGAGGCCCGTGTTTTCACAGACCGGCCTCACCATCTTCTGGACGTTTCTACCGCGATGTGTGAGGGATTAGAGGGACCTCTCAGGGAAGGTTTTTTTCTTCTTCACGGGAACACTGAAACAGTAGTGTTCAAAGATGGAGCTAATGGAAAGGGAGAATGTCCACACAAGTGAAGAGACTACCGGAAACTGATGCCTTTGAGCAGAGTTTTAATGATGACACAGCAGTAACTGTCAGCTTACATTTAATGAGTACTAATGATGGTACCTCATCAGACAAAGATTTTTTTTTTGTCTTCTCAGTAAAGGGCATCTCCATTGGTGGATTAGGTTGAAATTGTTCATTTATAATCATTCTGTTATAAAGGCAATTCATCATTATTCCAACTCATAAAGAATGCACTTCTAATGATGTAGGCTCATGTTAAATGAATAATTCATTTAAATTTATTGCTTTTTGAATGTTGGTGTTGTGCACTTTAAGTGGTGCCCAGCACACAAAGTGTTGTAATAATGCTCGACCACCGATGATTACGTTTAGCATGTAACACAAATAATACATTTGCAGTAACATTTTATGAATATAGCAGATGCTTTGCTCCAAAGCTATTTTTTTCTACAAAAGCGCTTCGGGAAAGTACTAATAAATCTAAGATCAGAAGTGCACAGTATTAAATGTTACAAAGCACATGTACTAAAGGACAGAGATGTTTTCACCCCGGTTTGGCTCCTTCCCAGCCTGACCTGTGACATTTGCCACAGAGGAATAGTTCCTGTCCCCGGCACAGATCTTCCTTCAGGCATGGGCACAGGGGCACTTCTAATGACCTTTCGGCAAACTGGGTCACAGTCCTATTCTCAGGTGCTCCCATGCCCTATGTCTGTGCTCTAGGAAGGTCTAATATTATAGGTTTGATGGGGATGGCATGGCACCATCTACTACTGTACCTTCAACAAGGTCTGTAGCTGTGTCGTGTATGTATTTCACAAACGTTAAAAAGCACTGTTTAATCACACGGCATTCCGATCACAGGAAAATAAACCAGTTTAGGAATAAACCATGTTACCAGAGCGCATTGCACCTTGTTTAGTATGAGGTGGGGTGACAGACTGTTGGGTCTGAGTGGAATCAGAAGGTGAACTTAGTCAAGCGTGATGGTATCAACGGTCAGGGGGATGGTGTCAATGACAGGAACAACACATCACAATCACACTGTTATCATAACTATTCTCTGTTATCACATTAACTTATGACAAGAAAAGGCTGCCGGTGGAATGCTTTAGATGTGGGCCAGCCTAAATGCATGTGTGTGTGTGCGTGTGGTGAGATTAGCTCTTCCTGAGCTCCAGAATAATCACTGAGTCGTGCCCAGGCCAGACCCAGGGGACGCCACAATCAGCTGGGGGTCAGGGAGGCAGCCCTAATCTCTCCTCCACCTCCCTACACCCAACACTACAGCCCTCATCTCTCCTCCACCTCCCTAAACCTAACACTACAGCCCACATCTCTCCTCCACCCCCCTACACCCAACACTACAGCCCACATCTCTCCTCCACCTCCCTAAACCCAACACTACAGCCCACATCTCTCCTCCACCTCCCTAAACCCAACACTACAGCCCTCACCTCACCTCCACCCCCCTACACCCAACACTACAGCCCTCATCTCTCCTCCACCTCCCTACACCCAACACTACAGCCCTCATCTCTCCTCCACCCCCCTACACCCAACACTACAGTCCTAATCTCTCCTCCACCTCCCTACACCCAACACTACAGCCCTCATCTCTCCTCCACCCCCCTACACCCAACACTACAGCCCACATCTCTCCTCCACCTCCCTAAACCCAACACTACAGCCCTCATCTCTCCTCCACCCCCCTACACCCAACACTACAGCCCTAATCTCTCCTCCACCTCCCTACACCCAACACTACAGCCCTCATCTCTCCTCCACCCCCCTACACCCAACACTACAGCCCACATCTCTCCTCCACCTCCCTACACCCAACACTACAGCCCTCATCTCTCCTCCACCTCCCTAAACCTAACACTACAGCCCACATCTCCTCCTCCTCCACCTCTCCTAAATCCAACAGTCCAGCCCAAAGCCCCCCGCCTGCACCCCCCCTCCCAGAGGCATCTCCAGGGCTGGGCAGCAGGCAGGCAGCAGGGGGAGGGTGGTTGGGTGTCAGCTATAGGAGGTAATTACCTCCAGACCTGGCCCAGAGATCCCCCAGGAGAGTGAGAGAATGCAGGGGGAGAGGTTTTATAAAACAAGTAATGTGAGAGGGCAGGCCAAGCTTTTAGAGAGAACATTTGTATTTGTTGGCGAGTCAAGCAGTCTCTCTCAGTTACGCCCTTAATAAGTTTTTTTTTTTTTTTTACTGCTCAACGACAGATAAATTACGCCAAAAAGTCTTGTGTGAGGAATTATCATTGACCACTAAGGCTTTTGTGCGAGTTAATACTGGTCTTCCTCGATGCTGGTGCTATGCTGTGTGTCTGGGATGAGGTTTTTCCATATAACCAGATCAACTCGTAGCTTGCTTCCCTCGCATTCCAGACAGACATCGTCAGCTTCTCGGTCCGGGCTGGCCGATGCCGTACAGTAAACCTAAGCGCTCAGTTGTTTCATTTTCCAAATTACGTTTCAGTCATTCAAGTAGGTTGAATATCTAGCTTTTCTTAATTAAACACGCCACCGCTTAATTACGCGCACAGATTCATAAGGAAATTTGCATAACAAGCTCTTACCTGAGGTGTCCCAAAGACGCAGTTCAACTCTCTGCATATCGATTTCAAAACTGGCTGTGTAGTTCTCAAACACCGTGGGAATGTAACCCTGTGCAGACAAAAGGACAGCTTCATCAAGTATAAATCATTTACGCCTGTCAAAAAATTTGCGCACATTTATTCTCATTATAGAGAGGTATAATGGTAGGCTTACCTCCGGGAAAGAATCCTTAGCAAACACATTCAATAAAGCGGTTTTCCCACACTGGCTATCACCGACAACCACTATTTTACATTTAATTCCTGGATTTGTATCCATTTTGGGACAGGGTGGACACTCTACTATTCCCTGGCTGTTTTATCTGAAATCAATTCCTAAGTTCCTTTCCCACAAATCCCAAACGTTGAGTTACATCCCAGAAAATACGATTCCAAATGATGCACCGGCTGCCGATGAGCACTTATCCTGAGATCAGATCTGTCGAGAACGCAGGATCTCAACTTTAGAAATGAAGAACATGTAATCTTTCAATAATTTAAATGGTCCTGAAGTAGCTTAGGCAAGACGGTGACACAGTTATGCTTCTCTGCAGTCTCCTTCAGTGATAGCGGACGTGGTAGAGCAACGGTCTACGGCAGACTGACTGACCGAGGCAAGTTTTTGAGTTCTTGAAGATACTTTTTTTTCCATATCAGAGGGCGTTGCGCAAGGCGAGACTCTTACTGGTAGTAGCACCCTTCAAACCTATCTCTTTTCAGGGGGAACACCCTCTTTGTTTCATACACGTGTATCACCATCACCATCCATATGAATATGATCCTATCGCTACAATAACTTGTAGGCCTACAAAAATATATATATACATATATATATATATATAAATATATATATATATATATATATATATATATATATATATATATATATATATATATATATATATTTATTAGACAGGGTTGGTTATACACAGACTACGTCAGGTAACTGTCGTTTTAATACATTTCTAAAGGGATTTCTCTCACGATGACACTTGAACGTAATATTTAGCCTACAATCTATGGCTTTCCGTATATTTTTAAACAGCAGAGATGACATGACATTCAATACGAATTTGAACCTTTGTACCATTTTCCAGCAGCCATGGAGTTGCTTCTCAGCCAGGGCGCATCAATAACCTTGAGGTAGGTGAAACAGCTTGAGGTGAGGGGGCCGTGCTGTGACGGGAGCCCCTCTCGCCCTTTATTCAATGCTCACATATTGTCTCGGAGCAATCGGAGCAGTGAACTCAGCGGGCTCGTCTTGAACCGGACCTGAGAGGAATTCTAATGAGCTGTGGGGTTCATCTGCAGGGGATCTAAGATGGCACCTCTCCTTGATATGGCACAGGGCAGGTAAGCTACCGCACAGCTGTTTCCTACTGGAGCAGTTCCTCTTTCCCGGGTCTGTAGGTCTACAAAGGTTATTCTTTTCACAGAAGGAGTTGTACGGTGATTGAGTTCGACCTTGTATTGTATAGAATTAAGATGAGCGTTTTAGATGAGCCATGATATAATGACTAGACCGTACTGTCCTCTTCTAGGGGCGTTAGGGGACGTTTTATGAAATAATTCAAAAACAACCAAAGCAGGGTCAGCTGGATACAAGCGAGTTCAACGCTTGTCTTTGTCCAGGAGAAAGCTATGACTCCAGCATTCACAGTGTGATTACTTTTCTGTCAGCCACACTGTAGCCCTGGCCAAGATTCAGCACTTTTTGATGGCTGTTTCTTGCTCCCTGCCAAGCGTTCTTCATTTGTTTGTCCGGAGCACGTCTGGTTGAGCCGACACAGCAGTTCTGACACCTAACAAGTTCAGTCATGAGTGACCTAGAATGGTGTCCCTTTGGGGACATCTTTCACAGAGAACTATGCCGGAAAAAACTGATGACACCGTTGTTGTCTCCGAAGCCACAGGTACAGTATCGGGTGAAGCAAGAATCAAGGTTTCTCTTTTAGCAGTTGCAATATGCACTCTTGTTATGAAACGAAGAGACAAATGTGTTGAATCTTTGACCTGTGTTGAAGTCCTTCTTTCATACTTCAGTTGTTGACATACCCATGTAAGACACAGCTGTTCTCGAGTTCACTGCTCGACAGCTATATTTGGCTCCGACCCTGAGCCGAGTTTATAATCTGCCCTGCTTTCTCAGCTGTAAGAATGGATTTGGGATGAAAGTCTTCCTGGATTCAGGACTAGACTGTTTTGATTTGAATAGTTGGAGCTTCGTAGAACCACTTCAATGTTTTCACCCTGTGAAACGTCCACACCGATGAACAGCTCACTATACCACGAGCTGTTGTCGGTTAGTGACAAGTTGACGTGACACATAAACGTCTTAAATCACATCTCCCAGGCCTGAGTTCTTACTACAGCATCACACATCTCTCTCCAAACAAACATTTCACACTGCAGCCACCACCGTGACGTGGGGAAATGTTCAAACGGTTTAAGAGGACCCCAGACAACCGTCGAATCTTATTTACGTTTCACGAGCCAATAACTCCCCTGTATACTCCGCAGACGGGAACCAGGCCCGTTCTGGATCGTTTGAGAAGATCCACGACCTGTCGAATGAGAAGCCTGACGCCTGGGTGATTGCACAGCAGAAACTAGGCCCTGAGATTCAAATTGTTCCAGTTTTTGCTTCATTAACTGTCCAGTTCCAAAGTGCACAGTCATCATGGCAGAGTTTTTCCATCAATAATAGTTATACCTACTGTATATGGTTTCAGTTTTGAATGCAAGTCGACAGTGTGCTTGCGTGTCCTCTTTTAAAGGTTCTAAAAGTTCTTTGCTAACAGATAGATTTTGGTTTGGAAGGTGTGACAGTGGTAGAAGATGCTCACACCTAAACCGACACATCTGGTTGGGGTACCACTGCCACCAGAATTCATTCCCTTTATTGCCACTGACCTGCTTCCATGGCTGTCTGGTTCTGTACCCAGTCATGAAACCACAGAGGCAGGGCAGAGCTGGACCCAAGCATGGGCTCTCTGCCCGGCTCCTCCCTCCCACAGAACCACAGAAGACGTCTTGTCAGTTTACATTTCACAGGTGAGGCTGAGCAGCCCTGCATGGACACTCATGCCAGCAGCCAATGCAAATCTTCCAGCATGCACTGCTGCAAAACCAGCGAGGGTCTTTCTCTGTATCTTTGTTCTCTGTAGGCCGTCTGGCTGTTGTGTCAATGCTGCCGTGGCCCAGCCTCAACAAGAGGCTCCCTCCCTCCCTCCCTCCCTCCCTCCCTCCCTCCCTCCCTCCCTCCCTCCCTCCCTCCCTCCCTCCCTCCCTCCCTCCCTCCCTCCCTCCCTCCCTCCTTCCCTCCCCCCCTTTCCAAGGACGGACAAAGAAGACGGCGTGCAGACAAACAGAAGAAAACCTCCAGACTGATCTCCTCTTTAACCTGCGCTGGAGAGACATGCTGAATGGGCCTCATTCATTGTGCCTCTACGGAAAGGGCCACCAGGAAGCAGATCTGGACTTGCCACAGCCAATTACACCCAATCACGGGTCTGGTCTCACAATAGGATGTTTGCTTTCCTTTGCAAGCATCATTGAGAGTGGATAAAGCATTCAGATGGCGTAGTGAAGATTTGGCTCTGCTGAACTTGAATTTATAAGGTGCTGAATTCACGGCCAAGTGTCAACTTTAGATTAAGCCGTACAGTTAATTAATTTCTGGCTTGCTTGTTTTCATCACCTTCTTAAAATAGCGTGTTATCAGGCTCACAGTATACATGAGGGACTTGTGAAGTCACATCACACTATTGAGCGTGTGAGGAAAATAACTATTTTCAAAACAAAAAAACGTCTATAAACAAAACAATGTTTCTGTCAAATCCTCAAGCAGGGATTCTGTGTAGAGGTCGTTTCTGTGTCATTACCGACTGACTGGGAGAGTGTTGAAGAGATGTCCGTGGAAACTGACAAGCGCAAAATGCCTCAACACATGAATGGTGGAACTGCTTCAGGTCTGAAACCCCCTTCCTTCCTCTGCAGGAGTAGATCCCTTGGAGACAACGTTCAGATTGTTATCGCACTTTTTTGTTTCAGCATACTCGTGTCGATCATTTTAAAGGCTTGGTGTTGTATTGTTCAGTGCAGCTAAGTCTGTTTGAATGCTTTTCTATTTATTAAAGCACTTCATTCAGCTCACATTCAGCCATAATCCAAGCAAGCACAATTTGAAAGACCTAATAATGGCTTTTTGATTGACCACACGTTCCTTTGCATTTTCGCATTCGCAGACGTGCTGTGCCAGTGTTACCCGCCTCGCTGGCACGCTAGCTGACGGCCCCACGCGCTGGAGGTCCCCCGGGCCAGGCTGCGCTAACACGTGGCCCGGAAAGGGAGCAAAATGGATGAAAAATGACATTTCTGCAGGCACCAAGCCCATGACTGCCCCTGCCACTCCTGTCAGGACCTATCTCCATCAGTCACTCAGCCAGGCAGGGATGGGGGTGGGGGTGGAGCTGACACAGAGAGACCTTCCAGGCGTCTCCTCCGTCACCTCCCGCGGCCCCGGGGAGGACTTCACCCTGGCAGGGTGTGCAGGGAACAGAGGTCGGTGCATCCAGAGCTTCTCGTTGAGACGCCGGCTGTTTTGAGAGACTTCATGGTTTTTTTTCGGAATCTCGACTTCATCCGGGGAAAATGTGTTCCTTCTTACACGTTCACTCTTAATATTCCCTTTGATGTTGCTACTTGAGGCAATGATCTGGTCTATTTAGGTGAAAAACACAAATAATCGTTGTATTTCTTGGCTAATCACACTGCTATGCAGTGGTGTAGTCTTTAGAGTCTAGCTGTTAGCATTTATGACAGCCAAGGTGTTGCTGCAGGAGTTCAGTGGACTCACTTGGCAGTGAGAATGTGATGATCTGGTTGCCAGTATGGGTTGTGAGGTAAACATGGTCTAATTCAGACCGACCTGATTCAAAGTGTTTCCTTGCAATCTACACTTAAAATGAACAGGCAGTTTGAACAAGCACATTCAACATATGCTTGAATATGTTTGCAGCAGATTCAGATTCAACACCTTCTCTGCTGCTGAGGTGACATGTGTCACTGATGATGACCCACCACGATGTGCACACCTCATACCTTGGCCACATGAAGGGAGACACACAAGCATCCTGGGTCTGCGACAGCTTCCCGTGTCCCTCGCCCCTATCTGAGAGGGACAGCTTTCCCTGACTGACTGCATTTCTCCAGTGTCCCTGCCCTGAGAGGGACAGTTTGCCGAGGTGTCTGACTGTGTACAGTAGCTCCTGTGTCAGGGCTGACAGGGGTATGTTGATGTTATGTGTCATTCTCTGTCCCCTCAGGATCACGCCTCAGTGACCACGCTAACGTGCAGCTCCGCACAAACAAGCCCTACCCAGCAACATCGTCGGAGGGTGTGAATGTCCTTGATGTTCTGTTGACATTTAAAACAACAGTTGTTCCTCATTTTCAAATTGTCTTTAACAAATACTTCTCAGCCCTCGGAAAAGCTGTTAACCTTGTGGGCCCCTGCGCGCAGAACACAATACATGTTCCCTCAGCCTGGCCAGAACAAGAGGCTCTGTCGAAATACTCCACCTATAAATGTTTATCACAAAAAGAGGGCTGAGCCTTTAGTTCACCGTTTGCCAACAACATTTCTCAATCTTGCTGCAGTGGTTTTCATCCCTGCCAATAGTTTGGTTTGTTTTCTCTTTTTGTATTTCTTTGAGGAAAAAACATACATAGACTCTGCACTATTAAGGTGATCTACAACCTCGCCTCCTTGAAGAGAAGGTAAACAAGGAACCAGGGTTCATCAAGTTATTACCCAAGGTTCTGGGCCTCATAATGTCTGGTTCCTTCAATTCCCTAAGCAGTTGTTACCTTTCAAATGGCTTTGCCTTTATGTTTTTCTTTCTGGAAAGTCATACAAACAGGGTCACTGGCTGGTTCCAGCTCTGTTCATCCAGCCTGGTTTACTGGAGAACGAGCTGATGACTCCAGTTCTAGAACATCTGGAATCACTTACATTCTCTCATTCCATGGGATGCATTCATACTCAATTTGGAAATAATGGAAATTATGGATAAGAGAAATGGAGGATTGAGAAATTCTTGCTCAACCAATCAACGCACGCAGTTTCCCACACCTGAAAGGACGTCACTCAGAAGAAGCACAGACAAGGAATCCAGCAGACAACAAAATTGTCATTTTAGCCTCCATTTTATAAAACCTGATAAGTCACATTTACCTAAACGGTTTTATGAAAAGAATTGCCCAAAGCCATTTGAATTGAAGAACTGGATCAATACAGTAAACTTCACCTCAATTTCTGCATTCGTATTTAGTATTATTGCATGCAGTTTATATTGAGATGTGGTTTACTCAGTCGATCCTGTTCGTCAACTCAAACGTAATTTCATTAAACTATTTGAGCAAACTGATCTTCTCAGGCTTTCAGGTCCTGGGATTGTGAGGAGACAGGATGATCACACACAGGTGAACAGCATCTCTTATGCTGCTCTGCTGACTTTGAACCTGCATAACGGAGAACAATAAAGATTTCTCTTTCGATATCCTTCCACCTCCCTCTTTCACTTTCTCTGCACTCCTCCTGCACTCCTCTCTCTCCCTCTCTCTCAGTGTATCACCCCCCTTTCTGCTCCGTTCTCTTCCTCCTGTCCTTTTAACACTCTCACTCTATCCCTCTCTCCCTCCCTCGTTCCCCTCTCCCACTCTCTCTGTCTCTCTCTTTCTTTCTCCTCTCTCTCCATCCTCTCTCTCCTCTCTCTCTCTGTCTCTCTCTCTCTCTCTCTCTCTCTCTCTCTCTCTCTCTCTCTCTCTGTCTCTCTCTCTCTCTCTCTCTCTCTCTCTCTCTGTCTCTCTCTCTCTCTCTCTCTCTCTCTCTGTCTCTCTCTCTCTCTCTCTCTCTCTCTCTCTCTCTCTGTCTCTCTCTCTCTCTCTCTCTCTCTCTCTCTCTCTCTCTCTCTCTCTGTCTCTCTCTCTGTCTCTCTCTCTCTCTCTGTCTCTCTCTCTCTCTCTCTCTCTCTCTCTCTCTCTCTCTCTCTCTCTCTCTCTCTCTCTCTCTCTCTATCTCTCTCACCTGTCCAGCAGCGCTGATCCACCTTGATGTCCGTGTCAGAAGCGGCCCCGTCGCACCACAGGGCCTTAGCGGTGACACGGCCGCTCGGCCCCCAGGATCAATACCCGCTCTGTGGCCCTCCCTCAGCCTCCGTCCTCCTGCTCTCCAGCCCGCCCCTCCAGTCACCCAGGGGGGAAATACTACAGCCGATCGATGAGAGCAGGAATCCAAGGATATAGCTGTTGACAGCGCTTTGGCTCTTCCCTCTCCGAGGAAACAAGACCTTTAATCCCCCCTCCCCCTCACCCCCCTTACACAGAGCAACAAGAACAGCATCATCTCTTAAGTACAGCATCAATTAAAGATCCCTGACTTGCAGCTGTGGTCAGTCAGACATGGAGGTGGTGGAGATGGGCAGTGGGCCAGGATGGTGTGGAGGAATTAATGACCTGTCCTTGACCCGGGTGACCCCCGGTGACCCCGGTCACAGACACACCCCAGGGTCGTCCATCATGTCACTGGAGATGAACATACCTCTTACTTGACTGTTGTTTCACAACAACGCTCTTCCAGCTTCACTTCGATTGGCTTCTGTTTTGCTTTGCCAAAGGACACCCAAAGCAACCCTTAGCAGTTAATGATGTTGTATTGGAGATCCTGTATGTGGTTGCACTTAAGATACCACATTGTTTATGCTGCACTGCACAATGCACTTCTGATATCAAGACGTTGTTGTGAGACAGTAGTTGAGAGATTGAGATGTTATTATTGCACTGTAGTATTTTCATTTACTATACACTACTGTAATCAGCCAGTTACTGTAATCAAGATATTGTTCCTCTGTTCAGCAATTAAGATGTTGCACTGTTGTATTCTTTTGTTAACCGCACCTGGTAGCTGAGACATGGCTGCTTCATGATGAGGCTAATAATAATAATAATAGTAATAATAGTAATAATAGTAATAATAGTAATAATAGTAATAATAGTAATAGTAATAATAATAATAATAATAATAATAATAATAGTAATAGTAATCGTAATAATAGTAATAATAATAATAGTAATAATAATACAAGTAACAATAATATGTTTAATTTATATAGCACCTTTCCACGGCCTTTACAGACCATTCATTGATTCCGACCTCTGAAATACAGTGGAAAAATTGACTTCTTAATGTTGATATACTGCAGTAGCCTACTTTCTTTATGCACTCTTTGCAAGTCGTTTTGGTTAAAAGCGTTTGCTAAATGAATTAACTGTAGTGTGAATGTAACAAGGCTGAGAATGACACTGCAGGGGCATTTTCCTAACGGCGTGGCTGCTGACAGCTTATAGAGTTGCTGCATTAATGTGTGGTATGAATCCCTGCAATGCAAACCATAAACACGTCATTATGAAGACTAATCATTTCCTGTCCTCACAGGAAAAACTCTGGTTAACTAACTAACCCAGCCAAATATAAATATTTTTTTCCTTGAGACAGTGTGGTGGCACAGTGCCTTTCACTGTTGGTCCTGGGTAGAAGGTCCTGGGTTGAAATAATACAATCACTTTAAAATTTCCTCCAGAAAATCACCAACTCTCAACATGACTGACGCACAGTATAGTGACCATGTGGGGTTAATCTTTGGCTTGACTTGTCTTTAATACGAGGAGACGAAGATTACTTCGACTGAGTCTCTCCAGGCATCTGTATTACAGCTGATGGGCCTCCTCTCATTAGAGAGCCGTCACCCTGACGCAGATTGGCCCAAACAGACTCATCTCCAGCAAAGTGTCGCAGATGACAAGTGACAGAGAAATCAGACATCTGTCGCAGGAACCAGTCACCACGTCCATGCAGCCAGATGTTTCTTCATCAACCAGAAAACGTGGATTGTTCGTCTTCTCCTCCCTCCGCCCCCCCCTCTCCTCACCAGCCTCCCTCATTCCTCACCAGCCTCCCTCCCTCCGCCCCCCCTCTTCTCACCCGCCTCCCTCCCTCCGCCCCCCCTCTCCTCACCAGCCTCCCTCCCCCTCTCCTCCCTCCTTCCCTCCCCCTCTCCTCACCCCCCTCCCTCTCTTTTCACTCACCCCAGGTCCCTCTTCCCACACGGAGAGCTGACAGGAATGACGTCCGTCAGGCTGGTGATTCCTCTAAAGTGTCATTGGAGCAGCGGTACAGATTGCTTCCCCTATATAATAGATGCTTTACATGCAGCGGAGTGTGTCAAACTGCGTGGCTGCCCCGTAGTGCTCCGGTGGTTGTCGTCGTGATGAGTTTGCAGGTGTGGAACGGTGGAACACTTCAGAGGAGGGAGAAGGACTGTCTGAAGTGCAAATGAACGCTCCTTGTTTTCAAATGCGGTTAGAGAAACGTTGAAAGAGCCTGTCTGGTAATTGTAAGTACTTTGATTATGTTCCTCATCTCTGGCTCCCTGCTGAGTTCTTTCCAGTGTAGTCAGTACAATCAGAAGAAACACTTTCATCTTGAAGATAATGAGAATGGGAGTCGCCAGTGAGAGAGCATGCACTGGAGTGACAGTCTGTGGCTGTGGTGGTTTAACTTGTGGATGAGGAGGATGTGTGAGAGCACTTTTTTCTCCATCATCGAGGGAGCTTCTGTTCTCTACCTCTGTTCTCGCTTCCTCATCCTCTTCTCTTTCTCTCTGTCTCTCTGTCTCTCTGTCTCTCTGTCTCTCTGTCTCTCTGTCTGTCTCTCTCTTTTTCTCTCTAATGCTCTTTTACTTTCCCTCCCTCCCTCCCTCCCTCCCTCCCTCCCTCCCTCCCTCCCTCCCTCCCTCCCTCCCTCCCTCCCTCCCTCCCTCCCTCCCTCCCTCCCTCCCTCCCTCCCTCCCTCCCTCCCTCCCTCCCTCCCTCCCTCTCTCTTACCCTTGCTTTCTCTCTCTCTTTCCCACAGAAAAGGAAAAAGAAGGGAGTATAAAAAGTGTGTGCCGACTGTACATGTGGGTGTTGGGTCTCTGACAACCCTAGCAGCCCACTACAAGGGAGGGTCCCAGCAGTGGCAGCACCAGAGAACAGGCCGGTCCAGCCAGCAAGGAAGTGTTTGAGTCGCTGACATCTTCTCCAGTCTTTCATGTGTTCGACCAGCTCGTCTGTAGCGGGTCCCAGTGGCCCTGCTCTAATGACAGCTTTTGGGAACCTCCAGGGAAGTTGGGGTCTTCAGAACGCCACAGAAACTGCATCTACACTGCAGACTTCGGGAGAAACAGGCGGAGTGATCTCATTTCAGAGAACATTCTAGCAGCGTACAGAAACCGCTGGCTTCCTGGTCCGGGTTTTGAAGGTTTAAAATTCTGAAAGCAGAACTCCTTACTGGTGCAATCATTTACATTTACATTTTACGATTAGTCATTTAGTAGACGCTCTTATCCAGAGCGATTTACAGTAAGTACCTCTTGATCCCAATCTGAAAAAATTAAATTGCTGTGAGAATATCTCTGCATGGCTGTATCTATTACATACTAATGCAATCTATTACAAATACTGTATCTAAACTATTGCTTTACAGGAAGGGAATATAAATGTACCAACAGACACACACACACACACGCCGCATACACATACGCAGGCACACCTCTGTTACTGTGACACAGACATACACATACACCTTCCTCCTTTGTGTTTGAAATGCCAGCGCCTCCCTCAAGGCACCCTCACACACACACACACACACACATATATACATACATACACACCACACACACACAGCACATTGGCATGCAGGTAGGCACACAGGCATGCACACACATAAGCACACATTTGTGCGCAGGCATGCAGGTATGCCTTTGCACCTTGTGTGTACGTGGGTGTGTATGTGTGTGAGTTTGTGTGTGTAGGGGTGAATTTGCATGAAAGTGTATGGGTGTAATCTTGTGATCATACAGGCGTAGGTGTGTGTGTGTGTGTTTGCGTATGTGCGTGCAAGGAAACGCGTGTGTCATTGTGTATGCGTGCAGGCAAGCATGTGTGTGAGTGTGCATGTCAGTGTGTGTGTGTGTCAGTGTGTGTGTGTGTGTGTGTGAGCGGGCAGGCAGGCACGTGTGTGAGTGTGCGTGTCTGGACCGGTGCAGGCTCCAGGGAGCACAGCCCCTCTGGCCTGACCCACACTGACCCCATCCTCCATTATTCAGCAGCTCCCGGCGAGGAGAGCAAACATCATTAATGCCCAGACAGCCGCCACGCCCTCCTCGGCCTCCACAGACCCCCAACGGCCTCCGCGATCCCACCAGGCACCGCGGAACGATGACACGGGTTCTTATTCAACGCTGTGTGGCTGTAGAGAGAGCTCTCTGAATACTAAGCAGATGCAGCCATACTGTGGGGCTGTGTTGACACGCAAGTTAAACAGCCTGAAACAGCCCGTTAAACAGCCTGGTCTAGCGATTCCATTCTTTGTCGTCAGCCTGGTGTGAGCTGGGTTTCCACATGTGGGAAAAAGTGAGGCAAACAAACAGGGGATGTGTTGGTCTTGGTGGAATGGGACTTTTCTTGTAGCTGTGATGAACTGCTATAACCTTGCTCTGCGGTGCCAGAACAACACAGAGGTTCACTTGGGAAACCTTTTGTTGCTTCGTGTGAACAGAAAGGCTCATCCACGAATGAGTTATCATGCCTCAATACTGTGATACAGAGGAGCTAGTGCCGCCGGTGCCCTCCCTAACTACAGCACTCAGACTCACCACCGCTTCCATGCGTCTGGAGACTTGGTGAAAGTCATGGCATTTGCATATATATTACAGCTTGTTGAGAAACAGATCCTCCCAGTCACTCCTTCACTCTGTCAGGGCCATCCAACCCTGTTCCTTGAATTCCTTCGCTGAGTTTGGGTCTGTCACCCTCTGGGACCATTCCAAACTCTGTGAAGGAACCACTATTTCATTTTTTCAGATGCAAATGTAATAAAAGCACATAAATAAGCGGGACATAGTTCATAGATGTTTCACTGAGGTTTCGGGTCGGTCGACTTTAAGACTAAACCTCTGATATTTGTGACTGTTTCTTCTCTTCAGGGGGAACGAACCCAGAGGTGACCATACTGGTCGTGTTCAGGAAGACATGGACTGCTGAATGCACACATCTCATTTGTCATTCTGTCGAACATAACCTCCATTTACGAGGCTGGATGAACAAATAGTCGTGTACGCTCCGGAGTAGAGAGTACAGAGACACTGTACATTGTAAGTGGTAGGTGTGTGAACAATGTGAAGAATGTTCTAGGAGTTTGACTGTGCAGGATGTTCTGGGAGTGTAACCCTGCAGTGTGTTCTAGAAGTGTAACCCTGCAGTGTGTTCTAGAAGTGTAACCCTGCAGTGTGTTCTAGAAGTGTAACCCTGCAGTGTGTTCTAGGAGTGTAACCCTGCAGTGTGCTCTAGGAGTGTAACCCTGCAGTGTGTTCTAGGAGTGTAACCCTGCAGTGTGTTCTAGAAGTGTGACTCTGCAGTGTGTTCTAGGAGTGTGACTCTGCAGTGTGTTCTAGGAGTGTGACTCTGCAGTGTGCTCTAGGAGTGTAACCCTGCAGTGTGTTCTAGAAGTGTAACCCTGCAGTGTGTTCTAGAAGTGTAACCCTGCAGTGTGTTCTAGGAGTGTAACCCTGCAGTGTGCTCTAGGAGTGTAACCCTGCAGTGTGTTCTAGGAGTGTAACCCTGCAGTGTGTTCTAGAAGTGTGACTCTGCAGTGTGTTCTAGGAGTGTGACTCTGCAGTGTGTTCTAGGAGTGTGACTCTGCAGTGTGCTCTAGGAGTGTAACCCTGCAGTGTGTTCTAGGAGTGTGACTCTGCAGTGTGTTCTAGGAGTGTAACCCTGCAGTGTGTTCTAGGAGTGTGACTCTGCAGTGTGTTCTAGGAGTGTAACCCTGCAGTGTGTTCTAGGAGTGTAACCCTGCAGTGTGCTCTAGAAGTGTAACCCTGCAGTGTGTTCTAGGAGTGTAACCCTGCAGTGTGTTCTAGGAGTGTAACCCTGCAGTGTGTTCTAGGAGTGTAACCCTGCAGTGTGCTCTAGGAGTGTGACTCTGCAGTGTGTTCTAGGAGTGTGACTCTGCAGTGTGTTCTAGGAGTGTGACTCTGCAGTGTGTTCTAGGAGTGTGACTCTGCAGTGTGCTCTAGGAGTGTAACCCTGCAGTGTGTTCTAGGAGTGTGACTCTGCAGTGTGTTCTAGGAGTGTAACCCTGCAGTGTGTTCTAGGAGTGTGACTCTGCAGTGTGTTCAAGAGTGTAACCCTGCAGTGTGTTCTAGGAGTGTAACCCTGCAGTGTGCTCTAGAAGTGTAACCCTGCAGTGTGTTCTAGGAGTGTAACCCTGCAGTGTGTTCTAGGAGTGTAACCCTGCAGTGTGTTCTAGGAGTGTAACCCTGCAGTGTGCTCTAGGAGTGTGACTCTGCAGTGTGTTCTAGGAGTGTAACCCTGCAGTGTGTTCTAGAAGTGTAACCCTGCAGTGTGTTCTAGAAGTGTAACCCTGCAGTGTGTTCTAGAAGTGTGACTCTGCAGTGTGTTCTAGAAGTGTAACCCTGCAGTGTGTTCTAGGAGTGTAACCCTGCAGTGTGTTCTAGGAGTGTAACCCTGCAGTGTGTTCTAGAAGTGTAACCCTGCAGTGTGTTCTGGGAGTGTGACTCTGCAGTATGATGCAGGAGTGTGACTCTGCAGAAGGTTGTAGAAGTCTGGATCAGCTTGAATCCTGCAGAGTCACAAAGCACATCAAACACCGCACCCCAAATACCAATTATACACTTTGCAGAGGCCGGCTCTCTGTTGACATTTCCTAGGATTTCGGGGAGAAGCGGGAGAGCACTTGTTCTGAAGGCGCAGAGAGCAGGTAGACCCGGCCGAGTGCACCGCTGGACTAACAAGTTCAGTGAGAGGAGCTGCCATCAAGAGATAGAACCAGCAAATGAGGTCTCGGAGGTACACAATCACACAATCACACACACAAACACACACACAGACACACACACACACACACACACACACACACAGACACACACACAAACTCAACATTGTTTTTCAAACAAACTCATACCCCCTCCCCCCCGTGGCACTCTGACCGACAGCCCACCTCAAACACCAAACTCTTTCAGGTCCCACTGTGTGTCTTTAATGGGTTTACCTGTCTTTTCCGCTGTTGCGTTTGAAACTTTCCCAGAGAGGAACGCGTCACAGGAAGCGCTGGTGAAGGCCATGTGCCTCACATTTCCAATAGACAAAGTTCATTATAAAAATGTGTCAGAGCTCTGCTGGTCTCATGAGCTCCAGATATTTCCCTGTCCCTGCTTTCATTCTATTTGCGGAGGGGAGGAAGGAAGGGGGTGGGGATGGAGGAGGAGGAGCAGTTCCATTGAAATTGCTTCAGAAAATTGCCAGCCATCGCTAACAGCTAACCATCCCCAGGCTTTCCTCATGAAGTAGGAGACTGATACAGACCCCAAACCCCCATCCATTGCTTACCAGCTCCACACTGATTTATCAAAACCCCCAATCCAGCACTTATGAACTGGATAGATGGAGGTTCAAATCCCTCTAGGATCTGATCAAGCCTCACAGTGAGACCCATGAATATGCATCTCAGGTCTCGAAATCTTGACGGTGGAGGGAAACATTCTGGGAATGAGCGTCCTCACGATCCCACCAGGCACCGCGGAACAATGACACAGGTTCTTATTCAACGCTGTGTGGCTGTAGAAAGATCTCTCTGAATACTAAGCAGATGCAGCAATACTGTGGGGCGGTGTCGAAACGCAAGTTAAACAGCCTGAAACAGCCGGTTAAACAGCCTGGTCTAGCGATTCCATTCTTTGTCATCAGCCTGGTGTGAGCTGGGTTTCCAGCACTTATGAACTGGATAGATGGAGGTTCAAATCCCTCTAGCTTGTGATCAAGCCTCACAGTGAGATCCATGAATATGCATCTCAGGTCTCAAAATCTCGACGGTGGAGGGAAACATTCTGTGAAGGAATGAGCGTCCTCACCCCTGAGGTCACTGATTGGCCGGGATCTGGTGTGTCCTGTGAGGTCACGGGGATATATTAAAACGAGGAGGGAAGCAAGTGAAGCTCCAACTTCCTGTGCTTCCAGGGGTGATACGTGAGCCAGGGTCCGTCCTCGCTCAGGAGGATGTCCTCTCCCTCCCCTTGGATGATTAAACGGTAATCTAGCCAGGCTTCCTCGAACAGGAAGAACACACAGCGACATAAATCAAAAGGTTCCTAAAAACACGCAGACGGTATCTAAATAGCCTCGCCATGAAGTGAAGACTCTCCTGCATGCGTGTGAGCCAAACAGGCTTACGTAAGCGAGGGATGGGTCGCCGGGCAGAATTTTTACGGGAGGCTGAGTGTTGATGTCTCTCTGTGGAAAAAGTCCGTGTTTATACGGCTGAGCCGACCTCCTCGGAAGACCCTACTGTATCACCCAGCTCGAATGAGAAATCCACTCCACGTCGGACGTTCTTTTGGAGCCGACCTGAAACTGACCCTGCCGGCAGACACACCAGAGCCCCCCCCCCCCCCCCCCTCCTCAGGTAATACACTCGTCTTTGTCAACTCAGGCAGGACGGCAGAGTAGGTTACCGGTGGACTCTGAAGTGGATCCGGCTCGCCTGGCTGTTAGTGCTACTGATCTACACTGCCACACTTCCTGCTCATAGAACTGGGGTTCTAATAGAAGTGCCCACCAAGAAGCCCAGAGTGTGTGTATTTTACCCATCGCTATCTCTTCAAATGTAGCAGAGGTTTTAGAGGAACTCATGAAGGTATCAGGGTCTGGATCTGACCCTATCGCTGAACTGCTGTGGTTCCATCTGTTAATGGTTATGATGCTTTGAGGATCAGGGTAAGGTCAGTTTACTGCATCTCTCATTATATACAGGAGAACATTATTACCCCCACAACTCTGCTATACGATGATAAGTTGTCTTAGTTCTATATATGACGCTGGTTATAACACATGTTTTTATTTGGGTAAAAAACTTTGAAATTGTATGTAGATGTAACTAATATTGAATAAGGCCTCTGGCAAAAAAAAACTAGCTAACTCAGCCAATATAAATGCCCTCATTTAAAATGATGGAGTCTTATGAAATCCTCTTATACTTTATCCATGTTGCTATTTCAATGAATAAGTTACTTTGCCTGAATAAGAAATCATTCCACTCTGAAAGCTTGGCTTGCCAATTTAGTTTAACGTTACTTCATATCTTACAAAAACACATTTTAGTCATACTCCTTAATCCATCTTGGGGCAAAGTCCCAAAAATGTCAAATGAAATGAAAAATTTAGAAACACACTGTAAATACAGAAAGATCAGAGCTCGTTCGGCCCTCTTTCCTGCAAGCACACCCTTCCCTAGGGGAGAGAGATAACCTACTGAGGTTGTGACATGGCCAGGGCAGAGCAGTTAGGTCTGGTTCCACTTTTCCCTGTACAGGGGCCTGTCTTAACTGAACTCAGGCTTAACAGAAGCATCAGAATTAGCCGAGATAGTCTATTTAAACTAAACATGCACATCATAGATACTTCACAGTCGCCACAAGCTCAAGTATCAATGAAATCATCCGATTTCTTTCTCTTCCTGGCTCAGGGCAAGTTGCCTGCTGAGGTGGAAGCGCAAGGCCGGCATCAGGTGCATGCTGGGAAGCGACAGAGACATCCTGGATTGGACCAGTTAACATCGGAGAGTGCTGCGTGGAGCGAGAGTGCCCCAGCCCCTCCGGCCAATCACTGCTCACACACAGCCCCCCCGGGCCAATCACTGCTCACACACAGCCACATGGACAATGGCTGCCAAAAAGCCAGCGATGGAGCTGTGAAAGGAGCAGCGAGATCTGGTCCTCAGGGTCTCAGTGACCGGCTCTGAGCGAGGCTGTATGCCCCATTAGAGGCTGCTCTGAGCGAGGCTGTATGCCCCATTAGAGGCTGCTCTGAGCGAGGCTGTATGCCCCATTAGAGGCTGCTCTGAGCGAGGCTGTCCGCTAAATTAGAGGCTGCTCTGAGCGAGGCTATATGCCCCATTAGAGGCTGCTCTGAGCGAGGCTGTCCGCTACATTAGAGGCTGCTCTGAGCGAGGCTGTATGCCCCATTAGAGGCTGCTCTGAGCGAGGCTGTCCGCTACATTAGAGGCTGCTCTGAGCGAGGCTGTCCGCTACATTAGAGGCTGCTCTGAGCGAGGCTGTCCGCTACATTAGAGGCTGCTTTCTCCTCCTCCGTGGGTCTCAGCGGCCCCCGTTGTGTGTGTCGTCTGTGAGAGGCCCGAGGCCACGCCGGATGACGGCTTCAGTCTTCTGTCGTTGATGGAACTGATGAAGAGCATCCTGGTAATGGGATTTAAGGCCTCGGGGCAAGATGGCGGATGTTAGGTCAGTCACAGGCTCTAAGTGGATGAAGCGCTGAGGGTCACAGGCTCCGACTAACACAACCTGAGATTAGATGAGGTGAGACTCAAGGAGAACAGTTTAGTTTCAATAAGGAAGGAATATTTGCATTATATATATATAATGTATAATAATAACCGGGATGTCTTCACCAGTCATGCTTTTCATTTACAAAGCCTTATGAAGAGATTAAAATCTCTGCGGCAGAAAGAAATAAAAGTTTCTTCGGATGACATGTCAGACTTTGAGTTGCATGTCGTGTTGTGGTGGACCATCTGCTTGCCAATGCAATTCACTGAGGGAAGCTCTCTGTCTGATTATACCAACATGTTTATCCATTAAATCCAAGAATTCAAACATCTGGCATGTCCTAGAGTATACTGCGATAGCACAGCCAGAACATTTGCATGTCATTTGCATAATCGTTTGTATGATTCAGGCGGAGGTACGACCGATGACAAATGGCTTGTGAACTAATCAGGCTTGCAAAACGGTGGTCTGGAAGGGTGCGTTAAATCTTCCCTGATCTTCTTAGTGGTGGGTTTTTGGGGAGAGTAAGTGGTGCATTAGAGAGAGGAAACAGGCCCGGTAGGTCACGGTCAGCCAGTAGGCATCCACGCCCTACATTCAGGAGGGAAGGAGAAGAGGGCCTGGTTCTCTCCAGGTTTAGCACACGTTGGCGGACATTTGCATATCCTCCTTCCTGAGGCGCTGCCAACACCGCTGGCACTCAGCAGGGTCTATTAACGACAGAGACAATGAAGGGCTCTGATTGGCCGAAGTGAACAGCTTCCAGACGTGGCAGAGACAGAGAGACGGTGTTCCAGGGACACGGAGCGCCAGGGGACGAGCTGGCATGGGGCACGAGTTGGAAGGCCAACAGAGAGAGGGGGAGGCTGGGGACGAGAGAGGGGGAGGAGGGGCACCAGAGAGGGGCAGGCTGGGCACCAGAGAGGGGCAGGCTGGGCACCAGAGAGGGGGAGGCTGGGCACCGGAGAGGGGGAGAAAAGGATCATAAGGGGGGGAGGCGGGGCACCAGAGAAGGGGAGGGAAGGCACCAGAGAGGGGCAGGAGGGGCACCAGAGGGGGGGAGTCCTCCGTCCCACATGCAAAGGAGATGGCATGAAAGATCAGAAGTGGGGAGTTTACTGTGGAGACGACACTATCCATACTTCAGCTCCGTGGACACACAAGTAGAGAGTGTTGCCCCTCACAAGTCCACACTCTCCAGATATAGATCCATCAGCCCCTGGCTTGGCTCTCCCCGCGTCTCTCTTCCTGTTTATAAACAGATGAAATTGCAATCATGTTCACCTTTACACCTCAGAGTTGACGCAGGGAGGGAGAACACCCTCAGGAAGGCACATGAGTTGGAATCTCGCTTGTTGCTCTATTGTAAAGTGATACTCAACCGCTCAATTATGGTGTTTCACTTCACCAGACATGTTTATGTTCAGCTGCTTTAAAGCTTGTAGATGTCAGGCGTCTTAGACAGTCACAGTCGAGTTAATTTCCCTCAAACTGCTGCTCTCCGTACAGTCGAAATAACATACAAAGCATGATTAAGGCTCTTGTGTTCCGTCCAAATGTCTAATTCTATTATGGTTGAATTAGCGAACGGAAAGAGTAACATGTTCGCCGTCTGCACATTCCAAAGAGAGTGTGTTTACTTGTCTGCCAGTGTCTTTGTTCAACACATTGTGCAACATGTCACATGTCACATTTTTAGGGTTGTCATGGGACATAAACCAGGTCTAACTGAATGTGACAGATTCTCTAACACCTTAAGCTGGGTCTCATTGTGGACTTGCTACAATATGGGATCTGAATTACATTCATGCATGTCATTTATACAGATCTGCACTTTGAGGAAACTCAAAGTAAACCGGCTTCTAAGAATAAAGTATTTCCTCATAAGTTGTGTGAGGAGATCCCATTTTCTTGTATTTCTTTATCTGGTTTGGATATATTCCAGAAATCCCTTTACCACAATGCAATGTGAAAATACTAGTTTTTTTATTTTACGTCACCCTTGTTTGAACAGTTTACTTAAGTTCACTACCAGAGTATTTCCATGATCTTTGTCACAAGTATATATTTTTAATCGTTTTCTGTACTTCATAGACCAACTGCCTCCAGCACTCTTTTAACATTCTGCCTGTTTAAAAAAAAAACTGGTTTGATGACAGACTTACAGTTGACTGGTAATCTAATATCAAATGTTTTCTCTATTCTGGAAAACAATAAGATGACATAGAAGATAACAAAAACTATTTGAAATGCATTGCACTATAATGAACATACTGTTTACACACACATAAATATATAATCTTCATCATCAATAGTTGTTCAAAGAGAAGAAGCCTTTAATGAATTGTCTGCCCACACGTAAACCTCAAAGTCTGACATCTGTGCTCTCTGTTTTCACATCAACCTTTTTCATCTTTGATCAAATACTGTGTAGCAAGCCTTGTTTTCCCTCTGTGTGTTCTTGTTTCCATGTGAGCGTGAATTCCGTCCATCTGACGGAGCCTTCAGGGAAGGTTCTAGAAGCCTCAGTCGCGCTTCCATGCTCCATATCAGAAACCAACAGCTTCCAGTTGAGGGGGAAATGAGTCAGAATTCTTGGGAGAACAATCAATTGCCCTGGAGATTAACCTCCTATGCCAACAGCATGGCATACATTGCAATGATTGTGATATGTGGCACACTATGGTAAACTGGTCTGAATACAGCATGGTCATTTTGTGGTTAAGATGAATAGGAATATGTTTGGTATTTTTACCTTCAAGCTCACTGGTGACCAAAATGTGTTTTGTTGTGTAGTTAAGCAGAGATTGCATGACAAGCATATGGGTTATATTGTTTTTTTGAGTGAAGTTAAACTGGTCAAATTAACTCTTGCCTATACTGCAGGGTAAGGGGAGACAGTGCATTTCCCAGGATCCGATACTGCAGCGCCCTCAACAGGTCAAACAGGAGAAGTTCAGGCTCTACACCGGAAGAAGGCAGGTCAAACTGAAGGTCACTCGGGGTCTGATGTAGTCTTGATGCAGGGAGAGCTGAAGATAGGCAAGTCTTAATATTATCCACCACAAACAGCTGGGCCCTCCTCAGGATATCCCTCCGTTGATGCAGACCTTTAGCTTACAATCGCCTGGAAACAACTGGTCGTTTTCCTGTTTTAATTGTCTTTAGCATCGGGAGGCTGGATGTTAGATCTAATTCCAACAACCTTCTCTAAAAGTACGTGTCAGGAATGAAGCCCAGACTGCGTTTCTCTAATCCGTCTAGATCCTGCTAATGATTCCCTATAAACAGGCCTGATATTCTGGGTAATACTCAGATCTTGTCAGCTGTAGAGAGCTTTGCTGAACTTTATCGATCTCATTTGCGGTGAAGTTTACACCGCCCTTCTCGCTGCGCCCAGAATAGCTAAACTCACCCTCTACTTGAATGACAAATGACAAAGTCAAGTCTAGACATTCACTCTGATAGATATTTGCCATTAACCACACGTCAGTTGTTGGGCTAAATGACACCCTGGTGACCAACGCCAATTTTGTCCCGATTCATTTCATGACACAACATGGTTATTATTCCCCTCCACTGGCTCTTTGCTGACAGACATTCTTACCGCCCCCTCCCCCCTCCCCCCACACACACACACACACACAACCACACCTGTAATGGAGGACACATTAATCCATAAGGGGTTTTTCACGGCCTAGTGACCAGGGTAAGACGGTCATTTCCTTGTCACGGCTCGAGGATCTCAAATGAGCCTATCAAAACAATTACATAAAGAAAGAGGCTAGTTCCAAGCTGCCGGGCCAGTCTGAACAGCCATCATTCAAACACGTGTTTGAATTTTTTCATTTATGATTCTTTTTTTTTTGTCTTGCTCAACGAGGATTTTGGATTTACATTTTTGTTAGATAAAAACATGTTTGCCTGTGTATACAGCTTTAGTATACATCCAAATGAGAACATTTTAGTACACAAAAACACTTTGGACGAAGGTTTTGTTCACTTGCTGAAGGCTCTCAGTTGTAAAGATTAATACACTGTCTATAATAAGTCTAACTACTGCATATTTTACATACATAATGACAAAAAAATTGCAATCAGTAATTTCTGACTTCTTACCGCAAATAGAACAAAGGAATATTTTCTCTTATTTTGTGTTATGTTCCCGGTACAGTTAATTTTTTACAAGCAGTTTAAGAGCATCAAACTTCTGCTGAAAAAATAATTACATTTTTTGAATCTCATTTCAGCAGTTTCCAATTCATCTGCCAGCAGAGTGCTTGTATTTAACATCAAGATGAAACCAGAGTTCCACACAGTTGGTCACAGGGATTACAAACGAGCATTCAGCAGTCAGTCTTCAAATAGAATGCTCTTTCTCTCTCTAACTTTCACTCACTCTCTTCACAGCTTTTGGGAATTGCTCCTTTTGACTTCACACGCTCTTTCTTAAATCCTAAAAAATACATTACAGCTGGCTCTCTCTCTCGCTCCCTCCAACGTGCAGAAACGTAGTGGAAATTTCTCCAGAGCTTTAGCCCCCTCCTCAGGGCCAGGCCCTTTTCTCCTGCAACCAACCCTCATAACATCCCTCCATCCTCTCATCCATATTACTTCCTTTCATCGGCCTCCTTGCATCTTGTCGATCTACATCCCTCTATCTGCAAAAATCCCCACTACTTCATCATGTGCCACTCATCTTGAAAATAAATCATTTCTGGGCTGGAGGTGCAATGAGAGAGGAGATTGCTCCCAAACAACAATGAAAGCGCAGTGCTGTGGGTCTGAGTGGAGCCTGTAAAACAACAGACTGCGAGGCATCTCTCAGTAAAATACCAGATTGTGAAGCTTGCGTCAGGACGCTTGAGACTCACACACCTCTCACGGAAAGGCTGTTCTTAATGGCTGCTAGTTCACAAACACATCCAATCTTTATCACTCAGCTGAGCTCCAGAAAGCTGTAACAACATCTGCCCCCCCCCACTGCGGCCCACGCTTTAATGATGACATACAGCAAAGGCCAATCAGATGTAATTGTGTGAACAGCACAGTGTGATCAGCTCAGGACTGAACTCCATCCACCTCCTAAAGCGGGGTGTCTGGTATTGGCTTGATTCGTGACAACTTCAAAGCATCAAGAGTCCATTTTTCCAGTGTTCTCATATAACAGCATAGAATGTCACAGAAACAGGCAGCAGATGATAAGGCTACACTTGTACTTATATACACACATCTATATTTATTTAATGTATTGTACCATTTTTCCACCCACAGTCAGTAAGCTGGTCTGACAGCCTGTGACCCCAGGGTCTTCACTGTAGGGCCTGTCCATTCATCCATAGCATGTCATACAGAAAGCAATCTTAGGAAGACAGGTGTATGTCCAACTCCCCATTTGATCTGCACAATGTCCTTGCCTGTGAGAGGAGTGGAGGACAGTTGGTTTGTACATCCAGGTGAGTGATGTCACGTCCTGTCTGCTTCTGACACTCAGTATGTCCCTGAACAGGTGGAGCAGATCCAGAGCCAGGTATATTAGATTACTGGGATCTAAGTATAGCCACAACCCTGTAAAACAAAAACGACACTGACCAGACCTCCTTGCAGAGCGGTCTGCTCCAGAATGAGAGGTGCTACCGTCATTACATTTTACATTTACATTGTCATTTAGCAGACGCTCTTATCCAGAGCGACTTACAGTAAGTACAGGGACATGCCCCTGAGGCAAGTAGGGTGAAGTGCCTTGCCCAAGGACACAATGTAATTTGGCACAGCCTGGAATCGAACTGGCAACATTCTGATTCCCAGCCCGATTCCCTAACCACTCAGCCACCTGACTCCCGTCATCCTCTTGGCTCTGAAGTTTTCCAATGTAAACAAACAATGCTGAGTGGGAACCTGCCCTGGAAGCCAACTGACTTCAAGTTACCCCCTGCTGTCAAGACGACCTCTAATGGACCACTAAGCATTTCAGAGTTCTACCACGGAGGGGGGGTTAACACTCAGGGTCACTCGAAGACGCATGCACCGTGACGTATGACCGTCAAGTTGAATGTCTTTTCAGTGGGAGAGGGATCCACATTGTAGACGGCAGGTCCTCAGAGAGACTCCCTGTCAGGTTGATTGTCCGTGGGGACGCTCTGGGAGGAGAGAGGGCGCTGACCCCCAGTGGGACGCCTGGGTTTAATGGCAACGCCCCCCCCCCCCCCGCTGTGGAGGAGGGCCAGCGTGGAGGTCAGGAGGGGTTAATCTGGACAGGGCAGTCACACGTTGGTCCTGTCTCCCTGACTCTCTTTCTGTCTTGTATCATTCTATGATACACTTTCTCTTTCAGTGTCTTTTGCACTATTGCTCTCTCTCTCCTCTTACTCAGTCTTTTTCTTCTCTCTTTCGTTCTGTATCTATGATCTCTTTTTATGACACATCTGGATCTCGTATGGAATTATGTCTCATCACAACCCAAGCCTACCGTGTTCACATTTCAATAAATATTGAAATGTTGGTCTTGCGTCCATGTTGGTCTTGTGTCCATGTTGAATACAAATGGTTTACTGGCATCTAGTGGTCAAAAATTGCCTGTACGTGTGCGTTATTTCTCGTTCGCCATTGACGTGCTACGCAAGGAACACGAACGTTTCTGTCCCTCGCAACAGTCCGTAGTTATTGCACATAGCGGCGCATGTGCATTACGAAAGGTGAAGACACCTAGCTAGCTAGGTCAATTTTAAAATACGAATAAGTATTGTTTGTTTGACATGTGTGCCGCTTTACGTTCAATTTAAGTAGTTATCCTGTGACGCGTATAATATTTTGCCAGACGCAGTCAACTAAGCTAACCAATTCCACCAAAAAGGAGGTCACTTGGTAAGTAGCTAGTTTACTAGCTTATCTAGTACATGGTTTGAGTATGTATGATTTGGCTACTGTAGGTAACATTTAGTCTACTAACCAGCGATGGAGCACATTGCATCATGTAGCAGTCTTACATCACTTATGGTTAGGTACTGGTTTGCCAGGATAAACTGTGAATTGTTATACAACTTCTTAGCTAGCTAGCCTGTCACTCCAGAGGTTAAATGTGTTATAAGAGCATATTCACGCGCAGCTTGCTAGTTCTGACGTTCCTAACGTTATTGTTTTCAGCCTCAGGTTTAAAATCAGCGGTCCACAGCATTGAGAGCCGCAACGGTATGGCCAGTGTAAGTATTTCTGTGTGAAAGGTTGCATCTTGGCACTCTTGGTTAAGGTAAGGGAGGGACCTTGTTTATTGTGAGATAATAACGATGAATCTATGTTTGGGTGGGAGGGAGTTGTGTAAGAGATGTAAGGGTCTAGGTAGGTCTTGTCTCAGAGCATGTGTGTAAGTTAGCTGTAACTAGTTACTGATGTTGTCTGTTTGATCCTGCTGTGGTCCTCAGGTGCTCTGTACCAGAGCCAGGCTGGTGTCCTACCTGCCCGGTCTGCATGTCCTAGTGAGACGCATCGCTGGGACCAGAAGCTTCTCTGGAGCCGGCTCCTCGGGCTCTGACGAGCCCTACATAGCCAGCATTCCTCCAGACATTGGTAGGCTGTCAGCAGGGTCTCAGCACTAGGCTAGGGACACTATAGGGTCAGCATAGGACATGTTCAGCCCAGGGCAGTGGTTCTCAACCCTGGTCCTCAGGGACCCCCTGTCCTGCTTGTTTTAGATGTTTCCCTGCTCCAACACACCTGATTCAAATGCATGTTCGTTACCAGGCTTCTACAGAGCTAGATAACGACCCTTTTATTTGAATCAGGTGTGTTGGAGCAGGGAAACATCTAAAACAAGCAGGGCAGGGGGTCCCTGAGGACAGGGTTGAGAACCACTGGTTTAGGGGGACACACTATTCCAAAAGTCCTTTCACTCTCTGTCTCTCTTTCCCTCTCTCTGCCTGCTATGTCCCACTGTCTAGCAAGTACTGTCTTATAAGCCATCCACTCACCCAGACATATGAACTGGGTTGATTTTGTTGTTGTTGTGGTGTGTTTGTGTGTGTGTGTGGGAGTCAGATGGCTGAGCGGTGAGGGAGTCGGGCTAGCAATCAGAAGGTTGCTGGAGCAATTCCCCGCTGTGCCAAAATTACGTTATGTCCTTGGGCAAGGCACTTCACCTTACTTGCCTCGGGAGAATGTCCCTGTACTTACTGTTAGTCGCTCTGGATAAGTGTCTGCTAAATGACAAAATGTAAATGTGTGTGCGTGTCCTCCAGGACCAAGGACCGTATGGCCGGACGAGACCATGGGCCCTTTCGGGCCCCAAGACCAGCGCTTTCAGTTGCCCGGCAACGCGGGCTTCGACTCCCACCTAGAGGGCACGGCGGAGCAGCAGACCAGAGTCCCGGTCCACCGGGCGCTCCCCGACGTGCTGTCCGCCCCCTCCAGCAGCGAAAGGCACGAGTTCATCCTGGCCCAGTTTGTAGGAGAGTTCCACGTGAGTATGCAGGGGAGGAAGGAGACTCTCTGTCTCTCTGTGGACAATACATGGAGTTGTGTGGCCCTTTCCACTGCATGGTACCATGGTACCCGCTAACCTGGTACCTCCTACTTGAAAATGTTTTTTGGTACCCCGCCCGTTGTGGTTCAAAATGAACTGAGGCGATACTGGAAGGTGGCGTGAAACTGATTGGTTAGAGATAATTGCGACACGGAACGTCCTGCACGATCCCTCCACTTTAAAATAGTTCCTCTGTTTGGGGCGCTGACGAAGGACAGAAAGACAACATCTTAGCAAGTTTTAGCGGCGTCGCTATGGCGACTGCCTACATTGAGGGGGTACAATCCTGCAGTGGAAAACCAAAAGCGAGTCGTGCTGGTACCATGCGGTGGACAAGCGTCAGTAGATGTCCCAATCCTGGTCCGCGGGCCTCCCTGCCCTGCATGTTTTAGATGTTTCGTTGTTCCAACACACCTGATTCCAATGAATGGTCGTAAGCAGGTTTCTGCATAATTAGATAACGACCCATTCATTGGAATCAGGTGTGTTGGAGCAGGGAAACCAGGATCAACAAGGACTAGGATTGGGAACCCCTGTCCTAGTGGAGAGGCTGAATGCCATAGTTCAGGCTGCTTTGGGTCAAATGTACACAGTACTTTACACCAGTGGTTCTCAATCCTGCTCCTCGGGACCCCCTGCCCTGCATGTTTTGGATATTTCCCTGCTCCAACACACCTGATTCAAATAAAGGGGCCTGATAATGACCCATTAATTTGAATCAGGTGTGTTTGAGGAGGGAAACGTCTAAAACATGCAGGGCAGGGGGTCCCGAGGACCAGGATTGAGAACCACTGCTTTACACCATACAACAGGGGCGTCCAATCCTGGTCCTTGAGGGCCACTCTCCTGCATGTTTTAGATGTTTCCCTGCTCCAGCACACCTGATTCAAATGAACGGGTCGTTATCAAGCTCTGGAAGCCGGGTAATGACCATTCATTTGAATGAGGTGTGCTGGTGCAGGTAAACATCTAAAACATGCAGGACAGCGGCCCTCGAGGACCAGGATTGGACACCCCTGGCATACAACAAACGGTCTTGTGTTTTCTGAACCGAGTTTCCATTCAATGGCACGCTGTCGTTCCGCGTCTGAGTGTCCTGTTGTCTGCTGTAATGTGTCTGTTGGTTTGAGTGACGTGGTTGTTTGGTTCCAGGGCAAAGAGGGGCCTGCCTCTCCCCAGATGGTGAACAAAGCGGAGCAGTACTTCGACAGCTCCAGTGTGGAGTGTGCCATTCAGAGCTGCCCCGAGCTGCTCAAGAAAGGTACAGCGGTTTGGAACCTGTTTGAATCTGCATCCGTGGAAAGGCTTTTTAATAAGCTCAGAGTGTGCCATTTTGTTCTCCAACATTGTGTTTGAAACGCTTCCAGATCAAAAGGTCAGAAAAGAGGAAAGATATTTTCTAAAATGTCTGTTGAAAATCCACGTCTTGCCACTAGAGGGGGGTACTTGCACCACAGAGCAGTGTTCTTGACACATTTTCCGACGTGGGTCACGTTGGCCAACTAGACATGTCGGGGCTGCCACAACCTACCAGACAAAAGAATGTAATCCTTAACATTACATTCAGCTAGGTTATTATATTAGTCTGCATGTGCAATTAAACAATATAGTCTTAATTATTAGAAACAAGGAATTTAATCTGATGTCACCTATTCATGTTTTAAGCAAAATAATACAGATATAATAATAATAAAGATTCCTTGACAATCTCAGAATCGAGAAGCACTTTCTTATCCACGCAATTTCAAACTATGCTCTTGTCAAACTCTCGCAAACAGGTCTATTCTTTGAAGCAATCCTTCCTAAACGCAAAGTTGTGAGTTTCTTCAATTTGATTTGTCTGTAGGTTCTTACCGGGTGGGTAGGCTGTTTACCATTCACATCGCCATGTATTTTGTATGGCGTTCGAGATTATTGCACTTTTAAAAAAAAGATGCTTGGTTCCAAATGTAACAGTGACTTTGTACCATATTCGTTCAAAATGAAGAAAACATTCATTCTTGGTGTTTGACTCTCATCCTTCTGCCTTGGTGTTTTCCTATGAACAGATTTTGAGTCCATGTTTCCCGAAGCCCCTTCCAGGGGCCTGACGGTCGTCACGGTGACGCAGAAGACGAAGAACGACATGACTTCTTGGTGTCAGGAAGTGGACAAAGAGAGGGAGTTCATGCTGGACAACGTGAGTTGGTCAACACTAGGACAGTTCTCCTTATGCAACTCTGTATGATCATTGACACGAAGGTTGCTCTTTTGCCACAGCAATTGTGCCTTTCCTGAGTATAACTGCAGATAAACTAATAATATGAATATGCTGATTTAATTGAACACATAATGCCCCATTTTGACTAAGCTAGCATTTAATCTTAAATTATTCCTTTTGAATTAATAGAGGGGATTCATTGGAATTGTGTGGGAGGGAAGTTCGAAAAGGTAAAAAATGATTGCACAGATTTTGCTATGTTGGCCGTAAGAGAAGTAATCTGCTGAAAGATACCAGAGCAAGGCAAAAAGCTTTGCAGCTTTTGCTTAAATATGTCTGTGCATTCATCCCAGATGTATTGTATTCAAGTCTCATGTTTAATTCTTGCCTTAACTTAATTCACACTCATTCCACACATGACCCACATCAAGTTATGTAGAAAAATAACTCTGGGTCACTCAATAAAGCAAACTATTCTCAAGCCACGCATGAGGACTGGAGAGCGTGCGAGAGGGAAGTCCTGTTTGTGACAACATGTGTTATTAACTGTCTGGTTAACATGCCTCTGGCTGGGAGTGGGTCTAATTGTGAAGCGGACCCCCTTGAATGCTCCCATTTCCAAGACACGCAGCCTCACCCACCGTGTCAAAGCAGCCATTCAGCTCCTCACCAGATCGTGTCTCATTTGAGACGAAGATTAAAGGAGCAGTCTGCCTTGACAGATGCACGTATTCCATGTTTAGAGTCGGCTCCCATTGTCCCGAGGCTGGGGTCACACGCCCCGTAGCACTGCTCCTAGAGGCACTGTGAACAGACGCATGAAGCAAACCGTTACTGAATATGTTGTGCTCCCTGTCCAGTTTGTGTCTGGGGCCAAGGAGATCTGCTATGCCCTGAGGACCGAGGGCTTCTGGGCTGACTTCATCGATCCCTCTTCTGGCATGGCGGTAAGAACCAAGAACCCCCCTGGTCCTCTTTCTCAAGGTCGGTCACCAGGCTCGTGTGGCACGGCAACGTTTGACCAGTGCTGGTACCGCACCGAGGGACTGATCTTTTGGCAGCGGTACTATGCTGCCATTTAAACGGTACTTTTATGTGCTGAAACAGACTGTCGAAACGCAGCGATGAAAGGTGTTCTGCATCTTTAAGACAAGCGGGCCTTCGTGTGATGTCACGCCCGTATGTGTGTGTGAGTGAGCGAGCAAGCGAGCGAGTCAAAGGGGCAGAAGTTGACTAGATTAGCTATCGACACAAGAAAGTTCCAATTGAAAATAAAAGACTAACACATTGTCTGATGGACACTATTTTTAATTACGTTAAGTACGGTTTCAGCATCGAGTACCGTGATACTTGACTTGGTATCAGAATCCAAGTTTTGGCATTGTGACACCACTAACTTACACAGTGCTCAAGACCAGGCTCTGAACCAAGATGGAAGCCAGGTTTATCAAAACAGTCATTGGTGTTTACATTTACATTCCTTTAGCAGACGCTTTTATCCAAAATGACTTCCGAGAAAGAGCTTTACAAAGTGCATAGGTCACTGATCATAACAACAGGATAGCCCCAAAGCATTGCGGGTAGCCAAAACAAGAAGCACACATTGTGAACAACCCAAAAATAAGTGCCAAAGGGGAAGACCCATAAGAGCATGTCGTTAAGCAAGTTCCAATTAAACAACATGAATCTCTCTAAGTGCATGTGCACCTGTAGAAAAGCAGAAGCCCCTGCTAACACGCCTCCCCCCGGCCGTCCACAAACAGCCAGCCGGGTCCCTGACGCGTGTGCTTGTCGCCCCGCAGTTCTTCGGCTCCTACACCAACAACGCGCTGTTTGAGACGGACGAGCGCTACCGCCAGCTGGGCTTCCAGATCGAGGACCTGGGCTGCTGCAAGGTGATCCGCCACACCCTGTGGGGCACGCACGTGTTCGTGGGCTCCCTGTTCACCGACGCGCCGCCCGGGAGCGTCATCATGAAGAAGCTGCAGGGGAACTGACCCCATGACCTCCTGACCGCCGGCCCGAGGACGGAGGCGACGCGGAGCGCCGGTCACATCTCTCACGGGCCGGACGATCGGTCGTGTTTGGCGTTTTCGTTTAGGTGTAGGGGGAACGTCGGCAGCCGAACACGACACCGGCGTCAGAGGATCCACACTGGGGTTCTTTGGAAGATTTTAATTGGGGAATCTCCTGTGTGATTTTATTTTGGTACTAAATACCTTACCTGTGTAACATCTGTATTTATTGTTTGTGATTTATATGTTAAGCTGAGACTTCCCCCACCCCCATTATTGAAACAATAGCACGTTTGAGGGGCCTGATGGAATGTGAAATAGTTCCAGAGATGTATTTTTCTCATTTCTCAACCCAGCAGTGCGAGTGCAGCGACAAGAGCTGACACTACTGGAGGAGTCTAGCACCACAACAAAACGCTGGTGACGTTTGTCTCTCAAAACTACTTTTCCATGTTGCCTTTCAAAGGACGAAGCGAGGACCGGGTTTGAGCAAAGCCACTGAAGTGCTGAGATGAACACACCTGTCTAGAGAAGAGAGAGGAAGGGAGGCAGGGAGGGAGGGAGGGTGTTCTTTTCTGTCACCATAAGATGAAACGCATACGGGGAGATTCATGCTGTGGTTGTTGTGGCAGCTTTCTGCAGAGACCCACGTCAAATGCAATAAACCAAATCTCCTAAGTCACTGTGTGTCAAAGTCAGTTCTTCTTGACTGAGCGTGAGGATTGTGCCCCGATGTCTTATCCCTTTTAGGAAACTTGTTTCATAGACTGCCTTGGCTCTGCATGGCGATAGCCTTTGCAGTGGTTCGGGCCCTTCAGAGAGGCCCCTGGCGCCAGTCTCCTGCGAGCCCTCGCTGGTCCTCGCTGCCCTGGCCGGCCCACAGCACCTCACTGCCCTGGCCTGCACACAGCACCTCGCTGCCCTGGCCGGCACACAGCACCTCACTGCCCTGGCCTGCACACAGCACCTCGCTGCCCTGGCCGGCACACAGCACCTCACTGCCCTGGCCGGCACACAGCACCTCACTGCCCTGGCCTGCACACAGCACCTCGCTGCCCTGGCCGGCACACAGCACCTCACTGCCCTGGCCTGCACACAGCACCTCGCTGCCCTGGCCGGCACACAGCACCTCACTGCCCTGGCCGGCACACAGCACCTCACTGCCCTGGCCTGCACACAGCACCTCGCTGCCCTGGCCGGCACACAGCACCTCGCTGCCCTGGCCGGCACACAGCACCTCGCTGCCCTGGCCGGCACACAGCACCTCGCTGCCCTGGCTGGCACACAGCACCTCGCTGCCCTGGCCGGCACACAGCAGATGGTCCCCAATCTGCCTCACTTTTGACGCCCGAGTCACACTGTGTGCGTCATGAAGCCATGCTCCCTCATCACACGGCGCCAAATGAATTGCGTCAGGCTGTTTTTATGACGCGCCCCTAGAGAGGAGCTGTCCCGAGGGCTCTGTGCGGCGCTGGTTGGTGCATCTGTTTTCGATGTTGCTCCTTTAGTGTATTTACACGGGTGTTGCGTACACCTCCAAAACGCTTCCTGGTGTTAAATAGGATCACAGAACTGCATTCACTCGGTAAGTTGAGTCAGTTAATATGGAACCAAAGTGTTATTTAAACATTGGCTGTAGTGCAGACTTGATGGTGTTAAGCGTAATTGAAGTCCATTCATTATCAGTAATAAGATAATGACCGCAACCCCAGACACGTCAGTTCAGAAGGTCAAAAACACTGCTGGCACGAAACACTCTTCTGCCCAAGCTCACCAGGGTTTAACATCATCGCACTCGGATGTCTTACTGTGATGGATGCTAAGTAAATCAGAATCAGAATGGGATTTATTTGCCATGAAAGTTTGCACAGACAAAGAATTTGCTTTGGCAGGAAGGTGCATACAATAAACATATAGGAACCGAAGATTTAAATATGTGAACTATGTATACTAAAGGTACATAAACTAGCAGTACTAAGTGGAATTGGAATTAAATAAAATGTACAATAAAATATAAGTAAACAACAGCACCCTCCCAAAGTTACCTGCCGCTGGTTTCCATGTATTGCGTTTGATAATTGACCCACATGTAGCCCCGAAGAAGACACGTAAGCTTTTGTTTCTGGTTTCAATGTTCAGTACGATTATTAGAAGCCCCAGAAAGCTCTGAGAGTGCTATGTTCCTGGTTGGTCAGTGGCTGGTCTCCATGTCTAATGATCTCCGACTGCCTAACCTGGTGTGCGTTAGCTACACATCGATAAAGAAAGACGTGACTGTGCGTGAAAGACACCAGCCTTCCGAAACAAAAGCTTCACTAATCACAATTCACTAAGCCACACTCACAAACACACACACACACACACACACTACACCCTGACAGCAGGGAGATTCAGCCGACCACTGCGTGACTCACGGGTGGAGGCTGGGGTCAGAGCAGGGACTCTGGGTGTGGAGGCTGGGGTCTGAGCAGGGACTCTGGGTGTGGAGGCTGGGGTCTGAGCAGGGACTCTGGGTGTAGAGGCTGGGGTCTGAGCAGGGACTCTGGGTGTAGAGGCTGGGGTTGGGCAGGGACCCTGGGTGTGGAGGCTGGGGTTGGGCAGGGACTCCGGGTGTGGAGGCTGGGGTTGGGCAGGGACTCTGGGTGTGGAGGCTGGGGTCTGAGCAGGGACTCTGGGTGTAGAGGCTGGGGTCTGAGCAGGGACTCTGGGTGTAGAGGCTGGGGTCTGAGCAGGGACTCTGGGTGTGGAGGCTGGGGTCTGAGCAGGGACTCTGGGTGTGGAGGCTGGGTTTGGGCAGGGACTCCGGGTGTGGAGGCTGGGGTCTGAGCAGGGACTCTGGGTGTGGAGGCTGGGGTTGGGCAGGGACCCTGGGTGTGGAGGCTGGGGTTGGGCAGGGACTCCGGGTGTGGAGGCTGGGGTTGGGCAGGGACTCTGGCTGTGGAGGCTGGGGTCTGAGCAGGGACTCTGGGTGTGGAGGCTGGGGTCTGAGCGGGGACTCTGGCTGTGGAGGCTGGGGTTGGGCAGGGACTCTGGCTGTGGAGGCTGGGGTCAGAGTGTTTGTGTGTTGGGGGGATCATCTCCACCGCCGTACGTGTTTGGTATCTGAGGTCGTGACACCCTGCCCTCTGAGTGGCAGGACTTGTTATTGGGTTTAATTGTGTCTGGATGAACCCCGCGTTCTTCTGCTGGGCTGCTTCTGGGTCGATTGATTTGGCCGTTTGTTTTTCTCCGCCTCCTCTCTCTCTTTCTCTGATGATTTTGCTGGTGATATATTACCAAAGTTCCCTTTTGTGTTGAGGCCCGATTGACTGTTTTCGCCGTTTTGAAACCGTTTTTTGACCACCAAACCAAACGAAGGACATCACCCAGATGCACATCATTTGCCACCTGTGACTCCCACCTGCTTGGGTTCATTCTGTAAAAACATGCCAGGGTTTGGACCCCCCACACACACATGTGAACGGGATTACATGGACAACTGCTGAATGCAGCACAGATGTCTGGAACTAACACCCATCTTGAGCTGTTGGGGAATGGAACTTATCAACTCCTCACAGACTTGTGACTCTTCCAGAGCCAGCGGGCTGTTCTACTTCTGATGGTTCTAGTTCTGATCGTTTTAGAACATACACTGTTGCGAGTAATGACACCTGACAGTTCTACTTCTCTGTGTTCTAGAACTTTGAATTGTTCTAGAACTAATTAGATCTAATTGTTCTTGTGGTTTCGATCAAACAATCAAACAGGCTGTTTGGGTACTTCATGTCCTCATGTTCTAGAAACAACAGGAATGTTCTAGTTATTCTAAGGATCTGTTCTCGAGTACGACCATGAAGGGTTAAACGTCAGGACAGGCCCTGGGCCATGCTGTTGACAGCTCAGCCTGTGAGGCAGACAACGATTAGCCAGCATCCCAGAACTGCCAGACAGACAGCTGCAGAGATAGGAGACGAGCGGCAAGCAAACAAGTTCGTCTGGTTGTACAATATGAATCGCACGACTAAGCCAAGTCCGCAGTTGACATCAAGCATCTCAAATCATCGCCCGGAGAGGGTTCCTGTCTCGCTGCTATTACTTCTGTTGCTCCTGTCACTCGTCCTCACAGATGGTAGAAGTTCCAACATCTAGGTATTCACGCATCTGCCCCAGACCACTTCCAGAAGAAATGGTGCATTTCAGTGACATCATCTCTTAAGTGTTTAAGCCTCCTGTGTTGATGGAAACTGTAATGTATCAGAGGCCGTCACTGGCGTAGTCAATTTGTCCAAGCTCTCCTTATCTGTCAGGATCACGAGGAGAGACAATGGTGCACACGCTCGGACAGTGTTAGTGTTTAACTCGGACTTTCCTGTCGATAGAATCCCAGGTGACGAGGTCGACATGTGACAGGAGGAATGTATGGTTGTCATTTCCTCAGGACTGGTTCCTCAGCCTAGTCTGGAGAGATTTGGATGGGAATGACCGTCCAGCGACAGCACAGGAAGAAAGGACGTGGATTGGAGAGACGGACGGGCTAGCAAAACCTTGGTTTGGTGAGGCAGACCGACAGTCAGAAGCCTGATATGAGCGGGGCAGCTCAAAAGTACGAGACAGATTGAACATGCTTTCAGAGTTTGACAAAATGATCTTTAATATTGTATGGGGAGAATACATGCTGTTCATATTTAATCAAGGTTGATATCTAGGTCAGGTGGGTTGGTTGTTGGTTTGCATAACGTATGAATAATTAACACGCCTTATTCCTGAGGACAGATACTTCAAGGAATTTCGTAACATCAAACAAGTCTGGGAGTAAACAATGAGTTTATTTATTTTAGATGCAACAGGGACGTCATATCTTTGATGTTTTTTCAGTGGTTTCTGTGTGTGTTCTGAAGCCTAACTATCTCACTGAAGGTGCAACACTATCCCAACTGAAGGGATACAACCATTCTGGTTCTCCACTCATAATTTTCCATTGGTATCTCCTATCATTGTAATCCCAGGTAAAAAAAATTTTTATTTGAGATCCTGTTGTATGACTGTCTTGCAAGAGACTGCACACATGTCAAGGTTTGATGCACTTTCGATAACTTACAGTATATGATGTTGCTGATCGCATTATGCACTATTGTAATTGAGATGCTGTTGTTGCACTGAAGTTAAGATACTGTTATGTTAGTTCTCAATGCCTGGTAGCTGATATGTGGTTATTTCACAGTGGATAGTGAATACGAAGCTTTCCTTGACTCGGACAACCAAAATAATGTTAGACCTATGCCCTTCTGATCCTTGATCTTCTACTGTATTTTCTAGATGCACTATTTGTATATTTGTACGTCCCTTTGGAAAAGAAAAGGAAGCTAAATGAATACAATGTAAATGTTTGAGTGTCTCGAAGGAGTGTGCAGGAGCAGGAGTGAAACACGTCTCCTGAAGACACCTCTTTCACATGACGTCCGCCCGGGTCGGGTTTGAAGATCACAGAGTCCGGGGGGAAAACTTCAACCCCATCAGGTTCAGGCTGACTCGAGGGACGGCTGTGTCCGGTCGTGGCTCGTCTTCAACCTAACAGAGCAGGCCCTCCTGACCCATAACTCATCCTCAACCGTGTTCCTGCTCTCACAGACTCAGCACTGTGACTCTGCGTGTCACACGCCTGTACGGACACGCGCTTACAGCCCAGTGTTGGAGCAGCGGGATGACATTCAAGAGGACGCAGGTTCGAATCCCCCCTCGGTAAATTGCTTTGGTGGAAAACAAATCCGTCTGCTACAGTAAAGGAACACACGGTTGTTGTCATAACTTCTGATGGACAGAGGATGAACACTACAGAGTCTGTAGTCAAGTCAGTCTCAGACCACTTGTGTTTATAGCCCTTTGATTTCATATTGTCGTGTATATATGTACATATAATATACTCTACAGTATATTGCAAGTGTGACTATTACTCTGGGCCCCAGACTGAGCGTAGCCAGTGTAATCCAAGAGGGGAAGGGGCACGCTCTGTTCATTCACAGCCTCGACTCGGGTAATCCTGTTAGACGTTCACGCCAGGAATTTCATTCAATTAAGACTCAGATTAGCGAAGGGATTTGTAATGAACTACAGAACTTTGTCTTGGACAGACAAAGGCAAACACAGCTTACGCGCTGCGCCACGGAAAGAGACCAGTCAGGGAAGCCCCAGGGAACGGGAACACGTGGGATTGGCTGGGAGGACACGGTGTGTGTTTGTAGGCCGAGTCGTTTCATAATAATAACAATCTGAAGTGGATAATAGATGTTGATCTCAACTGTGTCGCTCTGGAGATTCTTTTTGCATTTTGGTTCATCTTCCCAGCTTGGCCTTGGCTTCCTCTGTGGTTGTGTTGCAGAGGTGTGTGTTGATAACAGTCATTCCCTTCTGTTCTGAGCGAGCGAAAATGTGCCATGGAACTGTCCGGATTCTCTTTCTGTCTCTATGAACCTGTCAAGCTCCAACTCCCCAACGGCACCTCACACAGCTACGTTTCCTGGAGTAACTCCAAAACCAGAAACGGTTCCCATAAATATTTTGGAGGTTCTCCCAACTTGCTTCCTCCCGGTGTCATCGTCTTCCTCTTTCAAGGCTATCACACTTACATCACGCTCCAATATTATTTCCTCAGTCACTCCCAAGCTGATGACACAGTTACAGAGAAGGCCCCCAGCCTCCTAGCCCCCAGCCTCCTAGCCCCCAGCCTCCTACCTCCCACTCCACAACTCCATCCCCCGAGTCCCCTAACCCCCCCCAGGCCCCCCTAGCCTCCAGGGCCACAAACCCCCATCCCCTCATCCCAACACAACAGCCTCGTCCTGGTCCCTATGATCCCACAGAATACCTTGATCATTCTTTCATGTGTGCCCAAGATTCAAGATTGCCCCCCACATTACCGTGTAGGCTGGTGGTTACATTTAGTCATTTAGCAGACACTCTTATCCAGGGCGACTTACAGTAAGTACAGGGACATTTCCCCCCGAGGCAAGTAGGGTGAAGTGTCTTGCCCAAGGACACAACGTCATTTTCCCCTGCCAGGAATCGAACTGGGAACCGTCAGATTACGAGCCCGATGTCCTAACCGCTCAGCCACCTGACACCTGGTTCTTCTCCCTTTATAGCATTCCTGTTTCTACATGTGTTTACCGAAATAATGAGGACGTCAGGTTGACTTTGTAATTACCCTGATAGTGTGACAACGTGTTGTGTGAATTAGGAACCCAGGAGACAGACTTTGTCACGTCTCCCAGGAGCCTGTCAGTCACCGTGGCAATGTTCCCTCCTGCTTCGTCGCACAACACTGCCACAGAGGCAAACAGGGAAAACACCCACGACTGGGTAAACCACCGATTCACATACATGTAGTCATTTAGCAGACGTTCTTATCCAGAGCGACTTACAGTAAGTACAGGGACATTCCCCCCGAGGCAAGTAGGGTGAAGTGCCTTGCCCAAGGACACAACGTCATTTGGCATGGCTGGGAATCGAACCAACAACCTTCTGATTAATAGTCCGACCCCTAACCGCTCAGCCATTTGATCCCTACATACACACACATACATGACACAAGCGCACGCACATCTCACACACACACTACAAGCATACGCATACACACACACACACAGAGCCCTGTAATCTTACCTTACTTTTGCCCCTGAACCATTTCAAATCCGTCTACGATACACACACACACATTCCAGGGGCTTGGGGGGCCAAACAGCTGACCCTGCTCATCACGGGGGAGCTCGTACCCCCATCCCCTCTGTCCTGTCAGCCATGAATCACCATCCAGCAGCCAAACCTCTGTCATGGTCACGACCACTTTCTCTCTCTCATCACCACGTCTCACAGTAACATGACACCACTCCAGGAGTTACAGCTGAACCAAATCACCAGTTTATGGCCACAGCATTAAACAGCACAACCTGAAACACCACAACCTGAAATCACGACCTGAAACTCGCAACATACATGGACTACAACCTGAAACTCTCAACTTGAAACACCATAACTTGAAACCCCACAACCTAAAACTCACAATCTGAAACACCACAACATGACACAGCATGAAACACCCCAGCATGAAACAGTGCAATGTCTCAAGCGTGTGTGTTCGTCTCACAAACAGGAGTTTGATAGCAATAAAAGCAGCTGCACGCTTTTAAATGACACCGAAACTTTATAGACCGGCAATGTCTCTCCATGCTGCTTCTGTGTTCAATTAGCAGCCAGGATTTAGCAGGCACTACTCACCCTAAACCGAGGGCAGAAAGCATGCGTCTCTGGGCAGTGTAAGAACAACCAGGGGTCACCTCTAAATGAACACCCTGCAGGTCACAGGTTGGGAGAAGGAGGATAATCTTCCCCCTTAGAAGAGGATTAGAAATGACACTTGAGGGTAGAGAGCCTGAGAATGTGGTCAACATGTTGTGCAGCGCTGAAAAGAGAGGAGGGTAAGAGAGAAGGGGACTAGGGACTTTCTCTCACACATTCTGGGTTGTTTCAAGATGAGGACGTTACCTAAAACCCTGGGCTCCGCTGACAGCACCTCACTGTGAAACCAAATGCCTTTCTACAATCAACAAAGTCAGCTTCGCTTTCGCCCCGGAATCCACATGTGACAGGAAAACGGACAAAGGGTTCAGGATATTAACCTTTGACCCCCCGGGGTTCTGTCCAACTGGGGTCGTGTTGCCAAATGACACGTCTCACCGGGAGTGGTCCCGGGACCACCTAATCCCCTCCATAAATCGACAGGACGTGGTCTAGTCCAAACACACTTTACCACAACCGTGAACCGAGCGTCGTAAATCCTGGTTCTTAACAGTGTGTGTCTCGTTTTAAGCCGCCTCAACATACCTCCCTTCTCGCTGATAGTACTTTTTTATGACCAGAGCGTCAAGGCCCTGGTACCCATCTCAGCTTGTTAGACCCTCCGTAGCCCACCAGCTCATTCACCCCCCCACACACACACCCCAGGACCAGTTCACGCCCTCTCCTGGAGGAGGTTGGAGGGGAGGGGGGCAGACAACATGGTCCAGAGGGAAGGTTTCTCGCCCCTAAAAGACCCGGGTGCCGTGGTCCTCTCAGACAACACCGTGGAGGGCACGCCTTGTCTCCCGGCGTCGCTGCCTCCGCTGAGGCACCAGGTCGACAGCGCTCGCACGATTCACCTCCACGCGTCACCGCGGCTCACTTTTCATATTTCTGAACAACGAAAGGGTCAAACGGTACGAAAACATGGTGGATATACTGGCGCCAGCCTCTGCTGCTGGACGGAAACTCCACAGCCTGTGGAAAAAGAGGACTGGAAAAACAACGGAACAGAGAAACAGTTGGACATAAATAACACAGCTCCACATAGCTTGATTGAACTGGTAAAGATCAACCAATCAACACCCGGAATATCCTCGTCAGCTGACACTATGAACCATAGAAATGTTCCCTGACTGTAGAGCCAGCATCACTGAGAACCTCTCTCAGTCTTCAATGCCGAGTTGTGTGAACGGACAACGTGCTGTGGTACGACTTCGAAATGAATCAAACGCTTCTAATGCGGTTTCAAGTCTTTAATATGAAGGTATAAAGTCATTTTGTGTCTACTGTCGCTACACAACTATATACAGAGGAATAGCATCAAACGGTTCAGTCCACATCACTTCACATTGGCACAACATTGACATGCAGGGATCTCCCCACAGGCCTGGAGATCATGCGGCTCCTCCACTGCTCACTTCTTCCTCAGCGAGAAGGCAACAAGGCAGCGTGTGGAGAAATATGTTGGCACACGAGGTTCATGTTCCAGCCCTTTTACCCCTGAAACAAACATCATCATATACCTGTTAACAGAGCAGGGAGAGGGCTCCAAGGATTTATATCGGTTTGCTGAGTTCCTTCTCTGTGCTCCTCTTGGCCTTATGTGTCTGTGGTGTTTGTGTGCGTAGGTTTAAAACAGACAGAAAGAGAGAGAGAGGGAAATAGGAAGGTAGGGAGACAGGGAGGGAGAGAGACAGGGAGACAAGGAGAGGCAAAGTGAGTATAGAGACAAAGACGAGAAAGAGACAAAGACACAGAAAGAGAGAGAGAGACAGAGAGAGAGACACAGAGAGAGACAGAGAGAGAGAGAGACAGAGAGAGAAACAGAGACAGACAGATAGAGAGACACAGAGAGACAGAGAGAGAGAGGGGGGAAGTGACTCCTCAGAGTCTCGGGCATCCAGCCTAAACTAATCATAAAGCTCACAGAACAATAACACTGTAATTGCAAACGCTGCATTTTTCTGGCAGGCCACACAGCCAGTCCACCGAGATGAGTGAAAGCCTGTCCCAAGTACAGGAAACACGAACAAAAAGGAGAGAAAATGTCTTCTGTGGAACACATATATCAGGACCTAATTGTGTGCCTGCTAAGTACTGTAACTTATTTCTGCTTCTCAGTTAAACTGGTATGCAAAGCAAAGAATTGGGATTTTGTTCCAACAGAAAAGTTCCCAAAATAAAGTCCTGGGTTGGACCGGAGGAAAAGACCAATCCATTTGATCCTCTGGAAAAATTGTTAAACCCAAATTGTCCCATAATTCTTTTTTTAGAGATTTAAGGAAATGAATTTTCCCCGACAATAGTCACAGGACACCTTAAAGGGTTGAACATGAAAGATGCCAGGATTTTCTTTCTATGTTAATGAAAATACTTTCCACAGAGATAAAAAAAACTAGAGATTCTATCCCTTCCAGGTTAAACGTAAATGTATTCTACACATCACTGACATGCTATAAGCTACAGGCAGAAACTGGGATACACTTCTCACATTCACGTTCTAAAAACAAACAACAATATAAAAATAAATACTATGTGTATGTACATATGTGTCAAAACTTACAACTCGGAATATCAACTTAGAATGTGACAACATGAAAACAGAAGTGTTTAAAAGCGTTTGGATCCCCCAGACTTATCCCTAGACCCAGTTTGGTTCTTCAAATTCTCCTCATCACTCTAAAATGTCCTAACTTGACAGGTCCCGACTTGCCTCCCGACATTTCAAAGTCTCCAGTTCCCCGCTGTGCATCTCTCTTCAGACCGAGTTGACGTAACCCTGTACAGTCATGTTTACGGCGTTTGATCCCGGTAGCTCCTCAGAAATAGTGGCTGTGTGTGGCAGGCAGACCCAGAGTGCTGCAGACAGTGCTAAGTGCTCTTCTATTCATACCCTGCTCAAGCTGGAAGGATAAAAACACTGAATCCCTTTCAAGTTCAAAGGTAAGACTGTCCAAACAATATACATCCCCTCTCCCAAGACTTAACCTGGAGTTAAAGGCCAAACAGAACCCAACCGACAACACGACTGGGTCATTTAACGGCCAGTTACAACTGGCGTCGGTCTACGCCTCAGATGTATGTGGTGAGGAAGGTGAGGGTGAAGAGGGCGGAGGTGAGGCCGTAGCTCTGTGAGAGGGTGCTGGCGTCGCTGAGGGGCGAGGTGGTGGTGAACACGGCCTCCGTCTCGTTCCTGGGCACTGCTAGGTTACAGATGTTCCCCTCACAGCACGCCGTGCACACCTGAACAGGAGGACATGGCCAACAGAAGCAGGTCTGTCAATCTCAGTTCGCAGGAGGAAAAAAAGCTTGAACTTGAAATTGAAAGAATTGACAAACTATTACTAAAAACAAAAACATGTCCTTGTTTTTTTTCTCGATCAGATGAGACTCGCGGTGGGAGGCACTAGGTTTATTTACACTCAATTGTTTTGTTCGTTTTTCCCTCTTTGCTGTTTTTCTCTTCCTCTAGGGGGCTGTTCTCATCCTGGTGTCAGTGACAGAGAAAGGAACACTCGGTTCCTCTCTCTCTATCACTCTATTCTCTCTGTCTCTCCTCTCTCTCTCTCTCTCTCTCTCTCTCTCTCTCTCTCTCTCTCTCTCTCTCTCTTCTCTCTCTCTCACTCTGTCTCTCTCCCTCTCTGCCCCTCCCTCTCTCTCTTTCTCTCTCTCTCTCTCTCTCTCTCTCTCTCTCTCTCTCTCTCTCTCTCTCTCTCTCTCCCTCTCTGCCCCTCTCTTTCTCTCTCTCTCTCTCTCCCTCTCTGCCCCTCCCTCTCTCGTTCTCTCTCTCTCTCTCTCTCTCTCTCTCTCTCTCTCTCTCTGTCTCTCTCTCTCTTAGTTGTGTGGAGGAAGCAGGCAGTGAACAGACATAGTGAAGACACTAGCTTTTCACCAGCGATTAGACTTACAGCATGGAGAGGGGCCAGTAAAACTCCTCTCTTTATCTTATCTAAACTGGCCACTTTTGAGAATGGCAGGATTAGCCGAAAGGCCCGGTTAAGTGGTGCTGACTATGGGAGAGACCCTCAGCATAGACACAAGGAGGCATAGCTCTGACCACACCCCCTCCAGCCAGGCCTGCCACAACAGGGTGCCCTCAAACCGAGCCATGATGTTGAGTTCCTGTTCCTGTTTTGGTCCAGAATCCATATCCAACTCAAATATTCCTTATATCATGGCCTGTGTTTCAACACTCCTTTCCCTCTAAACCATGCCATACACTAACAGCCCCCCAGTGAAACAGTCCACCAGTAAAACATTCCACCAGTAAAACAGTCCACCAGTGGAACAGTCCACCAGTGTGGTGCTCACCCTGTGTCCTTCATGGTCCTCCTCAGAGCAGCCTGTGGAGAGACAGTCCTCCAGGGACACACAGCGCTTGGTCACCGACACACTGCTGCCCTCCGCGTCCATCTTGTGATGTGTGTAACAGTATCGGGCTTCTGTTCCAGACAAAGAAGAGAGACACGTCCAGGATTATTATCAAGCCAGCCTGTCTGTGTCATCTCGTCATGACCAGCTATGTTCAGAACCTAAGACGTTACAGAAGTTTACGTTAAGCGTAAAGTGATGACAGTGTAAAGTTACAGTAAGCGTAAAGGGATGAGAGTGTCAAGTTACAGGGGAGTGTAAAGTAATGGCTTTTGCATGGAGGCCATGCTGAGTATTGTTGGGCTGAACTGATCCTCTTTGGGACTGGGACCTTTGAGTGTTTGACATCTGATACGCGAAAATCTCCAGCGCTATGCCCTGAATGTGGCTTCTGTCATGTGGAAAACCACAAGTAGAACTGTGGGAGAAGGCCAACGATACCGCATTACCTAGCACATTCCTCCGAGTTTTGGTCAAGCTTTGCACCCCCCACCCCCCCCCGATAAACGAGGAGATTGTTATTCATGCAAAGAATGCATTTTTAGGTCTGGACCAAAGACTAACTCATTACGACCGTGTTATAAATCTGCCCAGAAGTCATAGAAGCAAGCAAAACCTCTATATGAAGGCAAGTATTTATGAGCTAAACATGTCAGTTGGAAGGTGAAATATATTAAATGATACCCAGGATACGGAGGCTTCCACAGAACAAACAGAGGAGTAATTTACCATGAGAAACAGAAGGAATGCCCAATCCAAATACAGACAGGGGAGGGGGGAGGGGGAGGGGCAGGCAGAGGTGCTGAAATGATATTGAAGGTGGTCATGATCCAGGGTGGGGGTTGGGGGCGGGGGGCGTGGGGGGTCCTGAGGCCCTCAGGGGGGGCTGTGAGGGGAGGCCCTCAGGGGGGCGCTGTGAGGGGAGGCCCTCAGGGGGGGGCTGTGAGGGGAGGCCCTCAGGGGGCGCTGTGAGGGGTCCTGAGGCCCTCAGGGGGGGCTGTGAGGGGAGGCCCTCAGGGGGGGCTGTGAGGGGAGGCCCTCAGGGGGGCTGTGAGGGGAGGCCCTCAGGGGGGGCTGTGAGGGGGGGCTGTGAGGGGAGGCCCTCAGGGGGGGCTGTGAGGGGAGGCCGCTGTGAGGGGAGGCCCTCAGGGGGGGCTGTGAGGGGAGGCCCTCAGGGGGGGCTGTGAGAGGAGGCCCTCAGGGGGGGCTGTGAGAGGAGGCCCTCAGGGGGGGCTGTGAGGGGAGGCCCTCAGGGGGGGCTGTGAGGGGAGGCCCTCAGGGGGCGCTGTGAGGGGAGGCCCTCAGGGGGGGCTGTGAGGGGAGGCCCTCAGGGGGGGCTGTGAGGGGAGGCCCTCAGGGGGGGCTGTGAGGGGAGGCCCTACCTTGTGGGCAGTACAGGTCTGGAGCCCAGCGGTTACACTGATAGTTGTCTGAAGCGTCTTCACAGGTGAAACACTTGAAACCACCTGGGTACGGAGTGGCTGTGGAGACACAAACACAGACACACACAGACACACACACAGACACACACACAGACACACACAGACACACACACAGACACACACACAGACACACACACAGACACACACAGACACACACACAGACACAAACACAGACACACACACAGACACACACAGACACACACAGACACACACACAGACACACACACAGACACACACAGACACACACACAGACACACACAGACACACACACAGACACACACACAGACACACACACAGACACACACAGACACACACACAGACACACACACAGACACACACAGACACACACACAGACACACACACAGCCACACACACAGACACACACACAGACACAAACACACACAGACACACACAGACACACACACAGACACAAACACACACAGACACACACAGACACATAGAGAGACACACACACCATAACAAATTAGGTAATGCTATAAAATACATGCTGTAACTTATTCATTCCTATTCATCAGAATGAAAAAAATACAATTTCGAATTCAAAAATTCAGGACTTTATGTACACATTTTGTACGTCAGAGGGCCCTGGTTCGAACCCAGTGTGGACAAGACAAGGAGTAATCTGTCCTAACAAGCAACATGAAACGTTGAACATTAAAAATACTGCTGTGACCCGCTTGTTGACCACCCGGGCCTGTTTTAGACACTACAAGCATGCAGACATCACAGACGCCCCCCCCTCTCAACGCACACATCCCCAGGGGGACAGAGCCGGTCCCTGGAAGCCATCTGCTGTGATCAAACAACGAGGCCTGTTAGTCTTTCCAATTTTGCACCATCACATTCATCTGATTGGCCCCCGCCCCCTCCTCCGAGGAACAGCTGGGACTGCATAGGTCAAGCAAACGTCTTTCAGCGCACAGACACCGCCCAATCTGACCCCTTCTCCTTCGGCTCCCAGCATGCCTGGCTACCTCGCTCTTTACCAGGAAGGGTCACACCCACACACACACACACACACACGGACCACACATCAATCCACAGGCTCATGTGTAAACAGACACACATGGGTTTACGCCGACAAAACCGCAAAATCCTGTGCGCGTAAAATAAAAGGCTTCCCCGACACGCGTTTGCACACACACACATCGCACATCATCCACACACTGCACACGCCATCCACACACTGCACACGCCATCCACACACTGCACACGCCATCCACACACTGCACACGCCATCCACACACTGCACACGCCATCCACACACTGCACACGCCATCCACACACTGCACACGCCATCCACACACTGCACACGCCATCCACACACTGCACACGCCATCCACACACTGCACACACCATACACACACTGCACACACACACACTTTTCTAAATCCCCAAGGGGAACCGAAGGGTGCCCTCCTGCTCACACGGATCTCTCCCGCAGTACCCCGGAAAGCCAGCGTGTCGCAGCCCTGATCCCGCGAGTCCTGTCTCCGTGTGATGAAAGAGCCCCAGGTCTTAAGAGCTTTACGTCCTGGCTCCGTGGGGGTCTTGTTTTGGAGCGCGGGAGGGCTGACCCCCTCACATGCCCGCTTCCTGGAGAAAGTGGGCTTGTTTCAGCCTTCTAATCTCGGAGGCTTACCTACAGCACACACACCCCTCTCCCGCCCCGCCCCGCCCCGGAGCTCCGCGACTGCTGTGTGGTGTCAGGGGGCAGGAGGGCTTTCAGAAGTTCTGGACGGCTACACGTAAAATGACTTCAGCACACTTCTAAACATTCAGGCATCGAGAGAGATAACAGACAAGGACCAAGGCCTCTAAAGAGCAGGTGGAGGTCCAGAGCAGTCATTTCCCAGTGTAATGGAGGCTTCTGGTTAGCACGGATCCCGTGGCCCCAGGACTGAGGTAAAACAGGGTGAGAGGGGACAATGCTGTGGACGGCAGCCATGTCCGAGGCCAAGGGAACATGATCTAATTCACACTGAAGACCAATTAGCAGGGTTTCCACACTCCGGAACATTCCGTTCGAGTCTCGGGGACAGCCAAAGGACAGCAAGCAATCAATTCCCTTTCAGCGGTCTTTTTGGTCTCGTTAAGCCAGCCAGTGTCCTGACAGAGGACAACCCTGTCACGTCTATCCCCCTGGTCTACGACAGAACCAGAATACCAAGCGTCATACCAAAGCTCCAATGTTTCCATACTGGAGTATCTGTAGGTCAAGAATACTCTCAGCAGTGGTGACAAAGGATGTCCGTCATGCCCTGAGGTCTGGCGGGGGGCGGGGGGCGGAGCCTGGGCTCTATGTGGATGTGACAGCAGGAGGGCAGAGGGCAGCACTGGTCATTCTGCTGGGTAGATACGCACAGAGTCACAAGGCTCCATACTTCAGACTTTAAAGACCCAGGAGAGGTGGATGCAGATACGTTGTTAGGCCAGCTGTAGCTCTGTCTGGCAAGGGATCAGGAGCTGTGGGAGTACACCCCTGATGATCCCCTGGCTTCCAAGTACAACCTTAACCCTCAGAGAAGAGATGGACAAACTCCCCCCAAATCCCCCAGAGAGAGATTTGAGACTTCCCCCTCATCACTGCCCAGGACGCAGTCTATTCCTGTTTGGGGGTAAACAGTGATTACGGCAGACTGTAAAGAAGAGAGGGGCCTCAAAATAATCTGGTCATGTGAGAATGATAAGAGAGTGTGAAAGAGTGAGGGAGGGAGGGAGGGAGGGAGGGAGGGAGGGAGGGAGGGCGGGCGGGAGGGCGGGCGGGCGGGCGGGAGGGAGGGAGGGAGGGAGGGAGGGAGGGAGGGGGGGGGAGGGAGGGAGGGAGGGAGGGAGGGAGGGAGGGAGGGAGGGAGGGAGGGAGGGAGGGAGGGAGGGAGGGAGGGAGGGAGCAAATGAACTCACACAGGCACAGGGGAGACAGCGAGAGAATGGGGGAATGAGAATAACAGAAGGAATGAGAGAAGGGGTAAAGATAGAGAGCATGTGGGAACCAGGGACAGAGCGAGAAGATGGATGGAGACACGGTGCCCTCTGCTCCTTCACAAGGCCCCATTAGAGTTGCCCTAATGACAGCCCACAGTCTAATGACAGGCTCCACAGCAGCCTGTGGGCCTGGGGACGCACGCAAGCTCTGTGTGCAAGCAGTCAGGAAGCTACCCATGTTCACCACCTCCTAGACCTTCACGTTCACTAGCCACTAGATAGCTAGCTAGCTGTTCACGAGCCTCAAGACAGCTACCAATGTTCACCACCTCCTAGACCGTCACATTCACTAGCTACTAGATAGCTAGCTGGGTTCACTTGTAGCTACAAAATAATCCGGTTCACTAGCCTCAAGACAGCTAGCCATGTTTACAAGCCCTCAGACACGCAACCTATGTTAACTAGGTCCTCGCCAACTAGCCCTGTACACTAGCTCCTTGATAGCTAGTTGACTAGGCTCCTAGATAGCTAGCTGACTACACTAGCTCCTATATAGCTAGCCATGTTCCCTAGCTCTCAGGCAGAGAAAAATCCAGGCAAGATTGAGGTCAGAGGTGGAGGATTAACAAGTGCCATTTACAGCCATGGCGTGACTATCTTGTTTACGGATGTAAAGCCCCTGTTGATGATGCTGGTCACATGTTGCAGATACTCACAGAGCTATGCGATACAAGCCTGACCCTGTTGTATCAAATATTCCATAATGTGTTGACATTGTCTAATACATGTAACAATCTAACATCATATTTATATCATTGAATACAACCAAAAGGACACTTAGATGTCGTGCAAGGCCCCTCCTTTGGGACAAGATTAGTCAGTCAGAATGTTTTCATGCAGTTGATCTCTGCTCTGCCTAGATTAGCACAATGCTTTCTTTGTAATTATGTCTGAAACAACATGCTGATCTTGGCATAGAGGGATATGAGGTCAGGTTCTTACTTGAGGGATGGAGGCAGATGATGTCTTGTTCTGTGAAGTCCCTTGATTGGGCTATTTCCAGCCAATCAGTGATGAACGTCAGCAGTAGGACCCAGGCCACTGCTGGCCAGGGTTCCATCGCTGGTCACGGCTTCACACATGCAGGTCTCTGATGAGACACACACGACAGGACACCTGAGGAGGAAACAAAGAAAACCAATGAAATCGAATCTCTTTGAAACGTTGAAATCAATACAGTCCCATTGGCCACTTTCCTCAAGGTTCATTTAGCAGAAAGTGACATATTGTGCATCACGAGTGATATCACTAAGGTCTTAGTTATTGACATTTCCAGCTGTACCCTGACCACATGGTGTTTCCTGGGACCTCCAGGACAGTGAGAGAGAGCGGGGGGAAGGCCCCGGGTCGTCTTCAAACAGCGGACAGAGCGGTGTTCCTCGTTACAACAATCATCCTCACGGTCCAGTATTCCTTCATTATATCAATGACATTCATTGGACCGCATCCCGACCGCTCTCCTGAACTCGGCCCAGCTTCGTAGTTAGGGCGGATGACAAAGCGCTAATGGACGTAGGCACGCAGATGCAGGCAACACTAGACAACCATTGTAATAACCACGGTAATAATTCAAAACTTTGGCGACAGACAAGATTCACACAGTTTGACGAAGAAGCAACAGGGGAGTTCCCTACTTACATGCTGCCTCCCCGGCAATGTTTACACTCACAAAGCAATTTACGATCTTTAATTCACCCTCTCCAAAAGGATCTGCCATAAACCATTTTCCACTTGTCACCACAAGACACAAGCGGAGAAATGGGTTCATCAAACACCAGGTCTCGAAGAAGCACCGAGTGTTTCACAGCCTGGGGGCCAGTGTGGCTGGACGTCTGCCATGGGGCTGGTGCGGCAACATCCCAACAAAGACACAGAGATGCCTGCCGTTCCAGACCCAACAATGAGGAGCGTTGGGATTCTCTCTAAGCAAAAGAGGCCAGTAAGACAATACAGTGTCTGCCATATAACGTTACCACAAGTTGACCAGATTCTCTCCCGTCATATCTTACCCTGCCCAGTACAGTAAGTCACAGTACTGTAACCTTGACTGTCTGGGACTGTGTGAATTACATAAGGGGAAGGGGAGAACATGTTGGTTTCTCATTAGACAGGGAGAACTGTTTTTTTTTCTCAGTTGTTTTTGGCAGACATGCCTGTTTCAAGGGTTTCAAGATTAAATTCTCGAGAGTGAAACTAATAACATGCTCAAAACACATGCACAAGCTTTACTGAGGAGACAAAATATTTAGGGAGAAACTAAATATTCCGGAATTTGCCAGCATAAACACACAAAACTGTCTCCCAGAACCCACGTCAATCCTGTTACTCCACTTATGGATTCTGGAGACGTATGGACTTCGGCGAACGACCAGAGCAACATTAGAAGAGTCTTCCTTACCCTTGTGTTCACAGGAGAATGGTAGAAAGCCCTGAGAAGGCCCTCATTCACGGCCTAGCCTCCCTGACAGAGTAGCGGGGAGCTGGGCCCCCCGTCCCCTGGGCAAAGCCCCATCTCCAGGCTCAGATGGAGAGTTTGGAGACAAACCTCGTCCATCACCCCCAGGGTAAAGCCGGGATACGCTATGGTTTAATTGCGGCCTCGCCAAACTGAAAAAGAACCGGGGTCCATTTTGTCAAAGAGAGCTGACAGGGATACAGAGGAAAGTCTGGCCACTAGACAAGCCATGGCCCAGCGGCCTCGGAAAAATTGGAGGCGTTTACACATTTGTCACATGCACTTGACTCGAAGCCTTTGTGTTAATCACACTGGCCCAGTAACATATAGGGAATAGCACAAAGCAGCGATTCAAAGGCAAAATTGAAATGGGCTCATCATCATCGTTGAGGTAAACACGAACAGAAATCAAACAAAACATTCCCGGAAAGTTCACACACTGTTCCTTTCTGCGGTCCAAAACCTGATGCCTGCAGTGAGTATTCAATCGTAGTCTTATTAGCAGTACAGGGGATTCAACAGCAAAGCTCGCCAGTGTAATTTCAGGCTTAACTCATCCGAGTCAGCTGAGCCAATCTGAGGAGTGTGAATTTCACAACTCAAAGCCTAATTACAGTAAATGCTGCTTGGAAATAGCATCTCGCTCAGCAGTCTAGGTCTCCCGTAAGTTAGCTTTTGCACAGCCGATGATGTCATTAAAGGACAGATGTATTGGGTTATTTAAGGCCTCGGTCTCCCAAGGCAACTGCTGCGGATTGGAAGAGTGTAACACTTTATAACACCTAACTGTATATTGTAACAACTCATAAACTCACCATAACTCCAATCCTAGGCCAGACTATGGATTTCAACTACTTATGACCCTTTACACTGAAGGAGCTTATGGGAAACACAAGCCAAAGCGTTTGAAAAGCTGAGTAAATAATCTTTATCTCAGGGTGTGGCAACAATGGCACTGTTTGATTTTGAACTGCACCAAAACAAAACAGCCCTCAATTTCTGGGCTTGGCTACATACAGTATGCCTCCTCTTCGCTACCCTACGCTTTATTTGGAGAGAGAAGATAAGTGTGTTTATCTAACACAGTTGTGATAAGTCTTTTTAATGCCTTTTAAGTAAATATTGTCAATTACTCAAGGGTATCTGAAGGGTCTTGGAATTCCGAAAATCCAACATACAGTACAACCCTGTGAACCAGCGCACACTCTGAGCAAAGCATGTTGGGTCACTAAAGAGAAACACTCTGGCAACAACAGTGGCTGCCCAGAGTCACAGCTTCTTGTTCTACCTTCTGACCCTCACCACAAAACACCGCCACAGTCCCTAACCATGCAGGACTGCATTGAGTTTCCATGGAGAGATTCTTATCATCTCTGAAGGTCCACTGTGTATTCAGTCACAGACCAGAGTGGACGGTGTGCATAGCAACGAGGGACACCCCCTGACCCACTTCCTGTTTCTTGTAACCTGACGTTTCTGGTAGCACAGACCCTCAGAACACCTTCTGCAGCAACAACAGAGTGGCAACAGAGGGAACACAGTCGTCTGCATTTGGTCATCTGTAGCTGGACTGCTGAATTAGACAAAACAGAGAGTCTGTGCAAACAATCTAACAAGAGTGCCTTTGTCAAATGCCAAGTTAGAAATACCGGCATTCCAGACATTGCCAGTTTGAGGTAAGTAATTGCCTTTTTTTTTACAGCTTACTGATCATTTTTTAATAGTTTGTAACAGTTTCTCAGTAGCACATGATGTCGTTAGAGGAGGAGGTGTGTGGGGGGGAGGATGTTGTTGGGGTGGGGGAGGGGGAGGGGGGGTGGAGAGCACTCATGGGGCACTCGTGGCTCAGAAAACGAACCACAGGAGCCGTGGACTCCCCTCACGGCGGACAAGGAAGATCAGATAAGTTCTCCAGATAGATGTGGTTCTACCCAACCTCTGGCTCCACCTTTTCACGTGGCGACAATGCCCAGAGAATGGCTCCTATATGAAGAGAGAGCTGAAGGACACAAACAGACTTCCCATTGACACGGAGACGTGGGTTCGGTTTCAATGCTACAGGTGTCCCAACAGAAGCCCGAAGACATCTTTAGCCCCATCTCTTTGTGAGGGTGGAGGAGGGGATCGCTGCATGCTGGGGCCTTGTCCACAGGAGGGGCTGACACTGTTGGCAGGTCCCTGCGATGGTAATGGATTTCCCTCCGAAAACACTGGAGAAGGCTACAGAGGACACGGACACAATATGAACATGACCTCCAGTGTCTGGAAGACAGTTGATGTTTCAACTCTGTGTTTAAAGGCTTAGACATGGCAGTCAATCGAAAGAGATTTTTAGAGGCCAGTCTGTTCGGTGTTGAGGTATTGAACGTTGATCAGAATCGGGTCTTCTAAACAAAGCAAGTCTTCACCCAGATGACTGAATAACCAAGATATCATCTATAAACATACTGTACGTCAGCAAACCTCTCACCTGATACCAACCAGAAACAAACCCTGTCTATTTTTGTCAAAGCAGCAAACTTCCTCAGCTTATCCTTTCGCTGGCAGAATTTTTTCATACTACTCCGAGTACGTGACAGACATAAACACAGCACTATTAAGAATGACTTCTTTCTTATCTTAAGGAAGACATCATAATTAATAGGTGGTTGTACGGGGCAACCATCCAATGAATGTCAAGCTCTCAGGAAATGGTTGAATCAGAAAACTTCAATCGTCAAACTTCTCTCAAGCGTTGCCAGATCGTCTGCCACAAGCAACACCTGTCATAAAAGGCTTATTGCCCGTTGTCGCTCAGGGAAAATGGAAACGGTGGCTGCTTGTTTGAATCAAAGCCTTTTGTCTATTTGGCCTCTGTGTGGTAAATTTGACTATTTGGCATACCAGCGCAGCCAGTCAAACCACTGACAAACCAAGATGTCAAAAGAGTGACAGATCCGTCTCTCTTCTCTCCTCTGGCTTTTCGCTGTTTCTTTTCTTCTTCTTCTTCATCCTCTCTGCGACAGCTCGGAGTAATTACCCTCTCTGAGACTGCAGGTGAAGAAGAAAGAAAAAACACCTCCGTGCCCTCCGAGCTCTGAACTTACACAGGTAGTGGAGGGCGTCTGCGAGTGCTCAGGGTTAATGATCCAGGAAGTGTAGATGTAATGAGGTTGAGAGGAGGCGAAGGGGACATGTGTGGGGGAGGGGTCTGTCGCTGCAGCAAAGCAGTAACGCTTCCTATTTTCTTGTCCCCCCCCCCCCCACACAAACACACACAAATACGGCTCTTTTGAGCCCTAGCCATGAGGCTGGGGATATGGAGAAAACAAATGCCATTCAACATCTCGCCACAGTGTCAGAGGAAAAGGTCTAATTTACCTCTTCACCCTGCACTTCACACGGACCCACAGTCTTCCCCAGGCTAACCTGTGTGCCATAACTCCCTTGGAGTAGCCTTCTCTGCAGACAGCAATGAACTGCTAGGAACACTAATGGTACAACGTGGAGGATCGTCATGATAAATACCATTAGCCTTGGCTCCGCTCACCGCGCTCCGGCGCACCATGTGGCTCCTCCCAGGTCACTGCCAAGGCCAGACCTCCAGGACTCCCGACGGAAACCAAAGCAAAAACAGCTCAGGCCTGCTGCTTCCTCGCAGGTCAAAGGTCAAACCTCCTGCAGTACTTCTCTGAAGCGCAGCCAGCTGGGTAAAGCTATCTCCAGGGCTGGCAACACGATATTCGGAGCTGGGCGATGACCTGTGAATAGTGGTTCCTCCCACACAGAGAAGAGAGAGGGGGGGGGGAATGCAAATTGGCCGTCTTGTGACTTTGAGAACTGGTCGGACCAGATTGGGGGAGAGAGAGGGAGGATGGGAGGGAGGGAGGTGGTTACACAGAGTTTTTATTTCCTGAGGGCCTTTTGCAGTTGTGCAGAGAGACAAACTCTCCAAACTCAATTACAGGACAAGTCTGATAGGACCGTGTAGGGATCAGAATAAAGCATAATAGTCTTAATGAGCTTCTCTCCGGGAAACTGATTTTGCAAACAAGTCTGGGCTGTCCGAAAAGCACTGCAAATCCATACAGTATGCAAACCCTTTGTCCCGTAACAAATCCAATTAGAGCATTCTCAGTTCAACACCAGAGCTGCCGGCTAAAGCTGATTACACAGCTCGGGCCGACAGCCGTAGTCAAACCTCAAGCCGGCCATGGACCCAACAGTCCCACAACCAAACAGGACAATGTGTCACTGTCGCGGATCGTCCTCTGCTGTCACCAACCATATGGTGACTGACGGAGCCTCGGGGCCCCTCTCGGTCCCCCCGCAAATCTGGGGGCTCAGGAAAGGCTCTCGGTCCCGGGCCGCCGGACAGAAACCCCCCATGCACACGCACCCCCTAAGCCAGACGTTTTCTTTTGAAGTGCTCCAAGTCAGCTGTCTAATTGTTTAATCCCCATCTCGACCGCTCGGTGCAGACGGAGATCCTGGGGATTAGGAGAGTAGATTCCACGAGACACTCGGGGCCAGAAAGCGCCGCGGTCGAGGGGAAAAAAAGAGGTGTTAACGGTGGAATAACAAAGGCCCTGGAACACTGCTGAAGCTGACACTCTGGGTGTGGTTCTCTGCCTCGGCCGTAGCGGGGCACGAACGCCACGCTACCTGAGTCTGCTGACTCAGCGTGAAGGGCCAATGTGAGAGATTAGGCCAGAGAGGGCAGGTTTGACCATGGAACATTGGAGGATCTCTCAATATGATAAAGACATGCCGTACTGAAGCCCCCCCCCCGGTCTAAATTCAGCCAATCACAATCAAACTGTCTGTGTTACCACAGAAAATAGCTCGGTGCACAAAGTACAACCCGATTAACAAGGAACCGTTCCCAGTTAAAATGTGATTGGTATCCACTCAAGTAGTTCAACTAATCACCCTTTCGCAAACCCTGCTCTGACACGATAAAACAAACACAGGAGCTGTAAATCATTTTAATCACAGGGTGATTTCCTCAACGTCAAAATAATGACTTTGATTTCCACAGTCTGTGGTTCCTGGCTGGTGAAGAGGTCATACAGGTATGTGCATTTCTTCCTGGCTCAGAAAGCATCCTTCTGTGGGTTGAGCCCTCATTCAGTTTAACTTGGGTATTCTGAATACATTTAAATCTATTCTTTACAGTTGTGAAAATATGACCTGAAATATGTCTGAATCCTCTCAAACAAATTCATTCAGAGTCTGCCAATCCTCTGTGTCATTCCAGCAGGATGATAGAGAAGTCAACAGGTGTGTAAACAACGCACAGAATAAACCCTCTAACTGTACTGTACATAGTCACGTCTTATAGTACATGTTTGTTTGGTTCCAACCACACAATGTGGGGTGGTTACTGAATAAACAGGAAGGCCTTTGCCGGACACCAAAGGACTCATTACAATGGTCTTCTCCAAATACTCAAGAGGATCTTTTGCTGTTTCACCTGAAGGGTTCTGAATGAGACCTACTCCACGGTCTAATCTGTCCTCTTCCTATCCTGCCCCCTTCAACCCTGTCTCTCTATCTTTTCCTTTCCTTCCCCCACTGATTTTTTGCCCCTCCCTCCCTCCCTCCCTCCCTCCCTCCCTCCCTCCCTCCCTCCCTCCCTCCCTCCCTCCCTCCCTCCCTCCCTCCCTCCCTCCCTCCCTCCCTCCCTCCCTCCCTCCCTCCCTCCCTCCCTCCCTCCCTCCATATCTTTATTTCCCTCCCTTCATTTCACTCTCCCCCTTCTCTCTTGAGATAGACTCTCTCGTCCCTTGATGAGTCACCCTTGTTTACTTCCCCCAGTGGAGGAATGACACAAAGTCTAATCCAATCCAGGTGTAACGTGCCAAACAAGCCATCCTTTTGAACACAAATCTTTAGCAGGGGATATTCTCTCTCTCTCGCTGCTGCTGCTGGTGCTGGTGCTGGAGGGGGAGGGGTGAGCAGGGAGATGCCCGCCATCTCCACACCACACGGTGCGGCTGCTAGGGGACTCGGGCTCTGCATGAGGGGCAGAGGGTGCACACCAGGCAGGTCCCTTTGAAGCAGGGGGCTGAGATGAGTGGGGGGAGGGGAGCGGGGTTGGGGGATGAGGGGTGCGTTGGGGGAGATCATAGCATGGATAATGTACGCTCGTGACAGCTGCAGGGATTTTGGAGGGGCTGCAGGGGTGGATTTGATCCCCTTGAACTGGAGGACCAGGACTGGAGCTGAGGCCAGGCTGACACACGGACAGAGCTGGTGTGTTTTTCAGACGGCTTGGTGTCGGGGTCCACTTTAGTCTTTCCGAGGGAAACGATGGCACATAGGTAACCAGGGGCTGACCTTGTTCACACCACATGGACTTGGGTTAGGGTTCAATATCCCCCAGGTTGTACCTCGGTCTTCAGTAGACTACAGGCGGGAGAAATACATACTCTACCTCTTCACAGAACCAGCAAAGAAGAGGTGGGAAGCACAGGGCGTTTAAAAACTTGGAGGACTTTTCATCCATATGACAATTAGGAATAGGTGAATCTGTCCAACCAAAGGTTTAGTGCAGCAGTCTTTAGGATAGACAGATATGGTCTTGTCAGGACAACAGCACCAGGAAATATTAGCAGTTCAGGGGCACGTGTTACGGTCCTTTCTTCTCAAATGCCAAAACCTGTCCAAAAAAAGCACAATTAGACACGGTGCAAAAAGCTTTTAAAAGTCTCTCCGACATCAAAGTCCGCCTTGTTTTGAAGAGAATGACCATGTAACCTGAGTAAAATTGGACCAATCAATTCACAGCTCGGAAAATAGCTGCAAGCGTTCAATTGAAGATGGATTTCCAGACTCAAATCCCCTGAAACAGGACCATTTGTTTTTTGGCAATGCAGAGATAATGCATCAGGGTATTTGGTGTACCAGAAGCAGGGACAATGTTGTGATTATCATTCCAAAACCAGCCTTAGGAATTCAATAAACTGAACTTAAAAAAGTAAGATTTGCAGTATTAAAGGAAATGAATCCTAATCTTGTTTCTTTGACTAAATCTTACGGTTCAGCTCTTCATGCCAGAGAATTTTCTGAATCGAGCACTGGTACTATTATAGTACTACTACGACGACTACTACTACTCCAAGGCATGAATTATTCATACAAAGCCACCCAATCACAGGAGTGAGATAAAAGTGCTGAACTTCAAAGGAGATCATGAAACGATAAACCTCGAGAGGTTTGTGCCTCCATGCCCTGGTCCTTTCTAAGGCGTGCGAAGGGCGAAGACCCGCATTCTGAAATAAGATAAGGTTACCACATCCGCCCTCTTCATGTTCCATCGTCAGAATGCAATGTGGCAGAGGTTGTGAATCAACCAAGTCTTTTTTGTCTTCGCTTTAAATCACAGCTAATCAATGATCTGTGTATCTGAAGGAGCAGATACTGGAGTGGAGGGAGTAGGGGGGGGGGGGACTCAGTTCAAAGTATTTCCCAAATTAAACACATCGCCTTGTTCCCAGCCGAAGCCTCTCTCTTCATTTCTGCTTTGATCTGTTTGTGGGCCAACGCGATCTCAGATGTGAGAGCCTCCGCACACTTCATTGCCATGCAAATTCCGTTTCCAGCGATCTGCCGTTGAAAAACACTGCATAATGGCACGGAAAAATCTAAAAGGAATATTCAAACGGGCTGAATATTTTGGATGTGCTATTCAGGGGTTCAACAGATTATGGTAATCGAGCACTTAACCCCAATATTGCAGGGTAAAGAGCGACAGCAGGTTCACCCTAGGATACAAGCTTCTCACAGCCACAAAATGGCACAAGACAGTGCGGACCAATCAGCTACATCTGTTCTCTAAACCAATTGGAAAGAGCAGACTGGGAGCTCATTCGAATACTAAATCAGAGCTAAATGCCACACCCACTGTCACCATGGAGAATCTTCCCCGGGTCAGTTTCCCCTAGGCCCAAACCAACGAGGAAGGCCTTCTTCACAAACAATGAGTGTGAGTACGTCCATTCCTGGAAACCTCGTTTTGTAAAAGCCACTCATGCTAACTGGACGTGACACATCAGTGCACCCTGTGTCTTCGCGATGTATCCGGGCTCTCTGACTTTGACAGGCCAGTGGTGTTCTCTCAGTATGGAGTGCAGAGGCACTGACCGAACATAAAGACCTTGTAGGAGTCATCCATGCGTTTAAGCTTGCACAAACTTTAGTGAATTATTCAAAGTGAGCATTAGGAGTATGTCAGACATTGATGTATACCATGAGGGTAACCACATCCCGAACACACACGTACAGACACAGTCTACCACCTCCAGGATTAAAGTCATGCGGCCAAATGTCAAGGACAAGCCTCGTTTTCTTTGATAGAGCATAGGTCCAGAAAGCCACGTCGGGGATCTGATTAAGCTGATGTGTGGAGGATTTCCTTGGCTACCCTGGAGGGACGCCACAGCATGAAGCCGGGGACACGTACAGCCGTCTCTGTCCCTGGCCACTCATCTAATCGAATCAAATCAAGCGTCATTTGTACGAAGCCTTTAAAGGGCCTCACAGATGCCCACAGATAACCAACCTATATCGTCAATGAAGACGAGAAGAACTCGTAAAAAATGAGTCACAGAGGAGAGAACATTTGTAGAAAAGGCTTATAGCAAGAAGGGGGTAGGGTGGGGTGGCTGCCTGTGGGCCCGTCCCCCTGACAAGACGTCCACTGGGTGAATACCCACACAGGAGGGTTAGCGCGCCTAGCCTCTGAGGTAATGGAGGAACCATCTCCAGACCTCTGTCCCTGACCCGCTCTGGGACTCGCCGGCCTGGGAGATAAACCGGTTTCAGCTGGTTCAAAACGCAACGCCATGACAGCTCGCCTGCCCCTGTCGCCAACCCCCGGATGTGACCTACTCGACTGGTTGGCGATGACAAGGTGGTCGAGGTGATTTGCGAGAGCAGCGCCATAGGCCAGCTGAAGATATCCTCAGCCCCCTCATAAAAATGTGAGGTATTTCCGTTTGTCACTTTTAACAGGCTAGAGAGTCGGAAAGGGGCGGGCGGTAGACTTTAAAGTTGTCTCTACAGATATATAGCCTCCAGTTTGACCCTTTCATACAAATGTGTATGCGAAGGACAATTTTAAAAGGTCTATCTCTTCCAATGTCATAACATATTCAAGAGTTTTTCGACATAAAAACATTCATCTTGTTGGGTTGATAAAGTGGACATGCTCTGATCTGAACCACACGTTTACTAGCATGAAACTGGGGTCAGCCTTCTCAACAAGGCACTCCAGTGTGTGTGTGTGCATGTGTCAGTGTGCGTGCGTGGGTGTGTGTGTGTGTGTGTGTGCGTATGTGTGTATGTCTGGAGAGGAAAGGCAGATAGCGAGACCGAGCAAAAGAGAGAGAGAGACGACACTATCGCTGCTCCTGCCCTCTCATTCTTTCCAAGCGCATTGTCACCGGGGGGCGTTCGATAACACCGCCTCTGTTAGAAGGAGGCGTTTTCTCCCCTGAGCGAAGCAGCCGATACGGCCCCTCCAGCAGCACAGAGCCGGGAGAACACATTAACAACGTGGTGACATGTGAGAGGGAGGGAGGAAACATCGTTACACAGGGCCTCCATCGACGTGCAGCAGAAGGGAGGGCTATACTGGTGGACTGCAGTGCTGTATGAGGGCTCCAGCAGCCATGCATCAGGGCCAGCCTACCTGCATCCTGGGGTCCTACCCACATACCTGGCTGGCAGTCCGCCCGAGGATAATGACCCAGATGCCTGCATCGCGGTCGTTAGCCTTGTCTCGCATGACACACACGCACACCCTGCAGGTGGCACGTCTGTCCGACCCGAGACTCGAGGCACACATGTTATTCAGGGTCAGAGAGAGTGACAGAGAGAGTGACAGCTCTCTGGAAGGGGGGGGGGAGGGGGGAGTGGGGGAGAAGGGGGGAGGGGGGAGAAGGGGGAGGGGAGAAGGGGGAGGGGATAAGGGGGGAGGGGGAGAGTGGGGGGGAGGTTCTCCATCAATAACAGAACCCGATGATGCACTGTTAGACAGACTAATCCATCACACCATAGAACCCTCACACCATGGAACCATCTCACTACAGAACCATCTCACTACAGAACCATCACACTATGAAACCATCCCACCATGGAACCCTCACACCATGGAAATATCACACCATAGAACTATCACACCATGGAACCCTCACACCATGGAACTATCTCACTACAGAACCCTCACACCATGGAACCATCTCACTACAGAACCATCTCACTACAGAACCATCACACCATGGAACCCTCACACCATGGAACCATCTCACTATAGAACCATCTCACTACAGAACCATCACACCATGGAACCCTCACACCATGGAACCATCTCACTACAGAACCATCTCACTACAGAACCATCACACTATGAAACCATCCCACCATGGAACCCTCACACCATGGAACTATCACACCATAGAACTATCACACCGTGGAACCATCACACCATGGAACCATCTCACTACAGAACCATCACCCAACAAAACCTTCACATTACAGAACCATCACAGCATTCCAATATTAAATCAAGTAAGAATCCTCCTCACAGGGATGAATGAGGGTTTATAAACAGTCATCTATCATAAAGGAAAGGCATTTTCAGAGTGAAGTAGTTACCCTGTCCCTGGCACTCAAATACAATTAAATCAAAGCTTATGTGGCTTGTAACTGTGTATCACTTTGGCATCAGTGAAATTGATGCATACAATGATATACTGCTTTTGATTTGAGCATTGTTGATAAGTCATGTAGTGCACTGTAATAGACTATTCACTCATTTGATACAAAAGTTGACATGCTCATTTAACAAACAAAGACGAACTCTCAGCTTCTCACCCACTCACACACAGCCTCATGCACGCACACCATCCCACACACACACACACACACACACACACACACACACACACACACACACACACACACACTGCCAAGAATGGGGCCTAGGGGACTCCCTGGTGGTATCTTCCACGCGTGGGCACCAAGTTACCAAAGATACAGCTGAGCCAACAGAGACACACACACACACACGCACGCACAGCCTTCTGGAAAACTCTTTTCATCCTAAACTCATTTTTCATCCACCATTGTTATGCTGATGCGCCTGAACAAAAGCGCGGCTCTCACGTCACTGTGATTATCAGTATGAGCCGGGCTACAGATGGACTTCACACTGAATTAAAGCATTCCATCCTTCCATTCAGATCACGGAGCGGTTCAGAAGTGAGGTCGCTGCTCACGACTTGGGCTCCTTCCTCTGTGTCTGCGCGCTCGAGTCCTTCTCGCGCACGCAAGGAGACAGTCAAAGGAAGCAACGACGGAACATCCAAATGCTAGGAAACGTTCAAGGGAGCAGATAGAGAAAGGGGTTGTGTGTGCGTCTGTGGCCTCGTAAACGGCTCATGCATCAGTGGAGTCTGTGCTCAGGTTTAGGGGCGGACAGTAAGGGCACGCTCCTATCACACCTCAAGACACACCACATCCCTACCAAGAATGAACAGTGTTAGCATGTAGGACGATACATTGTTTTTGTCCCCCATCACTGTTCAAACCAAACCGACCCCTTCAGTCCATGTGATACGATGAGATGTGCCGTTTGCCCACCAGGATGTCCTATGCGTCCACTGATAAATGAGCAGTGCGGCATGGTAGGAGGAACGCGCAGGGAGGACAGAGGCTTGGTGAAGGCCACGGCGTGCCCACTATTCCAGGCTAGACTGCACCACAGGGGGGGGTAGACCTCATGACCACCGGTCCTCTGGTCCCCAGTGGACGTCCATGGGCTCCTGGAGGCAGGAGGAGCAGCCTAGTGGGAGGAGCCAGGCTGACTCCCAGGCCCTCCCCAGCACCAGGCCCGGGAAGCCCGGGGATACTGACACTACTGTGGTCTTTGCCCCTAGCAACCTCCTGACGAATATAGGGCACCGAGACCCCTCCCTAGTTTAGGCGCTCCAGTCTACATGGCAACAAGCCCCCCCCCCCCCTCAACATTACCCCTCCTCTACCCAGACAGGAACGCCAGCTCCCTTCACCAAAACACCATCGTCTCCGCGGTACGGTAAATACTGGAGAATACGACACAGGAAAGCACAAAGCTACACACTCCCAAGTCAGTGCATTCAAACCCACGACAAACATGTATGTTCTCTCTCTCTCTCTCTCTCTCTCTAGCTCTCTCTTTCATAGTTGTATTGATCAAATCAAACAGGGTTTACCCAACCATGGATTTCATAGCTTAAAATAGGGGAAGGTTGTGCTTCAGAAACGTCCTATCTACTCTCAGTCTGGGACATACAGATGACATACAGATGGTGTCCAACTGTCGTTTGGAGATATGAGAAATGGCAGCATTTCCTAACATCAGAGAAGTAATTTTGGTGTAACAAAATGGTCCTCATACTGTGTAGAGATGAGATAGAGATGTAACTGTGTCAAATAATAAATATTTCAGAATACTTTAAACAATTTGAATGTGGTTTTAATTATCTTATATTTCATGATTCAGCATTAATATCAAGGTCACCAAAATAAAACAGTCTGCCCTTTCGGATTGAAATTACTGATGCATTACTCTACACTAGGAATCAATTTACCTCAAAGAACATGTATGATAGGCCTACAGATAATAAATAATATAATATAATATTAATAATATATATAATAATATAATAAAACGTATAGGAGTTTAAATTGCTTTACTGGTGTTTAAATAAATATTAAAATTTCAGTCATCTCGTCCAAAAAAGGGTTTAAATGTGCTTATATTTCAGCACATATTTTAACGTGATTATTACCAAAAAAAAGTATATCATACTTGGAAAATTACGGGTGCATCTCATAAAAAGAGAGGCTTTAAATATATTATTGGGGGGTAATATTTCTTATTCCAGTCATTTGCATCATATCATGGGACCGACGGGGCCAGAGCAGGTCAAAAAATGATCCTTTAGCGCTGAGACAAAAACAGTGCGCAATAGGTTACTATTGTATTCACCTCATAATGAGTGGTGCTTTTCTAATGTTAAGGTTGGTATTTCTCAAACTATAAATAATGCATGTAATTGTTTCGTAGTGGGCTCCGTTTGTCTGTTTCCCTCCGCACTGCCACGCACCGACCGTCGCTTATTGATCCCCATATTGTTGCGGTTGTGGAAGAATAAACATAAGACTTACTTACGTGGTATTAATTCCTCTTGCTGCCAAACTTCACCTCAGATCCAAGTTCTTGAATACTCCACCGGTCTCAGACTAACATACACTCATCCGTTTGTTGGTTCAGGGATTATATTGTCCGTCGGTGTATTGGTTCTGGGACTCTTAGAAGGTCTTGGAAATGGAATACATTAGTTGACGGGTGTTCAGGATGAATTGCCACTTCTGTCCTATCAGAGGTCGCGGTGGGCGTGTTCAGCGTGAATTGGGATGGACTCTGCGCACTTCAATATTTGTCGCAGGACGATCCGCTTTACTTTCCCTTTCAGATTATCGGGAATCTAAGAATGGTTTAGACATCATTAGTGTGTTTCTTAAATGTACATGTAAGAGTTACGTTAGAAAGTGCACTGATGGCTTCTTAAATTCATCATTACATCTGCATAATATATTAAAGCAAACATCTTGATTGGGATTCCGTAGTGTAACGTCCTCATTTGCTTATCGGGCGTATTTAGTCTTTCACGTCCAATGCACGTGTGTGTGGAACTGTACAACAGTTGATATACACCCATATCTCTCTTCAATATACTACCTCTCACTATCTTTCGCACGAGCCAAACACTGCCAACCATAATGACAATGTATTTTAAACACCCCCAGAGAAGCAAAAAATAAATAAATCAAGGAGAGATAAAACGCTATGCCTAAAGATACACTTCAAAAGGACGTGTCTTACTTTTGGGTCGGAGCGCAGTATGATTTGTGCTGTGCGGTTGTTAAGTGTCATAGGAGCGGAACTGCTTATGTGTAAAAGTCATGTTATTTTGTGGGAGCGTTGATGGATAAACGGCTTTGCTGTCCCATATAAGAGGAGGGGTGCGTTTCTCTTCGGGTGAACTTGCTGCTTCTCCTCTGTAGTCTAAACTCTGGAGCAGAACAGGGACTTGTGGAAAACTATATATCTTGATGTTGGTGATGATCAGTAATTATTGGGAGAGTAGGTTTCAGTTGAAAGTTACAGGGTGTCAAGATATTTGTTTTCCCCCTGGATTGGAACAACACAGGATTGTGTTACATAAGTTCACAACATATTTCCAGGAGTGTACTGGTATTTGACATTACATGTATTATTTATTTAGCAGTCACTTTGATCAAAAGTCACATACAAATCGTGTTTAAAAGTATAACAGACGATATGTGATCAGATGCTTTCAAGCAGGCAGCATCAGAGACCAGCCTTTGGAGCAGATCATCACAGCTGAGTTGTCATGATCTGACTGAGTCTGCCAGTCTATAAACCAATCAGCATTTTATGGTGAAATTACACAATTTGTCACATGCTTGAGCTTTTATGCTGTAAAAGAAAATACATTATAATGTACTGTATGTCTTTACCTCAAATCCCCTTGGTAAGAAAAGTTTGGGGAAAAACCTAAATAAATAACCATCATAAGATAGCCTGAGGGTGATCTAAGCGTAATGTTTATAATAATCCATTTTTATTTCAGTCTCACAGACCCTCGCATGCTGTAAGTTATTATCCTCCCAGTCCTCCATCTGTCACTGATGCTGTCTGTTGGTTCTGTCTCTGATCACAAGTGTAGTCAGAGAGATCATTGGTTTCATGTACAGATTTCAAGCATGACTGAATTCCACTTGAAGTTAAGATCTTAAAAAACAGCCATTTCCCATAATTACAGCCTCGAAGCAGAGGATCGGGTCTCACCTAATGGAGGAGTGGGGATGTCACAAGGACAGGCTGGAGATAAGGAGTATTTCACCCCAGGATGAAAGAGAGCGAGGGAGGGAAAGAGCGAGGGAGGGAGACCAGGAGAGGTTGTGGAGGTGGAACAGGTATGGTCTGAAGTTCAATGGAAAGCGCCAGCTGAAAAAGGAATTTTATCACAGAAAAGTGCAGTATTTCAGGGAGTTTAGCCACATATGTTTTTGCATGTGTGTGTGTGTGTGTGTGTGTCTGTTTGGAATGAGTCAACATTGGTTAGGAAGTTATAAAATGTCCCAAATACATTTAATCAACGTAATAAAAACATATTTTAATACAGCTTAATAATGCTTGAAGGTAAACAGTAAAAAGTTGTGTAACATAAGGTGTTGTCTCCTTGTGTGGGTGAGGTGCAGTTTGCAGTGCATTCTGGGATACGGTGCCCATGCTCTTTATCAGCGTCCTTGCTGTCCATCAGGAGAGACAATGGGGATAGTGAGGGGGACACATCCACAGACAGAGGAGTCATTCATATGGAAGCATCCAGACCGCAGACACGCCGGCGGGGTCCAGGGTCCAGGATCCCGCCCTAGCCCTTCACTTGGCTTCACTGGCCCTGAGTGCATCGTCTACATGTCCAAGGATTGACATGACATCCTTTATCAGGAGCCAGGACACTGAGCTGGTGTCTTCCCATCCTCCCACTGTGAGATCAGACAGATGAGTGAGAGGAAGCCAGATCGATTCCCTTCGGTGCACAGGGGTTCTGTTGTGGTGGATGAGAACGATGCAGGGATTGCTGCCTCCAATTGTGTCTACTCTCGAGTGGAAAGAGTCGTCTTTTTGTTTTGTTTTTCACTTTTTGATTGCTTTTCACACCTTTCTAATAGCTCAGTGAATCCACTCAGCCCTGAGGGGTGTTTAGCGTGTCTATGTGTGTGTGTGTGTGTGTGTGTGTGTGTGTGTGTGTGCATGTGTGTGTTTAGTGGATGTGTGTGTGGACGTGTTGAAAGCCCATGTTTGTGTTTTGTCCGTGCCTCAGTACTGCAGAGAGCGCTGTGGGCGAGGGAGGCCACAGCCAACTCTTCAGTCGTCCCTGTCAACACGTCCAGGGGCCATGCACGTCCCAGGTAAAGGGGACGGCTTGTTTGCTACACAGAGAATGACGAACCTAAGCTAGCCTGCCTCCATCATCAATCAAAATAATCATCTTACTCAATCTGTCCGACTTAGAAATATGCAAACCCATTAGCTTCCTTCTGGGGTTTCACACTTTCGTAGTTCTACACATCACATGTAGCAGCATACTCCAAAGTGCCACATATATCCAGTATTGATGAAGCCTCAGGAAAGAAGCTGTCTGCAGCTAAGTGTGCGTTCAAGACTCCTGGACACTTACGTGTAAAAAAAAACAGCGCCAACGCATCCGGAACGTTTTAGAAGTCCAAACCAGATGTGGAGATCTGAGGAGCTTCACACACGTCTCCCTTTCCAAACTGTGAATGGTACGAGCCACCTGTCTTGTGACCTGGATCAGAGGCAGGGTCACGCCACCCTCTGGTCCCTGCGGGGGGGGGGGGGGGGGTTTAGTCTACGACCTGGATCCTGTGACCTGGCCATGGACATCAAAGAACATGTTGGGTGGCAAGATGTGAGAGAAGGACAAACTAAGAGTTCTAATATTTGCAACACACACAATTCAGATTGTTGGGCTATCATAGAAATGTTTGTTTGTTAGATATAAGAAGGTCTGGTGCAGACATATGTCTGACTTTATTCAGTACATTTTAGTTCCTTTAAAGTTACATGGGGTCCAAAGGTTTAGAAAACACCGTAACGAGGACAACACCAACATTTAGTTGCAGGTCTTGCTACTCGTTCAGCTTTGATAATAGCTTCTAATCTCAGCGGTAAGGGACCAAGGAGTTAAAGAAGGTGGAGGCGTGCCTTTCTACAATTCCATCCCTCATGCCTCACCCGGATCAGAGAGACGCTGCACAGAGACCTGATTCATCTGTCAGCAATCTCTCACTGAAAGGTGCCAGTCAGCTTTTGGATCGTCGCCCACACCTTCATAAAAGAGATGGACAGCCAGAACCATCTGTAGTTCAGCCTGCAGGAATGCTGTTAGCGACTCATCGTCCTGCGCCTCACCCTTCCTGCCCTTCCTTTGGGGATCTTCCTCCTCCTCCTCCTCCTCCACCTCCTCCTCCTCCACCTCCTCCTGCTCAACTTCCTCCACCTCCTCCTCCTCCTCGTCCTCCACCTCCTCCTCCTCCTCCACCTCCTCCTCCTCCACCACCTCCTCCTCCACCTCCTCCTCCACCTCCTCCTCCTCTTCCACATCCTCCTCCTCCACCTCTACGTCAACTTTTACTTAAAAACCTCAACACATTAAGCACCAGAGGGTCTGAACGTCCCTGGAGTGTGTTCCACATACAGACTCACAGAGGAACGGAAGCACAACTCTGGGATGGGAAATTATACACTTCCTTTGAAGTGATAGACGCTTACTTAGATCTCCGTGATCTATGACTAGGCAACGACTGTCAGTGGTCTTCGCACCTAAAGCAATCCATTTACCCCCTGTTATCATTCCTCCATGATCACCACCCCCCGCGCCCCTGCAGCTCTGAACGCAGCCCCTGTAAAGGTTACCCTCTCTGGGTAAACAGGAGGTGTTTGATCCCAGCAGGATCTCCAGGGCCATCACAGGGCCTCCAGCAGACAGAGAGGGTGAGGGATGTGCAGAGCAGATCACAGAAGTCCCACAAGCAGAAGTGTTTTCCCTGACTCCCCAGGGGTGATCCTCCAGCAGCAGGGACCTGACCTGCCATCGCCGCCCCACACATGAAGGGCCGTCTGGGGGGTAGGGTGAAGGGCTGTGACCCTCTGGCTGGATCTTCCAGCAGCAGAGGCAGACATGTGAGGTGGCTGGAACGACTAAGCCAGACGGTGTGTGTTGACACTTGGCAGGGAGTGTCTGGGGACAGGGGAGAGGACCAGTAGAACCTGATCAAGCATGCCACCCTGGCCAATCAGCTTCCTCACAGCGCCCCACTCAGACAGAGGACCAGTGAGAATCAAGCATTCTTTTCTACATACAGTATTCCACAGAGATGAGCAATCACCCTTGGAACAGTGTCTCATGCAAACTACAAACCCTCACATACAAGTTACTGACAAAAGCACATTGGAACAACCTTTAGCTTCAGTCATACCCTCAGCTTTAAGGAGGGGATGAGAATTGGAAGCAAAGGCGAGCAATGCACTGCATATATCACCAGGGCTTTTAGCTTCAATATTAGACCTTTTCCCAGTCAGGGACAGAGCAGAGTGAGGGGAGCTGAATCTTTGAACCTGGTGATCCCCCCTCTACACACACCCCATCTATCTTTGATGAGGGGGCTGGGGGGTTAGAAAGGTGTGGGGTTGGGGGAAGGAGGGACCCCCACTTTCGCCATAAATAATGTAGTTTGATGATCCTGGAGCAGAATATTAGCAACGTGGCCCAGTTTCACAGATGACTAGACTGATGGAGGCATCTCTCTAAAGACATGACTGGTGGATAAGACAGTATCGAACCAGGATCCACAAAATCTATACTCATGTAGAACTTTATTATCCACAGTTCTGTAGCCTTAAAACACGTGCGTTGCTCTAATATGTTTATGTATAATTCTATGTGACTAAAATAAGCTGAGAAATGATACTAAATAATAATAATACAATATTTGATTTGATTCTGTGGTTTTAAATCAGGCATTGAGCTCAATGACGGTCATTTACATCCACACTTGAATCACCTGTTTCTGGGAGTCAAGCCCTTCTCCTCTCCCGGGGCCCAGATCCCCACAGCAGAACAAAGTGTCGGAATCGCTGTCAGCCAATTAGCACAGTGAACTCTGCCCTCGCATCGGAATGTTAATCCCCAATTGGCCGTCGCTGTGTCAACACACCAAAACAGCGGACCGGGGTTGGGTAACCAGCGTCGGCGCCACTACAGCTGTAAAGTAAGGGCAGAACGCCGCTCCAACGGGGGGAACAATCCGCTTTTTAAAAACACGAGTGATGGAAGCATGTTCTAGGTGTTTAGAGGGCCTCGTCATGAACGGCCATTTATCCGAGAGAGGAGGGAGATGGAGGAGAGAGGATTAGAGGAGAGGATCCAGCTGGTCAACCCAACTGGCAGTCTTGACCTTGCCTGGTTGGCCACCAGTGCCTTGGACAGACGATGACATCACAGTAGTTCTGCGGCTAACTTGATTATGACGACCCTTCCCTGAGGGTGGGGGGGTTCCTTCAGTTGTGGCAAGGACAAGGACAATCAGATACCCCTCTAATGGAAAAGAGCTGAATATCAAATGCATTCCATGTTCAATCCACTTAATATCAGACAAGAGCTAACGCTGTGCGTCAGCAACGGTTCATTTAATAATGAATCTTTTTCCATTCGATGAGACCATAATGGATTATCTTGATCGTCTGCTGTGCTTCGTCCGTCTTCTGTTGTACTTTTTATATGGACTATTTGTACGTGACTTTGGATTTTTTTTTAAATGTACATGTAAAAATGTGATTATAGAAAAGTCGAAGTCGTGGAGCCATGTGCATGGTCCATACCCCGCCCCGCCCCGCCCCGCCATGCCACCCCTCACCCCCGCCACGTTCCCCTGAACTATCTGGCCCCCAAGCCTCCCTTGTTCCAGCTGGACCCACTGATCTCCATCTCACATTGCCAGCACAGGTCACTTTGCTCCACTTACAGGCACATGCTGTCAGCTTGTCCCCTAGAGCCGAGGTTATAAGTTGTTAGGTGATTTATTCAGCGTTAGTCCTTATAATTTGGGGGAGAGTCACGTGGCTGAGTGGTTAGGGAATCGGTCAAGTAATCAGAAGGTTGCCGGATCGATTCCCGGCTGTGCCAAAGGACGTTGTGTCCTTCACCCTACTTGCCTCGGGGGAATATCCCTGTACTTACTGTAAGTCGCTCTGGATTAGAGCATCTCCTAAATGACTACATGTAATTTATCTCATTTGTATTTATATCACACTCAGTAAATTGTCAATAAGACTACTAGCCCTTATGACATTGTTAGATCTGCCAAGTGGAGCCGGAACAAATCATTTCAATGTACCTGTATTTCTTACAACAGACAATAAAATTGAAACTCGAATAGACAGATCGAAGTAATATGAATCCAGTATCCTAAGGAAAGTTGCTCATGTTTCAGTGCCTCAATCTGCGTAGGTGCTTGTTAGAGAAACTGACCAGGTTGAACATTCTGGATGACTCCTGACAGGAAACGGTAAAGGAACAAAGTGTTTGTGCCGCCAGTGGGTCTCCATGGGGTCAGAGACCTGTGCGTGTGTGTTTGTGTATGTTAGTGTGTGAGTGTGTGTGTGTGTGTGTGTGTACCGTTTGTCAGTACTGACAGGCTCCAGCTCCACGCCTAATAAAGCCAGAACAAAGACAGCAGCAGCCAGGGGAAACTGCACACACACACAGGTCCAGTGAGGCCTTTCTGCGTCACCAAAACACACACAGAAATACACACTTTCACTGGCCCCAAGGAACAATGGAATCCCCTCCCCCACACAAACATACACACACACGCACACCCACCCAAGCACACACTCACAAAACCACAGCCAAACACTGAAGCACACAAATGAATATTACATGTTCTGCTGTTCTAGTTCTGCAGTTGTAGTTCACATCCTTCAAGGCGGTGTTTATCAGGTGTGGGGACTGAGGCAGAATCCCAGACGGAGCAGGAAGGGAAACCTCCCCTTGGGGTCGTGTCTCTGAATATGAGTGTCTGTTTTGACAGTTCCTTCAACACCTCCGCTCTCAAGACACGCAAGGGGCTGGACTCGGTGAGGGACCTGTCTGCTGCACTCTCACTGCATAGGGGTGTCAGGGTAGCAAGCAGGAGAGATCCAGGATATTCACGATCCAGGATATGATCTATCACGCAACGCCTTCCCCGCCAGCAGATCCCCAAAACACCCTCGAGAAGAAAAGACAAGCAAGAGAAAAGAAGAAAATACTCCCTCTTGCTCCTAGTCAGAACATACATGCACACACATGCTTCTTCAATCCCTTCCAAGGGTACTTTTGGCGATTAATGTAGAATTGGTTTCAGGTGGAAATGAAACGCAATGCGGGATCCCATGTCCGGTTTCTCTAATTTGATTTCCTTTTTTTAAAAGCCGCTGCTCCTTAAAAAACGTACTAACATACAGTTGGCTCACTATACTGTGGAGAGAAGGAAACAAACCCGATTTTATGGTAATTCATAGTTAGCGGCATTACTCAACAATAAACCTCGATGTTGTGGTGTTCATAAAGTACAGTCTATGTATAGATACAGAGGAGCTGGAATGCCATGGACAGACAATAGTCTATATTGAAACAGCTCATGTAATTGGAGGATAGTACTTCATAATCATAATGGCAAACATGTGCATTCACATGTTTTTGATCACTTTAGGTCATGTCTAACAATGCATTAGATCCACTAACAGTACTGTACCCAATACAAAGCATCAATCTGGGGATCTTATAGTTAGAGACCTGAGATGTTGGGTTTGCTCTGTGTAAAAGTTCATGAAGTTACCTCACAACAGTACAGAACTGGATATCAAAATACCACACTGGAATGTCATTTCGACAGAAGTTGTTGTGTAAGGAGAAATGACTAGAATACTTTCCAAAAACAAGCAGAGACACAACGATACTCATAAGAACCCAATTCTTTTTTCCACGACTGGAGCCATTTGAATGTGTCTTGTACGTTTTTTACTAACATCCACATACAGTCCACACTTCTCCAACTGAGTATGCTATATTCACGTTTTGTTAAAATCAAGTTCAAACATGAAATAAGTGCAAACATGGATTTGTCAGAAGGTACACTATAAACCGGCATTGACAACCTAAGCGCAAAACTTTGCAATGACCATCATACAACTCTCCTGTATAGCTAGCCTGTGTTCTCTGTCTAACATCTGGTGCACGTGTTCAACTTTTAGGAACTTGCTGGGATGAATGACACCAGGGCAAGTTGGCGAACATCACCGTTTTGGATTGTCCATGTGTTCACGGGTGTGCGGAGACTGTAGTGAGTCTTGAAGGGCTGCACGGCCATATCTGTGCCACCAGTGTGCAGGTCGTAAACAAACAACCATCATCATCTTCATCATCTTCTTCATCATCAGCCAAGTTTCTACTGGCTGAGTTTCATGACCTTATCAGGAGAGCCACGAGAGGCATTTCTGAACTATCTCTGCATCCCCAGGCTCTAGAGTTCAGTCAGTTCAGCGTCCATGCTTCACGGTGAGTTTGTCTCAGGTTCATGAGTTCGGAGAGTCTGTCCTGACTCCATGGTCTAGGTGGATGGAGCCCAGTCTGAAGCAGTCGTGAAGAACATCAGTATCACCTTGGTGAGCACTCCTGGGTGATTACTTCACCAACTGTTACGTCTGACAAACTGTCACAGGGCACATCCTTCACCAGTATCGGGGTAGATTACTGGTCTCGCGCTGTCGGTCCCACCCTCTGAGACCTCCTCTGATTGGCTGCTCTGTCACAGTAGGAGGAGCGCGGCCAGCCCCAGGCTGAGGAGTGTCAGTTTGCCACGCAGCCTCTCATTGGCTGTGGAGGAGCTGTGGGCGTGTCTCTTGGCAAACACAGCGTTGGTGTGATTGGTGGGGACCTCCACGTTACAGACCATCCCTTCACAGCAGGAAACACACTCCTGGAGGAGGAGAGAGAGAGAGGAGAGAGAGAAGGGGTGAGGAGATGGAGAGGGGGAGAGAGGAGGGGAGAAGATGGGGTGAGAGGGGAGAGGGGGAGAGAGAGGGGTTGAGGAGATGGAGAGGGGGAGAGAGGAGGAGAGAGGAGAAGATGGGGTGAGAGGGGAGAGGGGGAGAGGAGGAGAAAGTGGGAGGAGCCAGGAAGAGAAGGACACGAAAAGTCAGGACCGAAAACCATCACAGTTTTTTGGAACTATTCTGCGCGATGCACAGGATCCATCAAGTCACATCCAAATCATGACAGCGTGTCTTCCAGGGGACCCACAATGTGTCCTGTGTCTCTGTGGTGTCTGCAGCCGGACGCGTGGCAGTCCTGGTGGGCCGCGCAGCGCTTGGTCACAGACCTGGTCCTGCCCTGGCTGCTGAAGTGGTGCACCGTCATGCAGAACTGGGTGTCTGGAGGGAGGAGACGGCATCCAAAACAAGCAGCGTCTTAGGATGGACAGGGGTGGCCATAGGAGAGGTGATCGGTATTTGTATATCTGTGAGTGTGTATTTGTAAGTGTGAGCGTGGGTGTGCATGTGTGTGTGTGTATCTGCTTGTGTGTGTGTGTGTGCTTGTGGGTGTGTGTGTGTGTGCTTAATTGTGTTTCATTGTGTGTGTATATACACTCATTTGCCTATGAGTGTGGCTGTGTGCGTGTGCGTATATGTGTGTGTGTGTGTGTGTACTCACTCGGTGGACACCACTTGTCCTCCGCCCAGCGATTGCAGTTGTAGTTGTCCTGCGCTCTGTCACAGGTGAAACACTTGAAGCTCTTAGGAAACGGAGTGGCTGTAAGAAAATAGTCACGATGGGTCAAGACACAACAACGACACTGCACAGCACAATAACCTCCGATCTGAGTGGTTGGGGCGAACGACAGTGGGGGTTTGGACATGACAGCTGCTCGGGTCAATGTTGAGAGCCAAACCTTCGACTGGAGGTCTGACGTTGTAGAAGTTGATGCGGTTGGCCTCCGCCAGGCCACAGCCGACCAGCAGCAGGACCAGGAGCTGCAGGCCAGCGTTGGGCTGCGGGGCCAGGGGGAACGCCATCCTCTCTGCCTCTCCGTGACCACACCTGCAGGGGTGACAGGGGGAGGTGGTGACTACCCTGCGCCCACACAGCTCTCACGTGGGAACCTCTCAAGCAGGCCACGCATGTGGGGCAGAGCTGGGGCTGGGATGGGGCTGGAGGGAGGGGGTTGTGTGTATGTGGGGGGGGGGGGGGGGGGGGAAGGGACGAGCTGCTCCTATTGTGTGGACCAGCCTACTGGAGAGGGACTGGATATCTCCACAGCCTCCTGGAGGGGGGGGGAGGGGTCTGTAGGTGAAGGGGGGGGGGGGGGATCTCCCCTCACTCAGGTTCTGAGCACCTGCTCCTAACCTTTGACCCCCCCGGCCCAGGTAACCTTGAGGTCGGGTGACCGCGGGGTCAGGTGGACGGGGTCAGCCCCGGGAAAATGAGTGGGGTGGAGGGATCAGGACAGGCTCCAGCGAGTTTCACTGGGGTCTCGAGGAGTCAACCGAGGGGCTCTGAGAAGGGGTTTGGACCGTAAAGAAAGTGGTTATTGGAGAGGCCACCAGAGGATAGGGGTCCACAGGGAGCAGTGTGAGGAGACCTGGAGGGAGGGACTCATGTCAAGACCGTGGACACCCTGAGAACAGTCCCTCTTAATGCTGCTTCTAGCTTATATTACATGAGTGAGACGTCTGCAAGAATGCAGTGTTAATCTAATGGTACAGTAGCGCATGGTACAGCGCAGTACACGTAGAGAACCAGACCAGTAACAAGACACCCAGACCATTAATAACACACCCAGACCAGTAACAACAGACCCAGACCAGTAAGAACAGACCCAGACCAGTAACAACAGACTAAGAGTAAAACTGCCTTGTACCTACAGTGAATAGCAGTGAATGGCGTGTGAATAGCATGAACTAGTGAATAGCATGAACCAGTAAATAGCATGAACCAGCAAACAGGTGTAGTGTCTATGTTTTTAATGAATACAGCAGCCCTAATATAAGGAGAGGGTTTGAGAGTGCCAAACACTGTGAGATGCACCTGGTATTAAACAACTAAAAGTTGAATGTTTGCAGTAATGAGCTGCATACCTCGAAGATGTCACAGGTAGATGAGAACGAGGATGAAGGCTGTAAACCAGCTCGTCGGTCTGTTGTCTGGTAAACAGACACAACGTTTGAAGCCTGGTCTTATTATCATGGCTGGTTTCTAGAAGATTCAACTTCGACTAGAATCACTTTATCACTTGGGGCGCAGGTAGTCCTTGTCATTATTGTGCTGCATTTCAACATAATAAATACCTAATAAGTTATATGGAACTCAAAGGCCAGTTGAACAACACCTTGCCATGTGGCAGTTGTGACGACTTGGTCAAAGTCACCAGTCAGCCCTAATGAGTCCTGTTCCATGTCAGCCGTGAGTCAACAGTCACCTGTTCACCTCGGCCTACTTTAATCTGAGGGGCCAGAAATCACACTCAGACGCTGACCTCCAACAGAATCAATGTCTGAAAACAAACAAGCCCTCGCTTATCTCCTCACTCTGAACCAACACTGGCTCTGCCTAGCAGAGGCCCGGCCATCCATCACCCTGGAGAGGTCACACTCCTAAGGCCCGTGCCGGAGGGGAGAAACTGAGCTTTTGAACAAATAAACATTCGACACCCCTGTGACACCTCAAGGGAGGGAGACTTCACGGCCTGCAGGGAGGAGACAAGAATGCTCTGTGTGTGACTGGCTCATTTTAGGTCATCTAACTGTTCTGAGGAGTGGTTTCCCCTTGAGGGAGTTGAACAGCCTGAGTTGAACATGTAAGTATGAAGGAGACACACCTTGGACCATGCAAGTTAACACTGTCACAGTAAAAACTGAATTGCAAAACTGCATTAGGCTGATCGTCATCTTACATTCAAATGAGTTGTTTTCTTCACGTAAATTATTCGAAATTCCAAACGAGGCCTGTATCCTCCCGCTGTCATTCTGAGGGAATGACAGAAGTCTGGTGTTGACTCTGTCACTTCCTCTGTGTGGAGCGGCACCTCAGTAACTAACACACATCATAACCCCTCACTCCTCTCTCTTTCACACACACACACACACACACACACACACACACACACACACACACACACACACACACACACACACACACACACACACACACACACACACATCCATCACTTCCTACCCCACACCCCACACAGGCAGTTGAACTGAAATTAGCATTGGGTCCCTTATCCAACTGCAGGTAGTGGAACAGGTTACTGTGAGGTCTAGTGGTCAAAATCCTGCCACTCAGTAGTAAATATAGGAATGGTGAGAAGTAACTAGAAAGACATGAGAAACAGAGTTTTACAGATGTGGTGAAAAACATACAAATGTGCCAATACCACATATATCTTTAAAAACTCCAGATTAGTCAATATACACAAACACATATATGCCTTTCAATACGGAGCACACAAAGCATGTATGTTTAGGACTTACCTAACATATGCAACAAAGTGAGGTATTATCCTTATATGTGTTACCAGTCAGTAAAAGCCTTGTTTAGCAGACCACAGAGGTCAGACTGAGTGAGATAGATGGTCCTCTAGTTGAATAGAAGCTAGGAGTCATTTCCTGATGGCCACCTCCCTACCAACCCAGAGTCCCTCAGGGGTCAATGACCCCCAACTTCCTGACTCTGCAGCAATGTGATTGGATGACGGGTGGGGCAACCATGGGAACAGTCGGTGGCTAACAGACCGGTGTCAACCCTTCTGCCAGCCCACCTCATTAGCATTCACACACACACACCCACGTACACACACACACACTTTATCTAGGGGGAGGGGGAGATGTCAGCAGATACTGCCACAGATCCTTATTTCAGAGAGGTTGTCTGGGAGGTAAACCCAGATTAAACATGTCCCAGAGAGAGAGATTACCAGCCTATCATATCATGTGACTCAAGTCATTTCCTTCCTTGACGCAGTGCTGCCAGGTGGGAGCATGGGAAAGGGTTATAGGTTAGCGCTAGCTGGAAAAAGGTTGTAGTAAGCGTTATTCGCTACCTGGGAACAGGTTACGGGTTAGCACTAGCCACTTGCTGGGAACAAGTCACTGGCCAGCAATTTGTTGGGAAACAACTTACTGGTTATCACTAGCCAGATGGGGAAAAGTTGAATGTGTTAGAAACTTGCTGGGAAATGTTTATAGGCTAGTGTTAGCCACTACCTCGGCTTGAAACAGCCTCGCTATCTAGTATCTACACTATTGACTCTGGTACCAAGACAGGTCACATGAGGAAACCACAGACTTATCAGGTTGACTATAGTGAGACGTAATCAGTCACCAAACATTTCAGCAATTAGCCTGCACACACCCTCTCACCAAACAGGGTATGCCTGGCACTAAGCAGCACTTGAAAAAGAGTTTGTTTTAAACAAACTCTTTATCAAGCTGTCTTTTTCAGCAGAAACACAACCACAGCAGTCCTGGCTAATGGCACTCTTCCTCTCTGCATCAGCAGAGTTTTCCTCTCGCAGGTCTCTGAGATCAGAGACAAGCACTGGTTCCCATGACGAGGAAGGAAGTTAGAGAGAGATAGACAGAGAGAGAGAAAGAGAGAGAGAGAGAAAAAGAGAGAGAGAGAAATGGAGATAGAGAGGGAGACAAAGAGGCAGAGGGAAAGAGAGGGCTCAGTGTCTCAGCAGGGGGCTAGTCATTTTGTGGAAGGATTTAAACCACTTCTTGCCCTGCAGTTCCGGACGAAGCTCGCCTGACTCTGTAAAACACATTCCAGAAGTGAAGTGGTGCACCTGATGTCTTACCAAGCACCTGGCTCTGATAACTATTCCTCAGCGTGGTGTGTGTGTGTGTGTGTGTGTGCATGTGTATTAACGTACGTATAGGTGTGTGCCTGCATGTGTGTTTGAGTGTATAGGTTTGTGAGTGCCTTCGTCTGTGTGTGTGTGTTTGCGGTTGGGTGATGGAGCAGACTGAGAATTCCTCAGCTTTTAAATCAAGCCCTGATCTCTGCTTCCTGCTCCACTGGGTCCAGTAGCATGTTTCCCCAGCGCATTCAAACTGCAATGGATCTCTACACTTAGCTGTGTGATAAGCCTCGCTTCTGAAGAGTGACCACAAGATGTTCTGAAAGAAAGACAAGGTGGTCCGTTGATGCATCATATATCTGTGAGATATGACCATTAAATTAGAGTGATATAAATCAAAGAAAATGAATGCTAACAGTGACAGCAAATGTATGTCATTTTAAGTGGTTGTCTGTGTGGGGGCATAGGAGGAGAGGTTGTAATCTGATGAGGAAGTGCCCCTCAATTTTCGGATAGTTAGTGGTGAGCTCGTGGTGGTGAGCCGCGCCCCCTCCCCCTGTCCCGTTCCCCAGGCCTGGCTCAATAAACTCAGGGGGAGATATCATCCCTATTCAGCGTAGCTGGAATGCTACATGTCAGTGAAGTTTACAACACCTTCTGAGGACCTTTGAACAAACCGTATTTTAAATGCTGGGAGGCACAATTCTAAACCAACAAGAAAATTCCCCCATGTCAAGACAAGAATCAAATACTGAAATACCCTCACTTCACGCTAGACCACCCCCTTTTACATTTTTTACAATTCTTCTGGTAAAAAAATAAATATCTGTCTTTATAACCTCACAAACCGACTTGAATTTCCACGTCATGAACATTCAAACCACATCAAACGCCCTTCCACTGTGTAAAACTGTTGGGTGGCAAACTGCTTTTGGTGCAGTTCTTATCACCTCTCCCTCGGGCAGAACTGGTAGGGTTCCTCAACTGTCAAACAGATTAACTTCTCTGTCATTTCTGCTACTGGTCCAAGGCTGGTCTTTTGGCGACATATGAAACAGGTGAGCTTCAAATGAGATTCTGTCAGAGTATTGAATTAAATGAGAAAATCGTTTTCAGATAAGCACAAATAAAAAGGGAGATAGCCTGTTCATTTTGATTTCTAAACGCGATAGAATAATTGTTAGCTGATCCCTGTTTTTTCTATCAGTGTCTCCTGTCAACAGGAAGTTATCAGGGGAGGATCATCTAAATTAGTTTACGGAGGCTGTATCAGTTAAGGCGAGATTTAACAAGAGGTGATGCAATCTCATGGCCTGATCACAACAGCTTCCGAAGATTAAAGGAGAGAGAAAGAGAGAGAGACAGAGATGGGCAGAGAGACAGACAGAGCAGAGGAGGGTGAGACAGAAAGAGAGACACTATTTCACTTGTGACAGCATTTCACCTTGATGTCGCAACTATTGTCTGTATGCGATTACACTGTGGCAGCTCAAGATGCCTCGGGCAATCAAAATGACAGATTTACTACTTTGTTTTTGGCTTTGAGAGTGGAGAGTCCTTTGCTACCAGAGGTGAAAGGAGAGAGAGACAGGATGAGGGCGTGGCCTCGTCACAAGCAGTGCCCTAGGAGTGGCCGAACCCGTCTGTGCGTGGTGGCTTGTGTCAGGGTGCGGATGACAGCGATCAGGGAGGCCTTCAAGCTGTTGCGGCCAGCTAAATGCCCAACCGTCATACACAATGCTGGGGTCTATTTTCGACCCGGGCTCCCCGTGGGGGAGGAGAATGGTCGGAGTCGTGGTTTTAGACGGTGGGTGGTGGTGGGCTTCGTGCCCTGGGGAACGGAAGATGTCTGCAAATCAAACCCCAGACCTAAACTGCTGATTCAGCCTCGGTTTGACCTTTCCGTTCCGTTGACGACACTGGTCTCTATTGTGTCGGTTCCCTTCCAATATAACTCGTCGTTAAAAAAGAAGGACACGAAAGGCATCCGAACACTTTATCAGCCAGAGGGGATGGGTGTACTTTACCGCTTGAGCATTTGACTGCACATTAAGAGGTCACAGGTTGGAATCCCTCCAGTAATTTTGCTTTGGATACTGTCTACGAAATGAACATGCCCAGGTGTTGATAGTCATCTTCACCGGGCCATTCCCACAATGCACGGCTATACACCTGCTGACATCACACCAGGTGAGCCAGGGGGACTAAGCGACCTCTGCGGGGGTCCCCCTCGCCCGCTCGGCAGAGCTTGTCGCTCGGCGCCGCCGACAGAGTGGTCCTACGCGCCCGTCAAAGGCACCGGCGGGGGCTGCCCACAGGAATGTACTGCCGATCAACAGAGCACCCCCTTAAGATCCTGAGAGAGGGTCTCATGTTTCTGTTTGTGTGGAACACAGGGGGGGGGGGGTGGAGGGAAGAGGACTCAGGGAGATGCCTCAGAGAACCTCATCTCCAACAAACCTCCCTCTGGAGACTGTAACTTCAAACGAGAGCTTACAGGGAAAAGATACCCTCTCCCATTCCACAAATGCGTTAGTTCCTCCGCCTCTGCAGCAGTGGAAAGCACTTGGGCTAATTAACAGCAGCGTCCCGTTTGTTCCATACGATATTGCGAGCGAGTACAAACATGCTAAACAGGTAGCGGTGCACACAAGCAGGGGGCGGGACCAAACGACAAAGGACATCCGCATGCAAACGAATCCGTTACCTGAGAGATCCTGATGCACGCTCTTGTCTTCACCTGCCAATAATCCTTGCCTGCAAGAAAGAAAGAAAGAAAGAAAGAAAGAAAGAAAGAAAGAAAGAAAGAAAGAAAGAAAGAAAGAAAGAAAGAAAGAAAGAAAGAAAGAAAGAAAGAAAGAAAGAAAGAAAGACGGAAAGGTTAGAAAAGTATTCCGGTCCCTTACTGCTCCCAAAAGCAAACTGGTATGTGGTCACTGTATGTCGTCAACAAAACAAACAGTTTTGTGGTTACCGTGTATCCTGAAACCAAACGTGATCCCTGGTTACCTACGTGTGCCTTTTAACCGTCAACCCCCATCTGTCCTCCCCCTCTCCCACGCCTGGAGGACCCTCCACACCGGGAAGTCACAGGGGGCTGGCCCCTCGTAAAGCCCTGGGGATAGGCTATATAAACCCTGGGGGCCTTTTGGGGGGGTTTTATGGCTGTGTTGAGGGAGAGTGGGTCATTGGACCGCCTTAGACAATGCCTCTGGGCCAGAACACAGCAAAGAGGGCTGTAAAGCACTTGGACCCTCCAGACACTCCACTGATGATCAACACCAGAGCTATGGGGAGCCGTGAGCACCCAGCTGTGAATGGCAGGGACGGCTGTGACTCAGACAAACACTGTGACGTCCTAGCATGTCTAGACAAGAGTTTACTTCTTTTAGATTGTTGTGTGGCTCCCCAAACAATTTTTATGTAAGGACAAACTGCTATGACACATTGCTTAACTTCAGTAATGAATTGTAAATGAATTTGATCATTGAATGAATTTGATCATGATTATTTGATTTGTCATTGATTATGGTCACTGTATGAAGCTGGTCTTGCACAGAATCTCTTTCAGAAAACCATGGAAAGTTCTAAGAAGTCTCTCAGAGTAAGATCATTTAGTGTGAGTATTCTACCACAGAAGACGACTGTCTATGCTTGTGTAAGGTGGTGCTGCTCTAGTGTTGTTATACCACAGAGGAAGTCGAGTCTCTCCTTGTGTAAGTGCTGCGTGAGTGAGAGACTCAAACTGTGTTGAGTCCTGTCTGGTCTTTCAGTAATGACAGGCGAGCATGTGGGAATATAGTAAACAAAGCCAACGAGGGGTGACAAAGGACCACTCCTACGAATATCTGGGAGCAACCCTCACCTTGAACAGCACTCAGAAATCTGTGGTATGTCTTTGGTCACTAAGCGGTTGGGACATTATCTATCACCTGTCTTTGTTAGCGCAGTGCCACTCACCGACCTCTATGTTACTTTCTCAGGAGACGATGATGGTGATGAGTAAACACAGGACCCTATAGGAGGATTGTTTTACTAGGTTTTAACTGCACAGTAAAGAGAATATGAAAGCTAACCCAAGGCTTTAGTAACTCGTCCCAAAGCACTGTTACACAACACACCAACCGAATTGCCGTGAATATTGTACTACTGGTAATGAACATTGTACTACTGTTAGTGAACATTGTACTACTGAATGAAACCTGCCATTCTATTACTTTACTGTTAACTGTTACTTTATCTAACTGATCTAAACAAATAATGACTACAAGGAATACAAAGATATAATGTTAGGAGATCTGAAAGCGTGTTGAAACCTCTTCACTTTGCAAGTTTTCTTGATCGAGGATGATTTCACACCACAAATGACATTGATTTACCGTGACAAACAAAATGACATCACTCGAATGAAGAAGTGGGGGAAATCCCTACCCGCTACACGCCAGAGTCCATTCATTCAACCCTGGAGAACGTCTCAGTGGTATGCCAGGAACACCCCTTTCTGTGCACACACCCCGGGGGTGACAGTGTTGTGGTACCACGTAAAACCCACACTTAAAAGTTGAATTGTGCTCCCGCTGGCCAGCTTCAGGGGTGATGTATAGAGGTCATAAATTGGTGAGTGTAGCGTGTGGTTGTTATCTAATCTGGTCCAGGTGAGCCCCAGAAAGCTGAAGAGGCTGGCCCAGGCCTCCAGGTAGTTCCCCCCCCTTCAGGTAGGTAAGTTTTTATACGGCTGAATTTGGCCTCCTTATGAATCCTTCTTGACAGAGAGAGGGGAAGTGAACACCTTGTGAGTGATTCATTGTTGTTGCATCATGAACGCATGATGTCATGGGCTACAAATATGCCAGACCTGGGACAACCTCTCTGCCTATTGTGAATGTGCCAAATAATTGAATGTAGCAATTAGGGACTTTCATGTAGACGTATGGTATATAATCCTCTCGCAACCAATTGCTTTGAAGAACGATTATGGTATGTTTGCATTTCAATTCATAGAAAGTATCCGTTTGAGTTAGTTTCACTGCCCTGCATGACAAGTTACTTCAACAGACAATGGGAAGGACCTTCAGAAGGTTTGTGTGCCTTCATGTGAGAAGGATATGTTTATTGCAAGGTACATGTGAGAAGGATAGCTTTATCTGTAAGGTGAACCAAGAAAAGAATTCAATTTCAGTTGTGGAACAAAAGAGCTCCACCAATCACATCCATCTCACGTTTCATCTCCTTCTCAGCGCAGGTCAGTGACCTTCCTTTTTTTTGAGTTATGTTATCTGGAGTAGCTCAACTTAGCAACTGCCACTCCTTGCAGAAAATACTTAGAAAAAGCCCTAAAACAACAAGTTTATTCCAAATCCTCCAAAACACACAGCTAATAATCATCACAAAAGCAAGCACAAACAGCCCTTTATACACATTCCAAACCTTTTAAGACTTGTGAAATCAAGCTAAAAGTACACGCATTTCAAAGGATAAGTTACTGCAGCCATTTTAACAATGGCCAGCTTTGCACACACTAGATTAACGGCAGACAAAAGCCCAGATCTTTCCACAACCATGACCTGCTTTCTACCATCCATCCATGCACTACCAAATTAGCATGTGCCCAGGCCACCTCTTCTCTCTGGGCTCAGGTCCCTACCCTCCATCCCCCCAGAGGACTCTCCCACCTGGGTTAATACCCGCTCATTACACCAGGGCAGAGGACCAGGGCCAGTTAAATTGACCGTCTGATTACAACCGCCGGCTTCCCCTTACAGGTCCTGCCCTGCTCTCCTGGTTCCAGCCCGCTAGGCTAGGAGGATGGACCCAGCGCACACAAGGCCTGTCTTTGTGTCCCTCGCTGCGCTGGGAAATCGAAAACGTTTCTCTCCGAGGCCGCAGAGAGGGGGTGAACGGGCCCAAGAAGAAGAAGAAGAAGAAGAAAAAAAAAACGTCTTCTCAAGTGTCAGTTGGAGGCGCTGTGCAAGTGAAGCCAGGGCGGACGGCACAGACAGCTAAGCCGTTTCAGGAGGGCTGATTTGGAAAAATGTTGGTTTGATCTTTAAAAGGGAGCGGATTTATCTCCATGTTGAATATGTAGACATAAATGACATGGTCGGCTGGCGCAAAAATGATTCGAGGCACGGCAAAAATGTCCGACGCTACCAAAGACATTTCCGAACGTGAGGCCGGCCACTCGAGACATAGATAGCCCGCCTGTATTAAGTGCATTGCCGATTTGAATGGTTTGAATATCACACGGGAACACTCATGTATTGGAAGGGACAAAAGCTCGAGCTGTGTCGGGCCACCACTCTGTCTCTGCGGGGCCCATTGTGCTTTGACAGCTTGACCCGTGTCATTTCCAGGATAAGGCTTATCCTCCTTCGATTTCTAGTGGTTTCGAATGGCCCGCTACTCCACCCACTTCAGGTGTGTCGAGCAGCACATGTCCCACCAGTCACCTCTCAGTCGGGACAAAGCTACGCGAAGGATCGCCGAGGGTAAACGTATGAACGTTTAGTCTGACGAAATCGAAACCATTTGATCCCATGAAGCCTGATCTTATTCTGTGTGAAGACCGTCAAGGTGATGGGGAGTTCACCCGTATAGACGTGAGGAATCTGAGGTCAGGTTCCCATCATCCTGTTCTTGGGTCAAACAACCGCACGTACACACAGCAACAACAACATATTGGCATCTAGCAAAGTTATGTATTAACTGATTGGTAGTTACACTGTAACGTAAGTTAAGCAAATTATTGTGTGTGTGTGTGTGTGTGTGTGTGTTAAGCAGCTGGTAGACGATGCATAGAACAAAGCAGGTCTTTAAAATAATAAACCTGCAAGCCAACTGAAAAGTGAAGCCAAAATGTCCTGTTATATTTTTGTACCAGGAACTTGATAGAAAATAAAGAAAGGCCTTGATTTAGATGAGGTAGGACCCCTTCAAATACCACAGTAGTTTAATAAAGAAGCTGGAGATCTCATATTTCGTTTTATTTAGTCATTCCTCTAACTGGAACCACTACGTAGCATAGATGCTACTCATACCAGTCTGTCACAGGATCACTGGCAGTAATTGGTTTAAATAAAATGTTTACAAAACGACTGAAGACCCTTCACCGAGAAGCTCTGTAGTCACACCAATAAAGGAATTTTCATCTCAATCTCTTCTGGCCCCTAGGAACCAACAATGTTGAATGAGCTCCTCTCTTTACAAGAAAGAACCTGGTTTAACAGGCTATATAATCTGACCATTCAAGGTGCTGATTATCCTCATTATGTTTCCAGCTAGTCCTTACCGGCATTGGCTCTTCAATCACATTTAATTAACGAGACACAATGGCCGCTCCAGATGTACAGTGGAATCAATAGACCCTGAGCAGACGCGGTGATTGGCCTCGATCTGTGCTTTTGTCGACCTTGCTCCTTAGCGATCTAATCCCCCGAGATGATGAGAGATTGGGTCCTATCCCAGATTGCCCCTGTCAGGGGAAAGATTAAATAAAACCCTTGAGCTGTCCCACCTGGGCCGGGAGCCAGGCTAGAGATACGCCGGAGAGTTCTAGCCAGCCATGTTGGAGCATAGTAATTCTCCTCTACTGGTCCTTCATGTCCCCCCTACATACGTTTGGTGGTTTGTCCCAGTGTCTTTGATGGGACATACCAAGTTGCAGGTTAAGGGGTGTTTCAAGGCTGAATTACATTGCCCCACCAAGGGTTAGTTTCTAGAGGTTTTCAAAGTTACTTTATTGATTTACTACCTCCACTTAACAGCATTGCCATTGGCAACCAATTATGAACCTGGTGCTTGTAATAACGGCTTTCGCCAAAATGTAGGTCAAATATGGATATCTCCTAGTAACACAAAACAAGTGAAACCTAAATGTGAACAAGCACAAGCCTGTTGTTTTGGGAATGGTTACTTCATTTGTGTGGAAAAAGATGGAGTGCAACTGAAAGTGCCACACGGGTAGAAATCGTTTTCTTGCCAACATTATGCCAAACATATTTCCTACCCTCTTTGTTGATATTAGCAACGCAATAAAGATGTTGGTGATCTGTTTACCATTACACACTACAATTATTGAATCATCACCTTGGAAACCCAAACAGAATACCACACTCACCCCTGGTTTAAACACAGAACTGACCTGTGTTTGACTGCGGCAAGCTGTGCAACAATCTACTTATTTATCTACTATAGACACACAGCAGACATTTACTTCACTCCTTGGTTTTACCTTGTTTAATAGCCCCTTCCCCTGTGTAGAACAGTCTTATCTGATTTGTCATATAGATTCAAGATAACTTGAACTCAATAGATCTATTGGTTTGTCACCACAGAAGACACACATGGATATATGCTAATGTCTGTAGGCGATCCCTATCAGTCAGTGTAGCAGCCCAGGCTTGAATACAAGGGAGTGGCCCCACACACCACACACCTCCCCCGGGTCAGTGACAGGCCCTGGGCAGGTGCCTCAGGGTTCAGCCAGGTCTTATCAGCGATGAGGACCAGACCTGCTTGTTAGAGATCAATGGTCGTCACCTGCTCCTTCAGTCTAAGGACTAACCCCAAATTAACCACAGACCCTCCCCTGCTCTGTAATGGAGCGCTGGTTCGGGAACAGATGGTTAAAAATGGCTGATGTCCTTCCACTACACACTGTGTTCTCTGCTAACTTGGGTGGGGAATTCTCCCGACCACACAACGAGCTACAGAAGAATGTGTTTAAGTAAAAATAGAGGACAAACCCAGGTTGGTGAGGATACATCAATCAGTCAGTCTACCTCTCTCTAGCTCGACAATGACAACCTGTCTCCTTGTCTTCAATGACATCAACATGAGGTAATCACACTCTGGTGACAGCTGTGATGAAGGTCCAGCACAACCTCCATATCCTGAGGGCTGACCTGTTTCAGTGAACTAAATTAAGACCCTGTCTCAAAGGCTATGATGTCACTGCCATTACAAACACTTGCTTGTGTGTGTGTGCAGCCTAACTATGACAAATGAATGTTCCTGCATGTTCACATTCACTCATGTAGGAATTGTGTGCAGAGTTTTGGGAGTGGAGCTTTGATTTGCCACAGGGCTTAAATCCTGCCTGCAAGGTAACTCATCTGAACGTCTCTTCTACAGGCGTCTCCAGCCTCCTCCACTGTCTCCAGCCTCCTCCACTGTCTCCAGCCTCCTCTGCTGTCTCCAGCCTCTCCTCACCAGCCTCCTCTACTGTCTCCAGGCTCATCCACTGTCTCCAGCCTCCTCCACTGTCTCCAGCCTCCTCTACTGTCTCCAGCCTCATCTACTGTCTCCAGCCTCCTCCACTGTCTCCAGCCTCTCCTCACCAGCCTCCTCCACTGTCTTCAGCCTCCTCTACTGTCTCCAGCCTCTCCTCACCAGCCTCCTCTACTGTCTCCAGCCTCCTCTACTGTCTCCAGCCTCCTCCACTGTCTCCAGCCTCCTCCACTGTCTCCAGCCTCTCCTCACCAGCCTCCTCTACTGTCTCCAGCCTCCTCTACTGTCTCCAGCCTCCTCTACTGTCTCCAGCCTCCTCCACTGTCTCCAGCCTTCTCTACTGTCTTCAGCCTCCTCTACTGTCTCCAGCCTCTCCTCACCAGCCTCCTCTACTGTCTCCAGCCTGATCCACTGTCTCCAGCCTCCTCCACTGTCTCCAGCCTCCTCCACTGTCTCCAGCCTCCTCTACTGTCTCCAGCCTCCTCTACTGTCTCCAGCCTCCTCTACTGTCTCCAGCCTCCTCCACTGTCTCCAGCCTCCTCTACTGTCTCCAGCCTCCTCTACTGTCTCCAGCCTCTCCTCACCAGCCTCCTCTACTGTCTCCAGCCTGATCCACTGTCTCCAGCCTCCTCCACTGTCTCCAGCCTCCTCTACTGTCTCCAGCCTCCTCTACTGTCTCCAGCCTCCTCTACTGTCTCCAGCCTCCTCTACTGTCTCCAGCCTCCTCCACTGTCTCCAGCCTCCTCTACTGTCTCCAGCCTCCTCTACTGTCTCCAGCCTCTCCTCACCAGCCTCCTCTACTGTCTCCAGCCTGATCCACTGTCTCCAGCCTCCTCCACTGTCTCCAGCCTCCTCTACTGTCTTCAGCCTCCTCTACTGTCTCCAGCCTCTCCTCACCAGCCTCCTCTACTGTCTCCAGCCTCCTCCACTGTCTCCAGCCTCCTCTACTGTCTCCAGCCTCCTCCACTGTCTCCAGCCTCCTCCACTGTCTCCAGCCTCCTGTACTGTCTCCAGCCTCCTCTACTGAGAGTGAGTGGCAGAGTGGGCAGCTACTTTAAATGATATACAAATCAATGTTGATATACTGTAGCCTACATCCAGGCTATATATATATGTGGCATGTTCGGTCATACATCAAGGCAGGAAATATTGATTTGTTGCAAAAGCAGTGCGTGCACAAAGCAAAATTGAGTATTCCCATAAAGATGCTGTTGGATGGTGGGCATGGACATCTTTGTCAGGGCTACTATGCTATCTCTCTTCTTTTCCATCCTTTAATATGTATCTGGTCATCTTACCCATCACTCTTTCACTCAGCTCCAACTGTCTCTCCTTCTCCACCCTTTATCTCTCACTATTCTCCATCTCACTCACTCACCCTCTCTGTCTTCTACCCCCTCTCATTCTGTTCTCTCTTGTCCATTCCTCCCCCTCTTTCACTCTCTTTATTTTCTCTTGTTCTTTACCCTCTCTCTTCTCTATCTCTTGGTCCCCCCACATCCCTTTCTCTCTCTCTTCCCTCTCTCTTCCCTCTCTCTTCCCTCTCTCTTCCCTCTCTCTTTCCTCTCTCTTTCCTCTCTCTTACCTCTCTCTTCCCTATCTACTCCCTCTCCCTTCCCTCTCTCTTCCCTCTCTCTTTCCTCTCTCTCTTCCCTCTCTCTTCCCTCTCTTCCCTCTCTCTTCCCTCTCTCTTCCCTCTCTTCTCCCTCTCTACTCCCTCTCTCTTCCCTCTCTACTCCCCCTCCACATGGATAAGAACCCGCCGAATCAAAGCAGGCCAATGAACAAGGCCCCCTCTTTTCAGCAGAGTGATAAAAAGTTAATAGGTACTATGTGACCGGGCTTAGATTCCTGGGTAATTGCCTTGAGCTGCGTCAACCTTGATGAAGTGAGTTAACCCACAGCGACGGAAAAACACCAAAAGCTCTCCTCAACCAAGCTATCAGGCCCAGATAGCTTAATGATGAACTTGCTGTAATAAACTGTTGACTAACAAAGGGAAACACATGCATCCATATTTAAAGTCCATGTGCAGAAAGGTGGTTGCACATTCCAAGTCTCTTAAAAACAGAAATACGTCTAGTGAAGAATGAAAGAGAAAAAACTGTTATCTGTACTATTCACCTATTAAAAACATATCTCAACTTGTAAATGTGGTATCATATTATAGGTGCAGTTCATAACGTACTCATTAAAAACTAAAGTTTGCCACGTTCGCTTTGGAAGACGATAACAGCAACAATGTACATCTCAGTATATTTGGTTTTCTTGCCCTAAACACATCATAAAAATCCCATCTGCTGTGATCTTATCTGTCCACAGACTGTTCTCCCCCCCCCCCCCCCCCCACAGCACTCGTCTACACCACGCCGCCCTCGCTCACTCTCTCCACAGGTCTGGGAGCCGGACCTTACTGCCTGCCAAGCCCGGCGCCCAATAAATTCAAACATTAAACAATTGTAAATGGCCCTGTGAGATGTGCCAGAACACCAGCGTTTTCTAAACTAAAGGTCTTATCTGTGTCATGCTGCATCTAGTACGTTCTCTAGTCGAGGAGGGTTAAGGCAGCACTTTGCTTAAGCAGTAACCTGGATTATGACTCACATGCTTTAGCAATATGATGAAAATGTCATAAAGAAGCTTACATAAACACTTTAGAAGGCCTATCCCACGCGTCTCCATTGACATACCGGGAAATTGTTACAAATGATCTGTGAGGTATGCCCTAAACACACATTCTAGGCCTTACCCAGCGTTTACAAAGGCTTAAGGAACTATGTACGAGATCAACTGCTTTAAGGTGTGACTGAGCTTTCTGATCCCTGTGGCCTGATCGGAGGAACACAGGCCCTGCTACAGACACAACAGGACAGGCTTGTGTCCTACGGCGGTCCTGTCACTCCACACCCTGGCTCAGCCCATCGCTGGTCCATCAGACCCAGACCAGACCCCCACCCTGGTGGCCAGGAGGAGGGCAGCGGCGGGGCCTGGTTTCACTCCTTACTAGCCTGGAGCACCACTGATGGTTGGAGATAGAGGAGAGAGGGACAAGATGGATGGGCCGGTGATGAAGGAGGAGCGCAATGACAAGTTAAGGAGGAGGGCCATGACAAGGGGGATAGAGAGGGAGAGCGAGGGGGATGGAGGGAAGGGGGTTGGACAGGTAAAGAGACAGGGAGGGCGAGACAGAGGGAGGGAGACAGACAGACAGACAGGGAGGGAGATGGGGATTGAGCGTGAGTGGGAGGAAGAGCGACAGAGAGGGGAGAGAGAGAGAAATAAGGAGAGAGAGAGAGAGAGAGAGAGAGAGAGAGAGAGAGAGAGAGAGAGAGAGAGAGAGAGAGATGAAGAGAACAGAAAAGGGCAGAGGTGACAGAGGAGTGCAGTTGCTGGGAGAAGGTAAGTGAAGGGTACAAGCCATGTCCGCAGACTTCGTAGACAGACTGACGGAAAAGCCTGAAATACAGGCGTACAGTGCACTGCATTGAGAGTTGTTTCCTTGCTACGAATAGGTATAGGCCTTTATAGGTTAGGTACAGTACTACCAAGTACCAATCAGGTAGATTGATGGCACCGTCAGCCACTACAACATACACTGTGGGATCATATAGTACCAAATCTTCCTACTTCGACAAGAAACAAAATGGTGGCTTGACTTGTTGCAAGGGGGCCGTCTGTGTTCTGTTTTTAGCCTGTTTGGCTGGTGAGAGCCCAGAGTAGAGGCAGTCAATGTAGTGGACCATGCTGGGAGCCACCTGTCCAAACCACATGGACTCTGTTGAGTGATACTTCCACGAGGTACATGTGGCTTTGTTCACAAAAGTCCTAAAATAATGCTCAACATCTAGTTATTCAGAGAATTATATGTACATGACTGACAATAAACAATCAATGCATGTGCTGAGATCTTTAATTTTCATTTTTACGTGTTTTTTCTGCTTTGTTAATTATCATTGGGACTTTGACTGTAGATAAATAATATTGTACTGTATGTTTTATGCAGCACTTACCAAAAAAAGACCCGCCATTGCAATAGGACTAAAAAAGAAGCACTGATGTTTACTTGGGGTTTGTTTGAGTGACAGTTAGGGACTGAGGTCAGTTTAAGGTCTCCGGACAGCAGGACACACACAGAGGGACCTTATATGCTTTCCAGAGCTACCGGAGTCCATACCACTGTCTAGTATATTCAAAATATAAAGTGGTGCGCAATTACGTGTTTGATCGTTTCCTTTTTTAGCATGATTACATTGTATGTAAAAATGTTAAAGACGAACTGATGATAAATCCACTGAAAAGTGAATGTTTTTTAATCTTTGTTAACTGTTTTGCGTTTACAAAACTGCGCACTGCACACTTTCGCAAAACACATTCCTGACCAGCTGTGCGCAGCGTAGCTGAGAAGACTCATTGTTACATACATTGTCAAATTTCTCGGTTCAACAACTGAATATATCGATCATGACTGTTTCAACCTTGGGTTAAATGGAGCCTAACAATAGCCTCTGTTGGGTTATTAAAAATGTCTTCAACAGCTGTGAACTGGTCGGACAACGGCTCCACAAAAGACTGCAAATACAAGAATCGGTGCCATGACTGAAAAGTGAAAACTTTCCTTACTCTGCAACACCGACTTTGCATATACAGTTTTATTTAGACACGCTTCAGCAAGAAATATAAACTCCTTTGTCTTAAAGTGTGATAGTTTGCTAAATCAAATCGTCGTATGTTGACTTATTGAAACAGTGTACGATAAATTACTCACCTCTGTAAACCTTCAACAAAGATTGTTGATAAAGTATGTTCAGTAGCAGAAATCAGCGTAGGCTAGATATCTTCGGTTAAAGCCTCAATGTACAACCATGTTGCCGGTTACCCGTGGCTGACAGGGCGCTAAAATAGCGGAGGACTCGGAGGCTGGAGAGAGGGCGAGGGCGGAGTTGAAGGGCAGGTGAAGTTAGGATATGCAGCGAAGACCAACTCCAAATGATAAATTCGGAGTTGATACTTTTTTTTAATTTTTATTTAGCCTACAGTAAGTCTTTCTGTTTGAGTGATTGGGAATGACATGATCAAGGCTTAAAAAGTTCAGATGAAGAAAATCATTTTGTCTTGAATATGAGAGGCATCGTTTTCATTCATGATAAAATACAACCGGCTATTAAATATTGTTAGACAAGAGGTAAGGACAATAAATCAGGTCCTAAACTTCGCCAAGACTCCAGAAGTGGTGAACGCCACGCGTAAATGTGCATAGAATCAACATGTAAATGTATTTGGTAACAATTTGATCATGCTACAGTTAATTAGAGAGCACTAATTAATAACCCTTTTTAAAAGTGAATTACCTTTCACCACTCTGCGCGAGTGGAGCCAGGCCTGACTGGGTAGAGGAAGCATGCAGGTAAAACTACAGTTCACTATATGATCTTACTCCTCATAGCCTATCCAAGTTATCAGCGCCGCTGGAAAATTACAAACTGAACCTTTTGCGATAAAAGGACTAAAATGACTTTAATTCATAATTAAAATCAATAACATCGTTTGTACAAATAATTACCAAAAGTCTTGAATAGCATCCACATCAACCAACTATGAACCCCGTGCTATTTCCATCTCCCCACCCCTTCAATATAAGATAGCCTGACTTACTGATCAGAAAAAAGCATTTCTGTGTGGAATTTCCATGTTCTCCCTGTGCCACCCTCACATGGGTTTCTCACAAAATAACCAGAATACAAATAAACATGCAGAAAAGATGGCCCTCCTGGCCATGCCCCTGGCTAGGACATGACTGTGCACTTGGACTTGGCCCAAGGTTGCTGTTGGTATGACTGACTGCTGCTGTTGGCTGTGACAGTTACAGTAAGTTACATGCTATAATTTTATGCTTCAATTAAATCAAAAGGAAAACTGTAAAATAAAAAAGAAGAAAAAAAAAGTTAATATTTAAATAAATACAATTAATGCGTCTGGGTTCGAGTCCGGTCTTGGCTGTGTGATGCACGTTTTCCCCTCTCTCCCTGTCTTCCCCTCTCTCCCTGCCTTCCCCTCTCTCCCTGCCTTCCCCTCTCTCCCTGTCTTCCCCTCTCTCCCTGTCTTCCCCTCTCTCCCTGCCTTCCCCTCTCTCCCTGTCTTCCCCTCTCTCCCTGCCTTCCCCTCTCTCCCTGCCTTCCCCTCTCTCCCTGCCTTCCCCTCTCTCCCTGTCTTCCCCTCTCTCCCTGTCTTCCCCTCTCTCCCTGCCTTCCCCTCTCTCCCTGCTTTCCCCTCTCTCCCTGCCTTCCCCTCTCTCCCTGCCTTCCCCTCTCTCCCTGCCTTCCCCTCTCTCCCTGCCTTCCCCTCTCTCCCTGTCTTCCCCTCTCTCCCTGCCTTCCCCTCTCTCCCTGCCTTCCCCTCTCTCCCTGCCTTCCCCTCTCTCCCTGTCTTCCCCTCTCTCCCTGTCTTCCCCTCTCTCCCTGTCTTCCCCTCTCTCCCTGTCTTCCCCTCTCTCCCTGTCTTCCCCTCTCTCCCTGTCTTCCCCTCTCTCTCTGTCTTCCCCTCTCTCCCTGCCTTCCCCTCTCTCCCTGCCTTCCCCTCTCTCCCTGCCTTTCCTGTCACACTTCTCTTCAATAAACTGTCGAATAATGCATGAAATTTCAGTAGGTTGGGTGCACACACATTTCAGTATGTTAGGTGGTTCAGGGATGGTAAAGGGGAAGGGGGTCCATGGGATCGAGGCGGTTCTGGGGGGGTTGTGGTTGGGAGGGTTCTAGGGTGTGGGGTGGAGGGGTCTGTGTTGGTCCCGCTTATCAAAGTTGTAGGGGGGGGGGGGGGGGGATAGGTCTATGTTCAGAACAGGAGCAAAGTCAGGTTATTGTAGAACAGAGGGTCTGTGGTTGGCGATCCAGCTTGGATCAAAAGCTATGGAGAGCAATAGGGTGAGATCCTATGAATGTACGTGTGCAGTATATATCTTGGCTAACGAAAATAAACACACTATGAAAGTCTGATTCATAATCACAGTGGTACTGTAACTGGCTGTGTGTTTTTTTCCACTTTCAGTATTAAACAGTGCAAGGCCATAATCATAATATATATTGGGGGACCCCCCCCCCCCCAATATTCAAATCTGGTCAAAATGTCCCCCCCAATATATTGATATAAAATGATAAATGTGCTACGCTATGACAGGAAACCACGCACGCTGTCCGAAATTATCATAACAATTTTAATTTGTCCCCCCCAATGTTAACTCCATGGCTAAGGCCTTGAAACAGCGTCCATGACCATTATTCAATGATTATTTATTAGATACTGCCCCCTTGTGGCACATTTCTGAAGTGAGCCTTTCCTGTCATGCATTCCTCAGTTCAGACTGGCAATTTCTTGCCATTTTTAGAAGGCTGACTGAAGTTACCATAAGAGCAGGTTAATGTAATGCAACAAACATAAAGACAACAGCATCAGACCCCAGCTGGCAGCTCAGAGTAGGGGCTGCTCTTTATGAAGACTCACTCTCTCAATCAGATCTTTTGTCCTCATTCATGGAAACAAATGAATGCAGTTCTCCTGACCAGGCCACTGGCAACAACACAGAAGGAGACTGTGTGGGCTTTCCTCTGTAAACCCAAAGATTCCCAGACTCTCCTCAGAACTGATTACAGCTTGAAAGACTTTGAAATCTCATTAATGAATGCTGGTTCCCTGACTGCCTCGTTAATCTTCCCCCTGCAATGCAACAGTGTTAATGTGGGCCAACACCAATTAGACCAATCAGATTAATTCAGCCTAAACGCGTGACTCGACCAAAAACAGGCGCACAGCTGGGCTCTATGACTGCAGTTATATGTGATTTGCCCACATATTTCTGTCTTCAAGACGTGCATTGTTTCAATCTTGGGTGTAAAAAATCCATCTGCAAATAGCAGAGAGTGGGAATCTGTCGGTCTACTCTCACAAGGGGATCTCTGCTTAGGTTGGTGGGGGAAGAGAGACATGTTCAACACCAGCCAGGTTTAGACAGGGGGCCACACACACACAAACACACACACACACACTCACATGCATACCGTCAACAGCACCGTAGATTTACAGTGAACATGCTGTACTTGATACAGTATATACCAGGTCTATGGTACTACTTACATTCACAGTCACTATATTAAAGTATTTGAGCTCAAGTGTCAACCATGATTTATTGAGGCAAACTATTTGTTTAGTCAAGTCTTTGAGGCCAGAAGGTGAATAGTTTTGAGTGCCAGCACAGGTCTCTAGTCTCTCCAGGGTGCGTGATTTAGAGCAGCTGAGCAGGTCTGCTCGTGTCCCCTACTCACTGAGTTTGTTCAGAGTTCTCTATTGAGGTCAATGCCACCTCTCTAGTGCCATGTGTGGCGATTCTGAGTGTGAGACCATAAATGAGGGGGCTGAATAATGGCGGAAAGATAACCAGTTCCAAAGACAAGAAATTGTGGTGACTTGTAAGTCTAATGAGCCATATACAGCAACAAAATATAGACCACTGCACCTTTTTCTTTCCTTTTTTAAAGAGTTGAGAAGGACAATTTTGAGTGAAGAACAGAAGGCTCACTCAAAATTGTCCTTAGAAAAATAATACTTATAGAAGTGTGAGGATAGTAACAATATTGTTTTGTGACAGAACTTTGACACCTTCATTCATTCGGCAAAGCCGAATGTTTTCTCAAAAGCCTTGAATCTTTTTTAGTAGAAATGTGGGTTGTCATTTTAGGGCAAATAAAAATATGAGTTCATATTACATGAAGCTCCCAAAACTATTTTTTTGTCAAATGAATGCTAAAAGATTCAAATTTGCATTACCTGTGAAAGTCCCTATATCTCAGATCAAACCGAGACTAGGTCCTAAAATTCACAGTATACTCACTACATAAAAGCTAGACTACACCACTTTGTATACTGTACCATCATAACAGAAGGACTTGGATGCCTCCTTCTCCACATGGAAACCACTTCACAGATTCCTAAATCCTGCCTAAAGACTGAGGAGTCGGTGAACTCATGCATCAATTTAACGAGATAAATTTGACTAAGCTTCTAATAGTCGAGTACTTTAATGATTGCAATCATAGAAGAGACACTTGCTACCGAGTTTGTAGTTGTCTCTCATGAAGCAACAATGAACAGGCTTGTATACATTATATTATACATTATATACAGGCTTGTATACCCCTCAGAAGTTCTTCTGCAACAGCAGACTTACATGTTGTCATTTCAAAAAGTAACATTCCCAAAAGTCCCCATTGTCAAACAAAATCAAATAGTTTCCTATTCAAAAACTTTTAATACAGACTCAGGGTCCAGTTACAGTAAGACACAAGACAGTTCATTACATTGACAAAAAAATAACAATAATTCATACAGATCAGTGTGTAACAAAGACGCAACGGTAACAGATTTTCCACAGCTTGATTTGTAGTATATAGTACTGATCCTTACAGTCGATATGCCCACAATTTCATTTTCTGAATTGTTGAGTCAACAAATAAACGTATACATAAAATTGATTAAAACAGCATGCAAAGTATTGACTGCAGCCACTAACATTTCACTCGCACTATACCATTGCATCATTATAAGCTTCTTGAAGTCTCTGTAAGCTTGCTATCCTATAGTTTCACCACAAATGTGCTGTGTAGAGTGGTGTGCAAAATGCTTTCAACAAAGACCTTCACCCCATCTTTACATGCACTAAACTTGTGTGCAAGTATGTTATCCTCTGTATACATCATGGGATGTTGCCTTTCAATGTCCTCATCATCTGTCATCAAAATGTTTTCAATATATTTCACCTTCACTCGAACATTCAGATTATTTTCAATTTAAAAACAGAAATGCTTAGACATTTATCCTCTTTAGTTGTGCAAATCATAACAACACTCTTACTAGCATTATATATAATATTACGTTAAAAACAAAAAAGTTAACACTGATTAATATGCATACGTTAGTAAATGTTTTGATTTCAATAGCAATTAATATGAAAAAAGCTCCTTACGATGGTAATAATGCTCTTTTAATAGGCTATATATCCCTTGATATGTATGGATGTATGGTGAATAACAAAATAATAAACTCATGCAAATAATAAACTAATGCATTATTAATACATTTAAAATCATTATAAAATCTCCACAATAATACTGTTTCTGTTACAGACCGACCCGGCCCCACATTACATAAAGGACAAATGATCTGGGCCTGGTTTAAGGCATCTCCTTTGTAACTACTTTTGCATCTGTGTAAGTGAGGCCCTTGTAGGTTCCACTGATGTTAAACATCAGAACACTGTTATTGAGACAAGTAATTTCCACTGTGGCAGTGAAGGGGAGATCAACTGTAACTCTACCAATAGTGATGTCAACATGTACGGTCTTTCCTGCAGGAACATCAATCGGAAAAGACAGACACTCAGTATGGGATCTCTCTTCCTCTAAGCCATGCGGGCTTTCTGTCCCCACAGTGAAGCCATATCCAGCAGATACTTCTGCTACCTCTGGGATTCCTGCTTTCACCAAACAGTTAAAGTTTGTTTCAAACTTGTTAGTTACAGACCACAATGACTTTTTGGTGATCGTTTTAGACGTTTCAATTTTGTATTCTTGAGGGACAGAAAAGTTGTTTTTGTAGGTCACAGACTTAATTAGCTCAGTAGCCACCTGGGGTATTACATCTTGAAGTGTGGGGTAATAGACATCCGTCAATACGGTAGACTTGATGGTATTAATGAATTGGAAACCTAAGCAATCCATGTCTGAACCAGCCCTTCCAGAGACTCCAACGCAGATCCCGGAGCCGACATCAACAGGGTACTCAGTTTTCAGCTCCCAGTCTGTCATGTAAGCAAAGAACTCCCTTGAGCGATTTGTTTGGAACTTCATGGCACCCAAACGTGTTCCAGCACCATTTCCCCACAGTGAAAGCTTGGTAAAATGCTCTCCATCTTCAAACTGAAATTCAGAAAACCTTCCTGCAGGTTCTCCAAATTCTTGGCTTCGACCATCAGTAAGCCAAACTTTCACAGCTTTCACCTGCCAGCCTCCTACCCACACCCAGATCTTCTCCAGCATGGCTCCACTGTCGATACCATTGAAGTCAAAGGGAGAACCTCCTTGTCCACCAATCGTAAGCATCGGTGAAAGGTATGACATTTTTGCTGTTGATGCAAACCTAAAAAAAGAAATTGGATAGATTACTAAATATTAGGAAGTCAAATCAATATTTTATCCAAAAAGGACATCCAGCATTTTTCTCTACATGTTAAAATGGTTTCACCTGTGCCAAAAACTTGCCAATAAAAGCTCCAGCTATGCAAAATTTACTTTGGCATACACACTGAAGGCTTACATAAAGGGTTATTGGGTTTTCTGACAACCACATTTTGACAGATGTAAAGGTGGTTGACCTTGATACTTCTGTTTGTTGAAGGGTGCTGGGAAAACTTGGCCAGCTTTCCTATAATCTTTTTTTATTTTATTTTTAGCAATTTTTTGTGGCTTGCATTTCCAGCAGGCAGCACTTCACCAAATCCTAGGGTATGTCACAATTTATTTCATTTCATTCAATTTATTATATCTAAACAACATTTCTACAAAAAATACATCATCAAATAATGCAAGGAGTCCACAGACATGCGCAGTCTTTCAGATAACAAAAGCAGTCAAAGGCATAGGTTTTTAGGCCAATTTTAAAAAGTGCATTAAATTGTATCCGTTTGAATTTTCTGTGTGTTTAATGTGTCTAACTCATAACCACTAGTCTCCTCTCAAAATGTGAGCCGTCTAATCCTGTTGCTGGCTTGGGAATCTGCCTCGGCGTTTCTGTGTGCCGTAATTCACCCTGACTTCCCTGTGGCCGCAGTCACGCCTTTTGTTGCCTGCTATGAACTTCTATGAGAGACCATCTTATGTGAAGGATAATGAGAGGGTTTTCAACCCATTTGTTTCTGAACTCTACAAAATCTACACGGTATGGAGAAAAGCCTTTCCTCAAGTGAACACCAATTACATGAGTGTGACAGTTCGGACACTGCATCCAAAATGTAGCCTAGTGGAACCAATCCCAAGCCGGTGTGTCAGGTGGGACACTGAAATAGGGTGCACTACATGAGCAGGTGATATACCTTAATAGAAGGCACGAGTAATTGGGAGAGGGGAATGCAAGGCGGGCTGGTGTGTCACGGCCCGGGAGGGCTGTTAATGTACCTGATAAGTATGGACACTGAATACGTGGGGACAGCGCACGCAGGTGCAGTCAGTTGTAATTCGCCTTTGATATCGAGGGCTGCTGGTTGCTTTAGTCTCTCTCTTTAGCTATTATTTAGCTTGTGTGCCAGCGACATTTATGATCTATGTTAACTAAATTAACGTATTTTCCTACATATACCATAGCCTACCTCCTGTCTGAACCGTGTGAATAAAAACAAAGGTCACCTGCACATGTAACCGGGTATTACAAAAACTGAATGTGAATTTCTCCTGTAGTCACAGTAGCGTATCATGTTTGATGGTTAACAAGGGTAATGTATCAATTTGGGTGCTTAAAACATGGATGTGCCCAAATGTATTATAACTTAAAAGCATAAAAGGTTATTACTAACGTGTAATGAAATGATAGACTTCTCTTCATCTCTCTTATAACGAATCTCTGTATTCAGTACCGGTGTTGTATCACCCGATGCATGACTCTCTGGATTGGCACCCCCTCGCGGGAGCGCACGCGATTCAAAGAGTGAAGGATTTCGTCTTGATATCGCATCCAAAAGAAGGGGAGACAGAAGTCTGTTATCTGTGTAAATATCAGATGCTATTTTCAACACAAAATCCTTAAAATTCGTCATTCAAACGGTATAGTTACAAACGCGAACCAACATTCTTGCTCCACGACATCGCATTCTGAGGAAATATACCCCAGTATCCTTCACTCTTTGAATCGCGCGCGCTCCCGCAAGGGGGTGCCAATCCAGAGAGTCATGCATCGGGTGATACAACACCGGTCGTAGCATATTTGGCGCCAGCATGGAAAGTCCAGCATGGAAAGGATTGTCAATACTAAATAAAAAACACTTAAGTGTTAAAATGCGTACAATTTAATTAATATGAATCTACAGACACACATACACAGATTCCTGGAATTAGAAGTGATATTTGTGATTTCGATGCGGATAGTTTTTCCTATGGCTTTTGTACCTACATTTCTCAGATCACAATTACAATTCTCAAAACAACTTGTTTAACCTCAAAATAGTCATTAATGCATTAATAAAATAATTTACTCCTTCCTGTAAACAAATTGGCAATGCTACTATTGTCCGGTGTTTCATACATTATCAATTGCTTATGTCATGTTGATGAAAATGTATTTAGATTTTCTGTTGAATGGTCTTACCTCATCATTGTCATTCAATCCTTATTTTACACCAGAAAATACTTAGAGTAAGCTAAAATGGTAAATGGACTGCATTTATATAGCGCGTTTTTATAACTTAACGGCACCCAAACTGCTTTACAATTTTGCCTCTCACGCACCCATTCATACTCACACTCACACATACCGACGGCAGCTACTATGCCTATTGACGACATGTTTACGCATTTTAACTATCTTGTTCTTATCTACAACAATTTAACATGGAGGCCAGCTCCTTATCTCACTCGTGAAAGGATTTTCAAGTCAATTTTGGAAACAGACTTATTTTACAGTGACCCAAAAACCCTCTCAAGTCAACAATATTTATCAATCACAAGACCACAGTTACTGATATTTTGTCAACACAAAATATGTAACAGGGAACATATTTCTATAACTAACAGATTTAAATAACAGTTAGGTAAGGTGGAGTTTTTGGGTTGTTGGGTTTTTGTATTTTTCCTCTGTGTAGGAATATCACTAAAAAAAGAAAAAGGCATAAACAAGATGCACAGAGAGGTGTGCACACACAGAGAGCACACAGTCTACAGAGACTCATACCTGTGTCAATGACACACACACACTTGCAAACAGTTCAGTGGGCCCAGTTTTCCTGATGGGGTAGTGTTGAATATTTATTGGGAAAATAATTTAGTTAGACCCCAATATATCATTGACACCCTGGTCTGTGCCCTGTGAGTCTTTTTGCAGTTTTAGTTAGCTAGCAATCTCCCAGAAGCTACTGAAAAGCGACTTGTACTGTAGGTAAACGCACGCAGGGGTTTGACATTGTGACATTAGCAGTGTTTGTGACTGTGGCTAGCTAGTTAGCTACCACTATGACGTTACTGTCGTAAACACAACTCCAGTTTTGGGGTCCAACAGCATTATTACATTTGCAGATGACACCACAATGGCCTGAGCAGAGACAACAAGACCGTCTACACAGATGAGATCCAGCGCCTGGCTAAGTGGCACCAACAACGACAACAACTTGACACTCAACACCAAGAAGACCAACGAGATCATTGTGGACTTCAGACTAGCCTGGAGCTTTACACATCCCCATCCATATCAATGGAGAGGTAATGGAGCATGTCATCTTAAAATTCTATAGCTATAGGGTATACTATGGTAATATACCAAATGTTGCTGAATCGATAAAAATAAATAAAAAAAATATTCTGTGTAATTACTGATGTTGAATTCCTCTGGCTGGCGGCAGGGTGGGGGAGGTAGGGTGGGGGTGCTCTGTTCTTGCAGTGGGTCCACAATTTCCCATAGGCCACCCGTCTGGAGAAGGTAATAAAAGATCATGAACATTGTAATAAAATACAGTTTCAAGAGTCCCTTGACAAAATTTACGTGCAGACAATGTTCTGGTGACAAAAACTTTAATTGAAATGTACAAGTGTCTCACCAGTGATGATGGTTGTGGAGGCAGGTTTACTCAGTTGTCCTCCATGATCCAGCACAGTACAGACTCCAACAGTGTAGTGAGTACCAGCTAGCAGGTCTGTCAGTGTTGTGCAGCAGTCTCCTGTCTGTGTGGGCTGGGACTCTGTTCCTGGGCTGCTGTAGGTTATGAGGAAGTGATGTGGGATTGTCTCCATTCCTTCAGGCTTGGTCCAACGCAGGGTCACAGAGGAGGGCTGTAACTGCTCTGTGGTCAGGTCAGTTGGTGATGGAACTCCTTAAGTGAAAGGGGGGTATTTTAGAGATTTGATAGAAACATTTTGATTTGCAGTAAACACTTGTTGTTTAAGTTGTTGGTCTGAACATAAACACCTCTATTTTAGGCAGGGAGTCGTGGCAAAGGTAACTGACACATTCTCTTCTCTGCTACTTTTTTTACTGACTCCAAACATTAACGTGTCAAACTGATGGAATTCTACATTGCGTAAGGATATGGAATTCCACTTACTTCATGTAATTGAATGCATTACATATTGCTCAATAAAGACAATCACACACTTTATTACATTAAAGACACTCTACATTGATGATGCAGCTATGGGTACATTGTGAGGAAGCGGTTTAAGACAACATGGCGACATCCTTCTAAATTCTCATCAAGCAGAAACATCACAACCAAACCTTTAGCCTGTATATATTACTCCCACTATTGCCAACATCTGATTACTTACCTCTTCAACTGTCCAAAAATTGTAAACCTTCATCAACAACTACCTTTCGAACCCAGCAAAAAGCAACTGAGAAGACCAGTCTATCGAGACTGAGTACAAAACTACCACAATCAAGGTCAGTTTACTCGTCTATCAACAACAATCTCTCATTATTGGAATAATTACACGCAGACCTCACAGAACTGAAATCCAGTCTCAAATCCTCCCATTCACCAATCAAAATGCTTCTGGAAGAAAACATCTAAATGAAAGTTCAAACGTTCTCTGCCCAAATCAGTAACATTGCGAACGTAAACAAAGTAATGCAAGAGACAATATTGGATCACAGCATGTATGATGATGAAACACTTCTGTGCTTAAAGATCCTGATGTCAACACATTATTCACAAAGAGCAACAAATCAGAAAAACATCAGACTAACCAACTCAAACTAAAAAATGACAAATAAATTCAATTTCTAACGCTACACAAATTGGATTTCAGATACATGTTTATTCAGTGGATAGTAATACTGTACAGCTCACCAATGGCCCGAGTTGCTTTCAACGGATTATCATCACAGTTTCACATGGCACAGGGAATCAGAAAAGGATGCCCACTCTGTCTATCCCTTTTTGTCCTGTTCATTGAACCTGTTGCTGCTGCAATATGTCAAAACAACAACATCAAGGGAATCCAAACCCCTCCACACTCCTCACAAGAACAGCCTTAAGGCAGATGGCATACCGCTTTATCTGCAAGAATCATCAACATCTCTAGAAGACGCCATAAAGGTGTTTTAAAAAGAGGGATACAAAAATATGAAGAATTTAAAGAGTTTTTGTATACAGGAATACTGTACAGCACTGTAAAAGGTCAATCTTCTACACAGAGAGCAGTAGAATAATAAAGATGTCTTACTGGTGGAGATGGTTTGAGACAATGGTTCACTTTGCTGCCCATTTGTCAACACTGTTGAGACTTCAACAGTGTACTGAGTACAAGGCCGCAGGTCAGTCAGGGTTCTGGAGAAGTGGAGTGGACCTGTTGTGTGTTCAGTGTATAATGCCAGCGGTTCTGATCCAGGGCTCCTGTAGGTTATGAAGTAGCGATGAGAGAGCTGCAATCCTTCTGTTCTGCCCCATTCTACAGACAGAGACCTGTCCAGGCTCTCTGTTACTTCCAGGTAGCTGGGCTTTGGGACCGCTTTGAGAAAAATGACAACATTAAATAATTTTGAGATGATTATTCAAGTGGGATTTAATACTCCTTGCCAGGTTATATAGAGCACAATGTAATAAACACATTAAAAGTATGTATGTGTCCCGAGACTTTGTTTACTGTAGCTACTAGTAATCTGCCATTCTGTTCACAGTTGACTCCAGATTACGCATTATTCATGAATCTAGATGATTTTAGCAGTAATAAAATAATATTACCTGTTATTACAGTTTTTGAAATAGAACTGCTTTGGCTTCCTTCGGCTCCCATTGTTGCCACCTTGAAATCATAATGTTGACCAGGTTTAAGCCCAGTGATTTGTACTCTGTACATGTCTTTTATGATCAGGTTATTCTGTTCTCCATCACCCTCCCAGGTTACTATAAACTTCCTGGGTCCTTCCAGACCCTCAGGAGGTCCCCAGGTCAGAGTTACAGAGTCTGGCTTCACTGACAGGAAGCTGATCTCTCCAGGAGGAAACACTGATGAAGTGCAGAATGAAAAAGATGAATAAACTAACATGAACAAAAGCTTTCTTAAATCATGCAAAGGATAAAGGCTCAGTTTATCAAAGAAACTCTATTGCCAATAAAATAAAATATAAATAATCTAATTTTGGATATTCATAACACACACTTACGATTAACTGTATCTAGCCTTTGACGTTCCTGTTAATAAAGTACAGTTGTTTTATTAAGTAATTATATTTAAAACAAAAACATTTGTTCGATTTATGAACATAAATGTTGTTGTATGGTGTGTTATCAAATATCCATTACACATATTCAAAATTTCACAAGTTATAAATCACAGTATCAACTTAAGTGACTACCTTTCCTGCAGCTTGTTCAGCCTTTACAAAGACATCATGTCCTCCGTGCTGTGTTACAGAACACTGTCTGCAGATCAGCATGTTATCAGTCCAGCAGAACAACTCCAGAGGCTTGTGGTGATCCTGGCAGAGTCTCTGCTGTATGGCTGGGTCCACATCCACCAGACTGTGTTTCTGAAACCTTGCGTCAGTGTAGTGCCTCCTGACGTGCTTGTCACAGTAGGAGCAGCTGCAGGTGAGACAGGTCTTGACGGCTCTACGCTTCTTTTCATCATCAAAACAAGGATCACAAAGACCCTCTCTGGATCGAACGTTGAAAAAGCACACAAAGCAATCACATACACATGTGAAAGCCAGTAAATTGTTTTAGAGCAGCGTATTGATATTCAGTAATACTGCACTCCCTCATGAGTGACATTGCTTGAGTAGTATGATCTCACATTGTTGCTGAACCTCCAAGCCTGAAGCTGATGGGTATATCCATGGAGCGGTCACTCTTCATGGATACATGACTGGGGGTTGGTGAGCCGGCTCTGTCACTCTGAACCCTGTAGGGAATAGTCATATTTACAGTGACATAAATGAATGCATGAATTAATAGTAAGGTTAAATGAATTTTTAATTTCTATGTTGATGTAAAAATCTATAATATTGCCATAATTAAAACAACTTACTCCTTCTCATCTGGCATGTCGTGCTCTTTGCGATTCTTAAGGAAAGACATTGATTGTTCGCTCTTCATAGACAGATAACTGGGGGTTGACGATACTGGTCTCTCCTCGTTCACCCTACAACAATTCAGCAAAACTATTTCTGTCACAGCTGCTGCAGGTGAGACAGGTCTTCACGCCTATACGATTTTTTTCATCATCAAAACAAGGATCACAAAGACCCTCTCTGGATCGAACGTTGAAAAAGCACACAAAGCAATCACATACACATGTGAAAGCCAGTAAATTGTTTTAGAGCAGCGTATTGATATTCAGTAATACTGCACTCCCTCATGAGTGACATTGCTTGAGTAGTATGATCTCACATTGTTGCTGAACCTCCAAGCCTGAAGCTGATGGGTATATCCATGGAGCGGTCACTCTTCATGGATACATGACTGGGGGTTGGTGAGCCGGCTCTGTCACTCTGAACCCTGTAGGGAATAGTCATATTTACAGTGACATAAATGAATGCATGAATTAATAGTAAGGTTAAATGAATTTTTAATTTCTATGTTGATGTAAAAATCTATAATATTGCCATAATTAAAACAACTTACTCGTTCTCATCAGGCATGTCTTGGTCTTTGCGATTCTTAAGAACAGACATTGATTGTTCGCTCTTCATAGACAGATAACTGGGGGTTGGTGATACTGGTCTCTCCTCGTTCACCCTACAACAATTCAGCAAAACAATTAAAAAAAATAATAAATGCCTTGCTAATACATCCTAAAGGGGTGACGACAAAAAAAGCAACAAGAACTTTCAATAATCATGTCAACATTTGAAGACTGGGTAAAGTCAAATAGGCTAGAAAAACTGAGAAGATTTCATCTTAACACAAACCCTTAAGGGCTTACTACTACACAACAACATTAATATAAAGTAGTACAGTTGTACAACAAACTGTCTAGTACAGATCGTATACTTCACCTGTCTTTCATAAGTTGCTGTTCCTTATTTGAAGGCTCGTCGCTGGCTAATTGTGACTCTGCATCCTCAACAGACACACTATCATGTTTGAAGATAAAAAGTACACAAAGGTGACTCTTCAGAGGACCATTATCGCTCTGGTGACTTGGCATTGTAATGACAACATTACCAAATAATGAGAATCACAAGACACTAGCTCAGGTGCAAATGAGGTTCTATTTCAAAGTTGTTAACGTTCTGGGTTGATGGTACTGTAAACTCTATGAACGATCTCCCTTTTTGTGTAAATCTTTCGGCTGTAATCAAACATACGCCAAATAATGTACAGCTTGGTTTGGCTTTCTAGAATGTCATCAAATAAGGTGTATCACAGGATCTTAAAAACACATTGTGTGAGATATAAACTCTACACACAAACACATTTTCATCTGAACATTTTATTTATGTGACAAATTTACCATTTCATTAGTTTTACATAATTTTGAAGTAACCTAAAATCGTTCCGACACTCAAAATGTAATAAATGGATGTTGATTTGACTTGCTCCACAAATCGATGTCGTTATACCTTGACTGGTTTTTGGTCAGGTGACAGGCTGTATGTAATTGTCCCCTCCAGTAGCCTACATCCTCTCAGTCTCACCTCTTTAACTGAGAGATCACCTCCTCATGAGGAGGACCTGGAGCTTGCTCCATGCTGCTCTGGGAGGTTCTCCCCACTCCTGTACTGCTGGAAACTCCTTTCACCCTCAGACAACAGCACAACCTACATGGTCCTATATTGGAGATTATAATAAATAATACAAATATTATATTTCTTAAACTGGGTTATAAACTGCAACACAATTATTCCTATTCCCATTAACAGACGATGTCAAATTGTATAGGCACACTAAATGAATCTCATGTGTCACCACCTTGTTGTCCTACATAACAACACACTTCTTCCATCTTGGCCTGCATCGTCTCGAAAAGTATTTGGTTGATACAATAACGACCAGCAGGAGCAGGGTGTAAAGTGTTTCATCACAACCCTTCGCGACGTGCCATATGAACACACTTTACATTACACACAATTTACATTACATTTAACATATAACGAAACACGTATAGCACAATTCAACTTCGTAATTGTAACGCACTCTACGTTGAAGAAAAATCTAAGGGATCCGCTTTCGATAGGCCTAAAACACAACTTTTACATGCTTGATGAACGGAATCGTCCTTAATTCAAATTGCTTTATCTAAAGGTTTTCTTTGATTAGTTGGATTAGTATATTAAAATTAGGCTCAGTAAGTTTCTTTGCTTACGTTTCTAACAAACCTCGTCCTAGACGCACTGCTAGATCAAATGTAGTTTCACTTTCGTTTTTGCGCAGACAAATTCTCAGGAACGCCCCTAGTAGCCTACGTTAAAATAAGCATGGAAGCATTCCAAATCATTATACAATGTTATAAAATGAAAGAACGAAAATGCTGCTCATGGAATGTGTTCGTCCATTTAGTGTCAGTGTCACAGTAAAAAAAAAACGCAATATTTATTTTAGGCTATTTCAGTGTAACATTTTCCTTATTTAAAAGATAACTGCCACCAGAGATTTGTATTCAGAAATGTTTTTTCAAGTTTTTTTATTGTCAGGTGCACAGAACAACACAAGGTCAGGCACTGAAATTCTTAGGACAAGTCAACGCAAGCAACCTTGCATAACATAGCATATAAGTAGGCCTACTAAGAACATAGATGACATCTTAATGTATTTTTTTTTACAACCTATTGCATTTGTCTTAAGGAAAGGTAAAGTAAGCAGCATGTGTTGCGTTTATCTTTGGTGCGGCTTCTTTTCCGGGCCTGCTCAACGTTTGTCCTTAGACATGGATAACGATAAACCAAAACACTGGCAACAAGCTGGTGGGCAAACAGGCCTCAGTGATGACACTCACACCCACAAACAGGACCACATCTCCACAAGGATAGTGGAAATGTTTCATTAAGGAATGAATGACCTTCCTGTTCCCAGAGTGACTCATGTAGTCATATAGTCCGTACTATATGGACTAGGAATGATATGGACTAGGTAATGTGTGACTGACTTCAGTTCCACTAATGTCCTTAATGCAACTTACACTAATACTACCCTATTACACAAATACACATTTATATAATAATGTTTTAGATTGTTGAGAAAACAATTTAAGTATTCACTTCTAATTTTACTTCGGGTTATGAGCAACATAAGAAACATATTTCCAGGCCACTGTTTGCCTCTCACTTCTCAAGAAAGGTGTGCAAACAAATAGAATATTTTCATTTACAACAAAATCACAAGGGTAGAAAGGCTAGACACAAGCTGTCCTCCAGCATGTGTAATTGTAGTATCCAATCCTGCAGCCTCCCACTAGGTGGCAGGATAGGGTCAGGTTCGACTGTGACTTAATCACTAATGTGAACACAGAGCTTGATACAGATCTTTTTCCAGTAAACCACATACAATGGACCAAGTTAAAGGCAACAAACTGAGTAATTACATTTTTTTTTTTTTTTTTGCAAAGCAACATGAAAAACACCATGTAAAAGCTACAAATCATACCCCTACTTTTCTGCATTCATAGGAGGACTAAGTCTTATAGCATTCACATTGCAGGTAACTTGCAAAGCTTGATTCCAGAGCATTCACAATTGCGTTATATGCAGGATACTTCTATATTGTTGGGAAGATATCCTGACTGCTAAAACCCAATGTTTTATTCCAAGTGTCATGCTTTTCATGTGAGGCAAATAACATCTGAGGGTGAAAAGAATCCTTACAGACAATATATGGTAAACCCAATAGTCAGTGCCGTAATTTTTCTGTGTTTGCTCAGAATTAAGTGGACTACAGTATGATTCCCTTTTTTGTAATACAATTTGACCCTTTTTCTACCCCCTACGCAATTACAATAAACTTCCGTTGTCATTTCCTTTTCCGGAATGGATACAGTATTCTGTTACGGACTTGAGTGAGTGTGAGACCATAAATGAGGGGGTTGAATAATGGCGGAACAATAACCATGTCTATAGACATGAAGTTCTGAAGGCTTTGTGGAAAACTCGATGAGCCAAAGCGCATATACATAACATCAAATAAAACTGCAATTGTGATATTACATAACGCCAGTAAATGTGGAACACAGGTCCTCATGAACTTTCCTCTGCTGTCTAAGGACTTCAAACATGATCGGATTAACTGCAAATAAGAGCAAACAATGAAAATACCAAGAATAACATAAAACATTATTGTCACATTAGCAACTACATTGATCGGTGTGGATGATGTCACCCAACTGGTTGCAGCACAAGAGAGTTTAAGAATAAGCCAACCAGCACAGTAAAGTTTCTGTATGTGGGAGCCACACAATTTCAGCTGGAAAGTGAATATCATATAAGTAGACATAAGACCTAACGGAAAAAGCCAAGAGAAAGAGACTAACTGAGCGACCCTCTGCCTGGTCATAACAGAGTGATACTTCAGTGGTCTGCAGATTGCTAAATACCTGTCATAAGCCATCACTGCTAACAAAGAAATATCAATGCACACAAAAGAATACATTACAAAACCTTGAAAAATGCATCCTATGTAAGAGATACCATGATGATAAGACAATAGATCCACAAGGAATTTGGGATAGAAGCCTGCAGTACCAAACAGTCCATTGATGCACAAATTACATATAAAGATGTACATTGGCTCATGGAGGTTTTTATACATGATAATGGTTACAATTAGAGTAATATTTACTATATTAATAATACAGTAAAACAGTAAAGTGACACAGAACAATGTTACCTTGTATTCCAATATCTCATTTAACCCAGATAGAGTAAACTCTGTGACAGATGACCCATTTTCCATTCCAAGGAAAGACTAAACCAAACCTTTCATTTTCTCTGCTACATGTAAATTAAATGACGAGACTCATTACAAGCAACCTTACTTTAACATTACAGAACTTCCAAACAGGCTATAGTGAAATAACACAATAACTGTGCTGTTAATGTTAAGCCTGTACTTGGAAAGTCCAGCCCCTGCTCTCCCTCCTTGCTGACAGCCTGTTTATTTATAATCATATACACACATGAACATGTTGTTTTGGGATTCAAGGTGTCCAATCAGTGATCTGACCTGACATCATCTCCTAAACTCAGTGAGCTTGTAGCCTGAGGTAAAGAACTCTGTTGAATAGTTGATATTATAGATCAACATCAATGTGGACTATAGACAATATGGGATGAAAGAGTCGAATATGACACCGATGCTAAATAATCATGTATGTTACACATTTTCTACGCATGTAACTGCTGGACATATTGACTACTTCTGTATGTGACAACATGTTTAGATGTCCCTTTTTGAATACTTAAAAGTTACAGAAAGAAATAGAAGCACTTGTTTAATCCCTGGAACAGAAGAGCCAAGTGATTTATGTAGATTCAAGAATACATTGACCAGGGGTAAATCAAGGTTCTAGGTTGGGGGGGCTAAGCCCCTAGATAAAACCTATCATTTTTCCTGTGACCCAGCAAAACTAGGGGGGTCTGGGGGCATGTTCCCCCAGAAGACATTTGGAAAATATCATTTTAAATAGTGTCCTCTAGTGGGTTTTAGGAAGAGAAATAAACAAATTTAGATTTAAAACACAATTTCTTTATTTGTATTTATTTAACGTTTTGGGGGGACTGATGAAACTTTAGGGCTAAAATAGGGCTAGATACGCCCATGACCTTGACTCTGTCCTGTACAGAGCTGCCTCCTGATCAACACCCCAGTAGTTTGTCTTTTAAGCTTGTTCATAATACAATAAGTACACATTCATTTTGAACACATTTATTGTTTTCAGACACAATCTAGCAAAGGTCACACATTCATACTAAATATAGAGGCGTGCTAGCTATTATTGATAAACTGTCTGTCAACAATACAAAATGTTTTCGCTTTTGAATCTTGTTAACATAACGTTAGCTTTCTGGCTCATAGCTCAGCCAAAAAGTTCCATTACCCAAGCGGACTAGAACAATTTACGCTGGCTTTTTGGCTTGTGAAAAGCTTTAGATGTCTATTGCACGACACATGAAAATATAAATGAATGTTAGTACTTTTTTATTTCTTTGGCAAGTGATCATGGTATAAGAGGGATACTGCCCTTCGAGGTGTCCATTATCAAGAGATAATTAACTCAGAGAGGCAACCATTCTGTCCTCCTCCCTGTCCTTTCCTGATAATGAAAACCTTGTCGGGCATCATCCCTTACTTATATTTGTGGGATACTTTGCATCTGAAGTCTCAGGAACATCTAGCAAACAAGGAGAAATAAAAAGTCACAGTTTATCAAAAAGCACAAGAGTTGGAAAAAGACAAATCATCATGTAAAGAAAATATTGTTGGATTAAATCATGAAAATTCAGACCACTTAACGGTGTAAGTACAGGCAGAGGTGATTCTAGGTTTTAAAACTGGGAGTGCAAAGGGTTGTGAATATTGTTTTTTTGCATACAAATATTGTTTAAAATTAATACTAGGTCTTAAAATGTCAAATTAATCAGTAGAATACAACAAACCATGATAGAACATAAAACTCTTACATCACGTAAACATGTTTTAAATACATGTCATTGTTTTTTTTTACATTAACTAGAAAATGTAAATGTATTCATCCAAACAGCAGCAAATGCACCCCCTGCATCCGCTGTATAATTGCTTATCAGTACAGGTACAATTAATAACAAATATAAAGTAAGGCTATGAATTTGGGAATCTTAATGTTTCAGACTTGCATGGTTACATTAAAATACGACAGAAATAACACAATTATCTTTACCATCCAATATAGCTTCCTCTGTCACTTGTTTTCAACATAATTAAGGGAACAGACCTCCATGATGTAAGCACATTTCAACTCAAGCAAGGCTGTGTAATGAATCATGATAGAATAACATTCAACATTGTGGTCTTAAAATCTCTTTGTTTTCTTGTAAGAATATGTATAATCTTATAAGTGCTGACTTTACTTTATGTGGTAAGCAGTTCTTACCTGTGAGAAGTGTCCTGTTGTACGTGTATTTTTTGTATGTAAAGCAAAGCACATTTGAACATAAAAATAATGGATTTCATACAACAGTCAACCCCAACATCAATGCTACAACAAAAATGCAATGTTTATTCCATAACATACTTCCGAGTGTCAAATCAAGTTTCTTCATATTTACTGAACCTTATATTTTGATGCCATTAACAAATCTGTCTTTTCCTTTTCAAACACGATGGAAGTATTTTGTTACGAATTTGAGTCAGTGTAATACCATACATGACAGGGTTGACTATTGGAGGAACTATAATCATTTCTGTGGACAGGAAATTCCGAAGACTTTGTGGTAAATCTGAGGAGCCATATCGCATATACATGACATCAAATAAAGCAGCAATGACGACATTGAATAAAACCATTAAATGTGGAACACAAGTTCTCATGAACTTTCCTCTGTTCTCCAAAGACACCAAACATGATTTGATCAACTGTACATAAGTGAAAACAATGAAAATTCCGAGAATAACATAAAAAAGTATTGTCACATTAACTACTACATTGATCGGTGTGGATGAAGTCATCCAACTGGTCGGAGCACAGGACAGCTTAGCAACCAACCAAGGAGCACAATATAGTTTCTGTATGTGTGAGCCACACAACTTCAACCAGGAAGTAAATATAATAGCAGTAGATACAAGACCTGAAGGAACAAGCCAGGAAAAGGAGACTAACTGAGCGACCCTCTGCCTGGTCATAACAGAGTGATACTCCAGTGGTCGACAGATTGCTACATACCTGTCATAAGCCATCACTGCTAACAGACAAATATCAATGCACACAGTGGAGTATATGACTAAAACTTGAATCATGCACCCTGTATAAGAGATTACCTGGTGATGAGACAATAGATCCAATAGGAACTTGGGGTAAAATCCTGCAGTTCCAAAAAGTCCATTTACGCACAAACTACACAGGAAAATATACATTGGCTCATGGAGGTTTCTGTCCATGGTAATAATAACAATGACCGCAAAATTTACCATAATAATAACACAGTAAAACAGTAAAGTGAGACAGAAGAATGTTAGTTTGTAGTCCAATAGCTCACTGAACCCAGATAGAGTAAACTCTATTAGAGATGTCACATTTTCCATTATAAGGGGAAAACAAATCTGTAAAAAATGATCAAAAAGACATTTACTGTCCTCTCCCTCCCTTGATAGTCTTATTTACACTAAAAACACGACTAAATGAGATATCCCTAGCTATACGGATTAATACAGTCTAACACTAAAGATTACTAAAAGAAAAATGTTTTCCAGACATTGCACAAAAAGTATATATGTAATTACTCGATGAGCCTGTGCTGTAGCTTACAGAAGCACCCTCCTCTGTTCTCACTCCTTGCTGACTGTCAGTATACTTTCTCCCTACATGTATAAACACTTGATAACGTTGCTCTGGGATTCAAGGTAGCCAACCAATGATCTTCTTTAGATGATGTAAGTTAATAGATAGATAACCAAATGTTTGATGTACTCAGCTGTCCCTGTTGGATTGAGCTGATTATGAGTTGGGCTGCTCAGTGTAAAAAAAGGTTTATACCTGAAGAGGTCTGTCCTTAACCACTGATCAGTTAACAATAATTAAAGATAATGATTACTTTATTACTTTTATACTGTTTGTAATGCTCTGAATAGAATAAACAATGTTTGATCAATACCCTGCTATATTAAGCTCATGAGAATATAACCCTTCCTCTTCACGCCCTGGGAGAGAACAGCCAGATGACTGATCTGGAACATCTATTTCCTTGGAGAAAACTTTGATTGCAATATGAACACATTGATTTAGAGCTAGTGTTAGATCAAATTGGAGCTAAGATGACAGCTAACTCATCCAATCCTTCGTGGTCAGTCACTCATGTAGTTGTATAGTTTTGATTTTGTGCTCGGAAACCTGTAGGTCATAGCTGAACACTTAATGTTCACTTGGCCCGCAAAACGTCTGTAACGTTGAAGTCAGGATAGGCAAGTTTTGCAAACCTAGTGTTACCCAGTGTAATAATTTATATTGATGTTTGTTATTTTATGTATGCGTTTTATTACTGTATATGGTTTATGGGTAACAAGCTGTCACGACCACAGCCGTGCCCCCCTATTGCTTTTGCCCTGTCCTCGTGTTTCCCTGTCATTGTCTTCACCTGTCTGGTTCTCGTTAGTGTCATTGTCTTCACCTGTCTGGTTCTTGTTAGTGTCATTGTCTTCACCTGTCTGGTTCTCGTTTTGTCATTGTCTTCACCTGTCTGGTTCTCGTTAGTGTCATTGTCTTCACCTGTCTGGTTCTCGTTTTGTCATTGTCTTCACCTGTCTGGTTCTCGTTAGTGTCATTGTCTTCACCTGTGTGTCGTTTGGTTCTGTGTATTTAGGTTTCTGTTTTGTGTCCAGTCTTTGTCTTGTCATACTGCTACTACCCCTGCGTGCGTGTACTCTGTCTGTTCCCGTTTCAAGTATAAAACCCTTTGTTTTCGACCATGCCTGCTGACTCCACTGCATTTGGGTCCAACCCCACCTCACGTCGTGAGGTGTGAGAAGCATCCTGTTTTTTATGTGAAGCAAAGCACATTTGAATGCCAAAATAATGGATTTCATATGTGGCCCGGTAATAGTCAGACCGGACACAGGACTGTAAAGATTGTTTTTATATTTATTTGTGGGTTTGATTCCCTGACTGCACTTATTAAGAACAGTATTAATCTTTAAGCTTTAAGGACATTTCCAAACAAAAATACTGATTTCCCCACTTAGGTACATGTATACAATAGGTACAAAATAGGCAACTGTATAAGCAACAGTAGTGCCTATTCTGAATAATGAAAGAAAATAAACAAAAATACAATGGTTGAGCCACACATTACAGAACATTGGTAAATCAAAACATTGGCTGACAATTAACCATTGTTCATGACATTTCTTCATATACACTCACTTTCTACTGGTGTACAGTCTGCACGCCAAACCACACATGGAAACCCGAAAGACTAGCCTGACGTTGTCAAACTCATAATTCTAGTCAGAATATGAGTCTGAAAACTCTCCGTTGGGCTGTGACTATGGGGCGTGTTTCAACCTAACTCGTAAAACAAATGCCTCTTCGCTCAATTGGATAGACCTACAACCAATCAGAGCAACGTAATATGTTGTTTGTTCAAAACGAATTCAACCCAAGGGCTCTTTCGTGACGTTGTTGATTACGTTACTGTTGATCATCTGTCCATCATCGTATAAAGCCCGCCCTGTCAATTTCATTGGTCCGCCCAAATCCTGGTTTAATGTACTTGTTCCCAATACGAGACCCTCCAGACCCAACTTCCCGACCAAATGTTTTTGTGGGCGGGGAGAAGTTGGGCTGGCAGCCAGGCTACCAAAAGACACCACCAACAATATCTCCCCTCTGGAGTAGGCAAGGACATACCGATTAACCCAATTTATTAGTATACACAGATTATTCAATATTGCATTGTTATGTGTAAAATGTGTGTTTAACAGTTTACGCTATTCCGCTGTTTCAGCTCACACGCAGTCACAATACAACGGTATCGGAAGCTAGCTCTTCCAGTATTCTACCCGCGCTAACTTTGACGTGAAACATGATTTCACCACCCTCGCGAGCTAACCGTGAACTCCTCTTGAGGTGACAGTGTAACCGAAACCAAGAAGCCGCCATCTAAGCAAATAAAACAAACAATAGTATTGAACAGGTCAAAAACAATCCCTACCCCTTGCTCACCTGGGGCCTGTACTACAAATCAAGATCAACATGCTCTGGATTACTTTCAATTACCCTAACAATCACAGTCACGATAAGCGGTACTACGACGGCAGTTATCAACTTTCTAACTCAACCCAGATCTTTCCAATCTAGAGACGTGCGCGTTCACATAGAGGGGCGGTGTTTGCATCGTATGTCCAATCGCAAACATGGACAAAACAAGAGCCGCATATTTCACGCAGGAAGAGCAGACATTAATCTTACAAACTTTGTCTACTCCTCCTGCGTGAAATATTGTAATACAAGCATATCAGGAATATAGACATATAATACAGGCAACATTCAACAAAGTCACTGCTGCCAAGCTTGCAGAAAATAGCATACGCTGTAAATGCGTAAACTACATGACTTATTGAAGATGTGACCTTAATTACACGTGTGCATTCCACAATGTTAAACTTTTGTTGCTGTATTATTTTAGTTGCAACCCTGCAGTGGCAACCCTGCAGTGGCAAACGATTGTGGGAGTAAATAAAACCACAATTCAAAACGGTAAGCCAATACTTGTACATATTTTAAGACCAACAAGTACAAGGCTGAATTGCCTGAACTCCCTTTTTTAAGATATCTATCAGGGTCACCCCATGATGGAAGGAGTGGAAGGGGGCATTTCTTCAGACCCTGGTGGCAGCAGGTTGGAAGCCCAGGCATATGTATGTACTACCCAGGCAATGTATTACTGTTCTCTGCAGTGACTGTCGTCCCACTGTGCCATACAGAGGTAACAGTGAAACTTATAGTCATACGCCAGTATGTATGCCATATGTGATTGCTGAATATGGATCAAATATACCATTTACTTTCTCAAGTGGAGGTCCTAGATGATCAGGAAACTGTGTCTGCCTGCTCATTTTGGGGGTACACTTTTGAGTTGTATTTACCACTTGCAACACAGATGGTGAGAGTGTTTGAACATGTGGCTGTGATTGAAGTGTCTGTGATGACTTACTAATGGTGGTGGTCTCAACATAAGACACAAGTCCTTAAATTGCTAATTTCCAATTCAATTGATTATATTGCTATGGTGTTAAACTCAGCAGGAAGAAGAAAGTCTTCCTCCCCCTGAGCCTAGGGCCTCCACTTCAAAGCCAAGACAAAGACACAAGGTATAAGCAATGAACCTTGTAATAGTCAAATGGACACCTTCAACTTTGACCAAGTGTGCCTTTAAAAGGGACAATGCTCTTTTGTTTCAGGTTGGAGTAGACAATGTGAGGGGCCCTGTATAAAAGAACCCTGGAGCTTGATTATATGAGGCTTTTAATAAAAAAAACAAGGCTGGAGACAGAAAAACTGGAATATGAGAAGAGATAGTAATTGACTGAATGAATGACACTAAACTTAGTTAAACTGACATATTTTTCTGTTTTCCTAGGGAAGGGAGAACACATGAGGATGTATTTGTTAAACTTTGTTTTACGTTTTGGTCTTTTTAATACCTTTTTGTGGCTTTCTTGTTGTGCCTTTTGAATATTTTCTGGGGGTTTTCACCACTTATCTCTTTCAATGTCCTATTTATTATTTTTGAAAATGCTATAAAAGTGAACAAAACATCAAAATTCAATGAAAGTAGTGAAATGATCATTTATGTATCACTTGTGAAGAGCATTGTATAGATACCCATTGTCCTTTTTGGTTTGAAAGGTTTTGATTGGGAAAAAAAAAAAAATCTGATATGGAAATGATTAGAAAATGGCTCAAAGCAACCCAAGGACAACAGAATGGGTTAAGGGGAGACACCCCAGTGAATAGGGATAATATCAACATGAAACCTGCCCAGTTGATAACTAATGGTAGGCTAGGTCAAATATTGTTTTCATTACCAGTTTCCTGTAAATGTATGTTTAAATGAGCCAATGTTTTTAAGTTGTAAAATATGATATCATTTGCATACATTTCCAGAACGGAAATCAGAACGTGAAAAACCTTGTTTCATTTTGTCAACATATTAGAGTCCAAAGTTTTTACAAAGGGCACTTTGGAAATCTATTTTTCATCACTACATTAATCAGAATATGGTGGCAACAGTCATAAAAGAAAATCCGTTGCAAATTCGGCAGCAGACCGTGTTCTTGCTCAGGTTCTCTGCATCACCCACACTATAAAAGTACCCATAACGAAATAACGAAACGCTAGTCTGTGGGACTGTGAGTGCACAGCTTCAATGTGTCGCATTGGCAACATACGGCTCAAGAAGCTGGCAATGTACGTAATTCCCTCTGCTAAGAACCTATATCTTTCGGGAAGATACTCATGAGGGAATGCGAAAGGGTTTTGTCAGTCTCTAAATGTTCTATTTCTTCTGAACGCACCTCTGACTATCCGCGCACCAAGCTACACAGGATCTTCTACGAACGGTGACGACATTATTGTCAAGAATTAGTTAATGGGCGGGGTTTTTATACCGGTTGATCGCTGATCTCCAACTTAACCTGCTCCCGACCAGGTTAGCCGTTCAGCATATGTTACCATGTCGATCTACCCCGGTAACAAGTGATTCACCGTCGTAGTACAGAAAACCCTGGGTTGAACCTGAAGTTACCTCGCTAACGCCAAATCTTGATTCGTAGTACAGGCCCCAGGTGTGTGGCAGGATGTACACAAGCACAACACTAATGAACAATGCAGGACAGGTGTGTGTTGCAGGTTAGACGGTTGGAGCAGCAAGGCCAGAAAAGCAGGTAAAAGGTAAAAACTGGACCGGAACAGACCTGGAATACAGGCAAGAACAAGTGACAGGCAACAGAGAAACAGGGAGGAGCAGAGGTCAAGAGGACCTACCAGCTGAACAATGACCTGACAATTTTAACATCCTTTCAAAACCCCTAAGTCAATGATACCGCTAACAAATATTTTTCACTATAGAATAATTCTATCCCAGTGAAAAAAATTATGTTTAAGGACGTTAACTCAATGTTAATTTTGTCTCCACAAAGTCCTGGCTAAGTACCTGTGGTTTCAATTGATAAACGTTACATCCCAAGTGTATTCAGAATATAGAAATGTGGGGGCCTCTAATTGTCCTAATGACGTTATTTTGAAACAAAAGTTATAAAACTTGCCTGAATGTACACATTCACATCTTCTATTGGTACTGTAAGTGACTTTATGAGGATTTACATAAAATAATGTTTAAATTGAGGTGTCTTCATGTAAAAGAAACATAACAAGGTCATTTGTAACATTCCCACATGGTCTTTCACAGCCTGTTTGGGACATTCTAGGTACATTCATAACATTCCCTAGTCACATATTATGAGTATACCAAAAATGTAACTATAATGCCCAGAAAAGGTGACATCCAGAACCTCAGAAAGACTTAGGGGGAACGTAATTAATGTACCTAGAACATCACAAACAGATTGTGACATTCAGTACCTCTATAAAACCATAACAATCACAAATAGCTCATATGTAAATATTTTATTTTTTCCTCCCAGGCTTTTCCAGCTCCTTAAACAGATGAACTAGAAACACGTACACATTTATTTTGCAAAAATGTATGCAGGATTTGGTTACGAATTTGACTTAGTGTAAGACCATAAAGGAGGGGGTTAAATAATGGAGGACCTATAATGATTTCTAGAGCCAAGAAGTTCTGAAAGCTTTGTGGTAAATCTGAGGAGCCATATCGCATATACATAGCATCAAAAAGAGAAGCAATTGAGATATTAAACAACGCCAGTAAATGTGGCACACAAGTCTTCATGAACTTTCCTCTGTTTGCTAAGGACTTAAAACATCATCTGGTCAATTGCACATAAGAGCAAAAAATGAAAACACCAAGAAATATATAGAACAATATGATCACATATGCAATTACATTCCCTGGTGTGGTTGAAGTTACCCAATTGGTCGCAGCACATGAGAGTTTAGCTACCATCCAGTTAGCACAGTAGAGTTTCTTTATGTTTGAGCCACACAACTTCAATCTGGAAGTAAATATTGTACTAGCAGATAAGAGACCCAAAGGAGCAAGCCAGGAAAAAGATACTGAGTGACCCTCTGCCTGGTCATAACAGATGAATAATCCAGTGGTCTACAGATTGCCATTAACCTGTCATAAAACATCACTGCTAAAAAACAAATGTCACTGCACACAGAAGAGCATATGACCTAAACTTGAAGCAGGCATCCTGTATAAGAGATACCCTGATGATGAGACAGTAGATTCAGAAGGAATTTGGGATAGAATGCTGCAGTGCCAAACAGGCCATTGATGCACAAATTACAAATAAAGATGTACATTGGCTTATACAGGTTTCTATCCATGGCAATAGTAACAATGACAACAACATTTACCATAATAATAACAACACAGTAACACAATAAAGTGAGACAGAAGAATGTTAGTTTGTAGTTTAATATCTCATCAAACCCAGACAGAGTAAACTCTATAACAGATGACACATTGTCCATTACAAGGGAAAACTAAACTATCAGTAAAATTAGAAAACGGATTCCAAGTGCTATCTCTCTCACTTAATCTACATTCACAAAATATTATTAACTTAGAATTAAATGTATGCAAACAGAAATATTATTTGCCCTGAAATAATGAAACAGGTATATCATTATGTTAAGCTTGTGCTGTGCATAACCAGCTACTGCTCTCCCTCCTTCCTGACTCCCAATTGATTCTCTTTCTAGTCAAAGTAACACATGATCATGTTGTTCTGGGATTCAAAGTGTCCTGTCAGTGATTAGAGCGTCCGCCATCATCGTTGTGGCCTAAGAAACAACCCAGTAGTATGATAATATTGCAAGAACATTGACCTAAACTGGATACAGAAAAACATACTATATGCAGTACCGTGCAGTAGTCTAAGGCACAAATGAAGAAAAAAAAGTATGCTTTAAGAAAGTAATTAAATGAAAAGACTAAACAAAAGTTTCTCAATAAAGCCCTTTTATACTGCCACACAAATACAGAAGGCAAAATATATATTTAAGAAAATGTTTAATCTTGTGTGGAATACTTTTGCACAGTACAGCACATTCTATAAGAGCTTAGAAGGTGATGGTTGTGTATCCTAAAACGGTATTATAGCAAGTAAATCGGGCATAAGAAAGTTATTTATTTAACAACATATTCATCTGTACCTGATGGATGGAGAGGATGTAATACAGTTGGATTGGCCAACGCATAAATTGTAGTATGGACACAAATTTAGAGACACTTTATTGTAGCTTTCCCTTATTTACATGTGTTCATTTAGCAGATGCTTCTATCCAAAGCGACTTCCAAGAGAGATTTATTTACAAGGGAAAATATACATAAACGTTTTATACCAAATGTGACAACATGGTATGATATGGAAATGCAATAAGTAATACAATCTAATGAATCAAATGTTGTTTTGTCTCATACAATAGTGTTTGTACAAGACTGCAGAACATCTATGTCTCAGATTTCCAGTCATGTCCTTGCTTAAACAACAAAAAGAGAACGGGGAGATTTGTGTGATGCCTTGCATCTGAAGTCCCAGGACTGTCTGGTAAACCAAACGTAAAAAAAAAAAAACATGATGTTACAACGCCAAACATTTACACAAACAGTCCTGCAACATGTTATGCTGTACTACAGATTCAATTACCTCCTCTGCCCCCTCCAAACACAGACTGGAATGTATTGTGTCAACAGCGAGCAGGCTCACAGGCCAAGAACATGAGCCAATGGTGTTCTGCATGATGCTAGAACCAGGAAGTGGGCTGGTAGGATAGTGGCAAACCCTTCACACGTGGCTCACTTCTGAATTATTTCCCCCCTTAAGACCACGACAATATTACCCCTTACTTTGGACCTGTGGTCATGCCAGGACTGTGCAATGTCTAGCAGTGAATCAGAATTTGTTAATTTATCATATGCTTTCCTATTTTATTGTTGTTACTTGTTATTTATTCCACAGTGTCTTTCCTTTTACTTTACTCCGCTATTTTTTGTGTTACATAGATGTATAACCAACGCTAATTTTGTGCAGATTGTACATTTTATTAATAATTAATATATTCTGATATATAACATTAAATAGAGTAATCCAGGAAAAAGAGACCTACTGTGCAATCCACTGCTTAGTCATAACAGAGTGGTTTACGAGTGGTTTACATATTGCCACATGCCCGTCATATGCCGTGCAAACAAATGTCAGTGCACACAGAATAGTTTATTATGACAGGCTGACACAGACAGTGCAGAAGAGATAGCAGGCGAATGAGACAGAAGAACCAACAGTCCAAAAGTCCAGTAATACACAATTTACAAAGAAAGATGGTCATAGAGTATTTTTGTTGAAGATGGTCATAACGACAGTAACAGTAACCAGCACAATCACACAATAGCACAGTAAAGTGACAAAGAGTGGAACTATTAGTCAATCCATACTGTGTAAACCTGTTACTATCAACATATTTTTAATTGTGCAATAATAATTACTCAAGACCACGCTATCTGCAATGTACTGGAAAACAGCCCCGTTCATTTGCCATACAAATGTTAGGTTTGGTCTTAATACTGGAATGATACCCAAGATTAAACCTAATATTATGTAATAGCAAAGATAATTTATCATGTTTAAACCTGTGCTGTAAAATTACATCTCTTGTTCCTTTCACCACCTTACTCAATTTATCCTTTCCTAAGTTATATAATCAGATCTGGAAACGAAAGCCAATTAAACAAGAAGGAAACATGAATCTATTTAGGTTCTGCTTTGCTTTGTCTTGTCTGTGTCTTAACACAACTGCATTTCCATTACTTTCAATTATTTAGTTCCATAAAGTTCAATTATCTTTGCAAAATGCGTTCCTTTAAATGACAGATGTATGTTGCATATCTTCAACTATCTTAAATATATATATATATATATATATATATATATATATTTAAGATAGTTAAATATATTTAAGATATAAATATATTAATATACATAATAATATATTACATATTATATTTAAGAAACCATTTTCTGAGATGAAAACAATTTAAAAATGTGTTTTCTAATTTCTGGCAACTTCAAACCATAAATAAGAGGATTCAAAATGGGAGGAATAACTACAAACTCCAATGACAAAATTACAATTATGAAAGGATTCAGTTCATTAGGTTCATAACGACTCAGAGTGATTTCACAGAATGTGGTAACTGAAAAGTTAACAAATGTAACAATATGAGGTAAACAGGTTTGTAATGCTTTTCCTCTATACTCTGTGGAACTTTTCCGACAAACTAATAGAATTCTTAAGTAAGTATACAAAACAAAGAACAATGGTAGAAATATTGAAATAATAGTCACCAACATTCCTATTGCATTGTTCAGTCTTGTGTCCACACATGACAATCGAACCACAGCCCAATTAGAGCAAAACACTCTTGCTATTCTGTTGTCACACAATGGTAGCTTGACAGAAAGGTACACAATTAATCCTAGAGTGAACATAGGATAGATCCAGGCAAACGCTATTAACTGACGGATCTTTAAAGTTACATTGTTATGGTAATGTAACGGTTGACATATTGCAACATATCTGTCATAAGCCATGATCCCCAGAATGCTAAATTCATATGAGGCATACGTGTAAATGACAAATATTTGCGTGAAACAAGCAGGACGGGAGATCAGATGAATGTCAGAAAGAAGATCCATCATGAATCTTGGGAAGAAAGCAACAGAACCATAAAGAGAATTGATTGATAGACATGAAATTAAAAAATACATGGGTTTATGCAATGTTTCCTCAAGAGAAACTACAATTATTATTATAATATTTGATGTGATTATAGCAACGTACAAAAGCAAGCACATACAAAAGTAAATATATCTGTAGAGTCCTTGGTCCTCAAACATGATGAAGTTAAAATAAAATGGAGAAGTTCCATTCTCCATGTCATTGATGTTTAGTAGGAAAACCTTGGAGAAAACAACTGGTCAGTAGATGATGCTGTAAAAAAGAGAGTGAGGACCACAACATTTTGTGTTTGTTAAATGAAGAATAAATGAATGAGCTTACCACTTCAGATGATTCACGTTCGCGTAGTGCATTCACTCATGACACATGAGTGCCTTTTTATGTAGTTGAGTGGAGGAGGTGGAATATATCCCAGATGGAATATCGTGCTCACCAATAGAAGATGGTTGGATTACTATGGGGTTTTATTGTGAATTGGAATTAGTATCTACTTCCAAGGGTCAAATACTATATTTATCCAGATAGTTACAATACCCATACAGTACACATCAGATAATGATCCTTCAATTATCTATTTTAAAGCTGTGTTTTATTTGTAGTTTTCATTATCTAAGAGGCCTTGCTCAATACACTTCCTTTGTAAAAATGTAAATGTTACAACAGTTAGATCAGAACATACTTCTGAGAGAATGAGAGAACTTTTGAACAACAAAAGAGAACATCTGGCTTCTTTTAAATTCACACATATTGCACACACATGTATTGTAGGAAGGTTATAAATAGCTCACAAATCACCTTTTGTTCATTTTCTTCTCATTTGCCACAATGTATGTTTATTGATGAAGGTGCAAATAAGACATGGCACTCAGGTTATAAAAAAGACTTGTAGGGGAAAATGGTTAACTAGAAAGTGCATTTCCTGCAGAAAATGTGTTGGAATGCTGAAAGCTGAAATTAATTTAAAAAAAGTTTTTATCCATCCCCCCTCTCCGCTGACCCCGCTCTGCAATTACAGAGATGCGAGGGTCCTGATAACCAATTTAGGAGGTGATACTGCCTTGAAATTATAGGACTGGGTGAGGGGGGAGAGGGGGTGAGGAGACAGATTCAGAATGTATATAGACTAAAAAGTTATTAAATTATGCACCTCATCAAAAGAATTACATATAGAACAGGCCTTTTATTTTGAAATGATATATGTTGTTCTCTCTCATATATATTTATTATTTTACCACACTTGAATATTTACTACATAGACAACGTCCACCACGTTACACCCCCACCCGCCACCTACGGACTTCTTCAGACAACCGCCTGGTGGTCCCACCGCTCAAGACCGCCCGGTCCCAACACAAGCTCTACTCCTGCCTGGCCCCCCAGTGGTGGAATCAACTCCCCACCTCCATCAGAGACACAGACTGTCTCTCCACCTTCAAGAGAAGGCTCAAGACGCACTTGTTCCGGGAGTACAACGGTACTTAGGAATGGTTTACTCAACCCAATGCTAGTTTCCTCAGGATCAGAATGACTCTTACTTAGACTGTTGCTCGTGTTGGTTAGTGGTAGCTGATTTAAACTGTTGTATTCTATTTTAGTTAATCCTATTTTTATTGCTTTCCTACAATTATTGGTTTAATTGTAACTTGCTTAACTACATGCTCTTATGGTTTCTTCCCTTTAGCACTTATTTTTTGGTTGTTCACAATATGTACTTCTTGTTTTTGGCTACCCGCAATGCTATGGGGCTATCTTGTTGTTATTATCAGTGACCTATGCACTTTGTAAAGCTCTCTCTTGGAAGTCGCTTTGGATAAAAGCATCTGCTAAATGAATAAATGTAAATGTAACGTCGGTGTCAAAATGTTTGTCTTGGTCCCAATTGAATTGCTTGTATTCGCACAAACCTTAGGGGCAATGTTATTGCCTTTGAATTTTGCTAACATAACATTAGCTTTCAAGCTAATAGCTCAGCCAAGGGAAAGCCGGTGTTGGTTCTATGAACTGAGCAGACTAGAAATATCATATCAGAGTTGGTTGACAAGGAAAAACATTCGATTTTTGTTGCAAAACGTATGAAAACATAAATTAATGTTTGTATAAATAAATGTTGGCAAGTGACCATGGTATAAGTGGGATAATGCCCTTTGAGGTGTACATTATCACCTGATAATGGATTGTCCCAAATGCATCATCCATTATCAGGTGATAATGTACACCTCGTTGGGCATTATCCCTTGTAGATCATCAATGTGGACTAAAGACAATATGTGATGAAAGAGTAGAATACTTTATGACACTGATGCTAAATGGTCATATGTTACAACATTTCTAAGCATGTAACTGCTGGAAATATAGCTACTTCTGTATTCGACAACACGTTTAGATGTCCCTTTTTGAATACTAAAAAGTAACAGAAAGAAATATAAGTCATTGTTTAATCCCTGGAACAGAAGAGCCTGGGGATTTATCTAGATTCTAGAATACCTTGACTCTGTCCTGTACAGAGCTGCCTACTGATCAACACTCCAGTAGTTTGTCCTTGGTCATAATGTAATAAGGACACATTCATTTTGAACTTATAGTATTTCATAGTATTCTACCGATGAGACTCGACTGCCAAGGACCATTGGTAAATCCGTGTTCCCCTGCAACGCAACGCCTAACCGCCTGAGCTCTTCCAATAAACCTGCCCCCTGAGGCCGTTGTGTTCAGTGTTGAGGCTCTCAATTCCCACCGTAAGTACATATTCCGACACAATCTAGCAAATGTCACACATTTATACTAAATACAGAGGATTGCTAACTGGTATTGACAAGACACAGACTGTCAAATTATAGTTACTGTTTGTCAACTGTACGTAATGGTTTTGCTTTTGAATCTTGCTAGCATAACGTTAGCTTTCTGTCTCATAGCTGAGCCAAAAGGTTCCATTAGCTGAGCGGACTAGCAAAATCTACGCTGGCTTTATGGCTGTTGAAAAACTTTAGATTTCTATTGCACAACGCATGAAAATATTATTGAATGTTAGTACTTTTTTCTTTCTTTGGCAAGTGATAAGGGGGATACTGCCCTTCGAGGTGTCCATTATCAGGAGATAATGAACTCTGAGAGGCAACCATTCTGTCCTCCTCGCTGTCCTTTCCTGATAATGAACACCTTGTCGGGCATCATCCCTTACTCATACTTGTGGGATACTTTGCATCTGAAGTCTCAGGAACATCTGGCAAACAAGGAGAAATAAAAAGTCACAGTTTGTCAAGAAGCACAAGAGTTGGAAAAATACAAATCATCATGTAAAGAAAAATGTTGTTGTATTAAATAATCCAAATTCAGACCAGTTAGAAGAGTAAGTACAGGCAGAGGCATAGCCGTGGGAACATATTTTATCAAGGGGGTGCTGGGGGGGCTTAATGTTGTGGGGCAGCAGGGACGCACTGGGAGTAAAAATGTGGATCCAGACCGGCCCACCAGAACTGGCCCCCATATACGCCACCACAGCTGCCCTGCTAATGCAAGCATTTTCAGTGTTCGATGTGATACAAATTTGGGATTTCAATCCTTAATGCGAGCGCGCGTATGTGCACGTATGTGAGCTTTATGTAAAATAAACATAACCGTTTTTTCAAAAGGTAAAACCTTGTCTAGTGAAGGTGATTTCTTTGTCTCTTGATTTTTCAGCCCCACCCTATGTTTCTTAGCCTGGTTTTCCATCATTATTCTTCTCCCGGTGCTCCCGATGGCCAGTCCGCTACTGCGGAGCATGTGCCACTGTGGTGAGTTTATCAAATTATGACAAACTCACGGTGGTGAATTTGTCATATCAATTTAAATGCTCGTGCTGTCAGGGGGTGCTGCAGCACCATCAGAACCCCTAGTTCCCGCGGCCATGGGCAGAGGCGATTCTAGGTTTTAAAATTGGGGGGTGCAAAGGGTAGTGAATAATTTGTTTTTGCTTACAAAAACATACTCAAAATTAATAATAAGTCTTAAAATGTACAATTAATACTAGTTCACTGGCTAGGTCATCCCTAATACACTAGCCTAGCCTAATGTATGAATGAATGAATCATCTAATGCTAAAAATATTAAACTCGAAGGAAATGTGGGAATTAGGTTAAACTGAAACAAGGAATGTGGTGTATAATTGTATGAAATCTATGATGAAAATTGACTAGCAATTCCGCCAAACAAATACCAAGAAATAGGTTGCAGCAGTTTGTCTTTCATTGTGTTCTAACACATTTAAAACACAATAGTAATTATTTGACCATTAATTTTTTGGACATTTTACGGGAAGTTGAGCTTCTCTTGCAGTCTTAAAGAATTCGCCACTGAAATGCACCCCCTGCACCCGTGGTAAAATTGCCTGAGTACAGGTACTATTTTAATGACAAATATAAGGTATGGCTATGAATATGGGAATTTTCATGTTTCAGACTTGCAGGGTTACATTAAAATGCAATGACACAAATAACACTATCTTTACCATCCATCACAGCTTCCTCTGTCACTTGTTTTCAACATAATTAAGGGAACAGACCTGCATGATGTAAGCACATTTCAACTCGAGCAAGGCTGTGTAATGAATCATGATGTAATAAAATTCAACATTGTGGTCTTACGATCTCTTTATTTTCTTAAAGAGATCTAATAACTGCTGACTTTACATTATGTGGTAAGCAGTGCTTAACTGTGTTAAGCGTCCTGTTTTTTGTATGTGAGGCAAAGCACATTTGAACGTCAAAATTATGGATTTCATACAACAGTCAACCCCAACATCAATGCTACAACTTTGCAGCATTTGTTCTATAACATACTTCAGAGTGTTGAATCAGGTTTCTTCATATTTACTTAAACTTATATTTTGATGCCATTAACAAATCTGTCTTTTCCTTTTCAAACATGATGGAAGTATTTTGTTACGAATTTGAGTCAGTGTAATACCATACATGACAGGGTTGACTATTGGAGGAACTATAATCATTTCTGTAGACAAGAAATTCTGAAGACTTTGTGGTAAATTTGAGGAGCCATATCGCATATACATGACATCAAATAGAGCAGCAATGACAACATTGAATAATGCCATTAAATGTGGAACACAAGTTCTCATGAACTTTCCTCTGTTCTCCAAGGACACCAAACATGATTTGATCAACTGTACATAAGTGAAAACTATGAAAATACTAAGAATAACATAAAACATTATTGTCACATTAGCAACTACATTGATCGGTGTGGATGAAGTCATCCAACTGGTCGGAGCACAGGACAGCTTAGCAACCAACCAAGGAGCACAATATAGTTTCTGTATGTGTGAGCCACACAACTTCAAACAGGAAATAAATATAACAATAGTAGATATAAGACCTGAAGGAACAAGCCAGGATAAGGTGAGTAACTGAGCAACCCTCCCTCTGGTCATTACAGAGTGATACTCCAGTGGTCTACAAATTGCTACATACCTGTCATAAGCCATCACTGATAACAGACAAATATCAATGCACACAGTGGAGTATATGACTAAAACTTGAATCATGCACCCTGTATAAGAGATTACCTGGTGATGAGACAATAGATCCAAAATGAATTTGGGGTAAAATCCTGCAGTTCCAAAAAGTCCATTTACGCACAAACTACACAGGAAAATATACATTGGCTCATGGAGGTTTCTATTCATGATAATGGTCACTATGAGAGAAACATTTACTATACAAATAACACAGTAAAACAGTAAAGTGAGACAGAAGAACGTTACTTTGTAATCCAATATGTCATCGAACCCAGACAGAGTAAACTCTATTAGAGATGTCACATTTTCCATTCTAAGGGAACACCTGTCTATCTGTAAAATAAAATATACCTTGTCGTCTCTGTCACTGTTACGAACCTTGATTGTATTATTTACACTAAATAGTGTGACTAAATAAGATATCCCAAGCTAAATTAAACTGAACATTACATACAATAAAAAGGTTGCATTCTAGAAATACACAATAGTGTCCATACAGTATAGTGCATATTAAGTCTGCTGTGTAGTTCCATTAAATGTTCTCCCCTTGTGAAGGTCAGTGTCTCTCTCTAATCTTATATAAACATGAGCAGGTTGTTATGGGATTGAAGGTGTCCAATCAGTGATTTCCATTTAGATTATTAAGTTCGATGAGCTGTTTAGCATGACATAACCTGAAGAAGATGTGTTTGTACTCTGCTGTCCCTGTTGGATTGAGTTAATGCAGGCGTGTTGCTAGACAGAAAGCTCTATGAGGGCCCAGGCCTCTACGCATTATACGTACAGTTCTGTATATCAGCTTTGGTAGGGACATCAAACATTATTGCCCATTTTCATTTTTTTCATGTGATATGATACGTTGGACTCATTTTGTTATTATTTTTGAGTCAAAATAAGATGATCAGTTGGCCTATTGTAAAGAAATGTCCTTTAGTTTCGTAATGTTTTCTTAGCCTACCTCGATTCTGACTTGCGTGCCGACACCTGGACTGTTTGCTCACTGCAGTGGCTGTTACAGCAAGCACCAAAGAGAGCATGGATATGGAATTCTGTGGTCACACATAAGTTTGTGTTTTCGGTTAAACTGCCCCAGTAGAAAGGGTCTAGCGACGCACCTGAGCTAGTGTGACTTTGAGTTTGGTCAGTCAAATTAAAACGTTTACTCCCTGCTATGGCACCAGGTGGATTTTTCAAGATGGATGCCAATGCGTCAGTCGAAAATGGTTTCACTCACAGAAATGCATGAACTTGATGAATTTGAATGATATTGGTGTCGATTTCTGTTTTCTTGCATGTTGTTTCTAATTTTTCTACTTTCAATTTGATACGCGGGTTTTCTTTACATATGTGAGGTTGTCTCTTGCTGTGGTCAAGAGGTCATGCAGTGAGCTAGTGACAATACACATATAGATTGGAGAATGTGCACTTTAACCTGCGGAAAGGGCAACATGCAGAAAATTGTATAAACTATGAGCTATGACCACATCACTTGTGTGTTGTTTCTCCTGTGCCTTAAGTTGTGGAATGTGTACCGTTTAAGGACATGTTTTGGTGGTTACTATATTTGTTCGGTCCAGCTCATGTATATAATGTCCATCTCAGAGACATGTTTCTCACTCATGCCAACCACTCTGCCTGTCGTGATGACCTGATCCGAGCTGTTCGATTTAATAAACAAAGTCAACTCTTTCATTGTGGTGCTTTCCTTGGCCCATCCGCAGACAGAAAATCATCTAAATCAGTGAAAACTTGTCATTTTTGGGGGCTTTAGATCAATCTTTTTCTGCATTTTCGCTTGCCTGATGAGCAGTTTTTTGTGTTGTTGTGCATGATGGTAATTTCTAAATGTAAAGAACAGTATATAATAAGTGCATAGGGTGTAGGGTGTAGTAATAGAGGTAGTACTATGGAGCTATAAAGCTGACAAAAGTATCTGAATTTGAATGTGAAAGATCTGAATTATTTGTATGTCGAATTTCATAAAACTGAAATATTTTACTGTTGAATAAATAATATCTGAATTATTTGTATGCCGAATTTAACAAAACGGAATTATTTTGATCCAGAAATACACATTTCTAAAATTTAGATTATAGATTTTGCAGGAATTCAGATTCTTTAAATTCAGATTGCGTGAATTCAGATTCTTGAAATTCAGATTGCTGAAATTCAGATTCTTGAAATTCAGATAGCTGAAATTCAGATTGCTGAAATTCAGATAGCGGAAATTCTGATTTTGTCTGAACTAGGCCAAAGGTGAAACAGCTTGCCTTCACAGGGAAAAGTAGACGATTTCAGAACGACCAAATCTAGACATTCTCTGACCGAATTTTATCTCAGAACAAAAGCTAAGAGTTGCTCGTTGGAGGAAGACTATGGAGCAAGTGCTTATGAAATTTGTAAAAACTTGCGTCTTCTCCTCTGCCAAAACGAGTCCGATGAGGACTACAAAAGAATGTAGCTGAAAAACCTAGCCTTGAAGAGACCACCCAAAACACTATCGTATGTGTACTCATTTCATTTTGTGGACAAAAAGCCGACAGAGGAAATCCGCATCTTACTTTATGTTAGGGCTACGAAAGACCTCCACAGATTTAGTTGCAGTACTGCCAGGTAAGGTGGGATGCAAGTGTTCATATAGGATTTTTTGTGGATTAGTAGTGTCCTGGTCCAGCAACACATGAGCACCCAGCCGTTTCTATTTCACCTGACGATGAAACTAAAACCCAGGACCGGTGATGTGGGACTTTAAAGGCTTTGACAAGGCTCTATGTCTGCTTTAAGGTAGACAAGGTTGTGTCCCACCTCGCTTATTAAAACACGACCAACTTTATTGCTGTGGAGGTAGCTAGCTACTGATAAGACTCAAAGCTTTTCAGTTTATTCATCGCTTCACCGTACGTAGCAACAGAGTTAAATCCGAAGGCAGAGGTATGATCAAATAGTCCAGATTCAGGTGTAACAGGCTGTGTTCCCACATGTTTTATTTCGCATCAGAATTAGCTTACCGCAATCACTGTTTATGAGTGTAACCATGACACTCCCCGGCTACGGAAGTCGCGGCCATAATTCAGGAAATGGATCACGGGAGCTAGGAATAAGGTGGATAGCCTGTATATTTATGTTTCCGTTGTTTTCTTTTCTGTGTTGGAGTTCTTTTAAGAGCTTGATGGCATCAACATCCAGCCTGATATAAAATCATGAACTTCAATTGTGTCTCTTAATTATAATACCCACACAGAAAATCCAGGTTGAATCAGTGCTAGCTAGCCACTGTATTGCTAATAGCCAATTTTGGATGGTCAAGCATATTTTTCATTGTGTCCTTATTCCTATCAAAGTTAATGTTCAGCCTATAGGCTGTTAATTTCCTACGTGACATTTCAAATCGGTTATGGATAGTGAAATATTTGCTGTCTGAGAAATCGGACATAGTATTTAACAGCATAAAGAGTTAACAGGATATATCTGTAGTTCGGCCGGGTGTGATTTGATTCATCGTCCACACATCGTCTGGAAGTCAGTTTCGATCAAATGCCAACGATCTCCATACTACATCTTGCCGACGTATCTTCTACACATTGGGACGTATGTGTGCTATCCCAGATAGCCTACATATGTGTGATCTGGGTCTTCCTCCAACTAGCAACTCAGTTTGTTCTGAGGTAAAGTTCGGTCGTTCTGAAATCGTCGACTTTTTCCTGTGAAAGCAAGCTGTTTCAACTTTGGCCTAGTTCAGACAAAATCTGAATTTCCGCAATCTGAATTTCAGCAATCTGAATTAGTGCAGACAAAATCTGAATTTCAGCAATTTTAATTTCAAGAATCTGAATTCCTGCAATCTGGATTTCAAGAATCTGAATTCCTGCAATCTGGATTTCAAGAATCTGAATTCCTGCAATCTGAATTTCGGAAATGTGTATTTTTGGATCAAAATAATTCAGTTTTATTAAATTCGGCAAACAAATAATTCAGATATTATATATTCAACAGGCAAAATATTTCAGTTTTATGAAATTCGACGCACAAATATTTCAGATCTTTCATATTCAAATTCAGATACTTTTGTCAGCTTTGTAGTTCCATATAGTACCTGTGTTTCATCAGTCAGCCACATCCTCCGGATGCTCCTGGCACTGGTCCTCACTACTCACTAACTCAACTCTCATCTGAGGCTCCAAGAAGTTGCTAGTGCACGGCACGGCTCTGTGAGTGAGGGAGTATGCCCTGCTCCAGATGCAAAGTGCATAAAGTCAACAAACCTGATTGATCCATGAAGCCATTTTTCCAAAAGAGTGATTGTCGGCATTACCACTGCACTTTGTATTACCACTGCACACTGCAGACCCTGGTACTGACCTTCCGAGCAGTGAACGGGACTGCACCCGTCTACATCAAGTCTCTCCTGCAACCTTACACCCCCACCCGTCACCTACGGTCTTCTTCACACAACCTCCTGGTGGTCCCACCGCTCAAGACTGCCCGGTCCCAACACAAGCTCTTCTCCTGCCTGGCCCCCCAATGGTGGAACCAGCTCCCCACCTCCATCAAGGACACTGACTATCTCCCCACCTTCAAGAAAAGGCTCAAGACGGACTTGTTCAGGGAGTACAACGGCACTTAAGAATGTTTGGCTGGACTTGTTAGTTTCCTCCAGGATCACAATGACTCTTATTAAGTGACTCATTGCTCTTTTAGGTTAGATATAACGAAGCTAAGTCTTGTACTCGCTGTGAAATATTTTACTGTTGATTATTCTTCTACAGGTACAGTCCTGCACTTTTGTGGTCCATGTTGTTTTAATTTGTAACTTGTATAACTGCATGCTCTTATGGGTCTTCCCTTTTGGCACTTGTTTAGCTTTTTCACAATGTATGCTTCATGTTTTGGCTACTTGCAATGTCGTTGTTATGATCAGTGACCTACGCTCTTTTGTAAAGCTCTCTCTTGGAAGTAGCTTTGGATAAAAGCGTCTGCTAAATGAATAAATGTAAATGCACACTGGTGACATTTACTGCTGTGAAACTCAGCATGGGGTTCAATGCAGTAGCGGAGCCAGAGGGGTGGCACTGGACACCTCTGACATCTGATTGGCCACCCCGGGTGCCACCCCAAAATGTAATTCGCTGCTGGAAATTTGATGCTGATTGACATCTCATTTGACCTCTTGTTGAAAGAAGCATTTATTTTGCTGCGTTGCGGTGTGTTATTCAAATCGTAGAGACATGTTTGTTGCGAGATACAGAAGAATAGCTGTAGCTATGTAAGTTAATGTTAGAACTTCGACTCCAATAACAGACAAACTGAGACAGTCAGTAATTGTACTCCGATTTTACAGTTTTATTGTACTTGTGCGGCTTAAATTTTGAAGCAGTTGATTATCCGGTTTTAGAACAAAAAAGTGTGTCTCAAGATCAGACCATGCAGCAAATTTAATGCTCAACACTTGAACCGGGGCTTATTACTTGAAAGAGGAATTATTTAGGCTACCGTGTCGTTTCAGTTACACTATCATGGCTTCAGAGCTGCCAACTCTCACGGTTTCGCCGTGTGACACACGCATTTCACTCATTTCTCACGCCACACTTTGTATATCTCACGCTGAAAAGGCAACGCCAAACAAGTTGCCAAGCTAATGTTGTACATTAACGGACGACGCGCAGGTTAACCGAGTGAAGCAACATTAACGCGCAAACAGCCGTGCATGGCCGCGGGAACTAGGGTTGCTGAAGGTGCTGCAGCACTCCCTGACAGCACGAGAATTTTAAATGATATGACTTAAAAATCCACCACCGTGGCACAGCTCGGGAGCACCGGGAGAACAATAACGATGGAAAACCAGGCTAAGAAACCTAGGGTGGGGCTGAAAAATTAAGACACAAAAAAATCACCTTCATTAGACAAGGTTTTACCAATTGAAAAACGGTTATGTTTATTTTACATGAAGCTCAACTATTTTGCGCTCAAATAAAGGCCAAACATTTGAACTCCCAAACTCGCATCACATCGAACACAGAATATGCTTGCATTAGCAGGGCAGCTCTGGTGGGGGCCAGTTCTGGGGGGGCTACCAAATCTCACGCCAAGGTTTTCGGAAAGGTTGGCAGCCCTGTGGCTTGGAAATACACTGACTTGCTAAAGTAGGCAAATGGCTAGTAGAACATAACATTTAATAATAATTTATGTTAATCGAACAGCTGCAAGACCCAGTGAAATGTTATAGGCTAGCTATCTCTAGCAAAATAACGCTAGCATCGCTAACAACATTACTAATTCAACTTTGGTAGTGTAACCGAGCTCTTGGTAAGTTCGTTTTAGATCTAATTGTATACTGTATGATCCTGTGGACAAAAAGACATGGACGCAGTCTCTTTTCATAACTTGTATTTTACCACTGCTCTTCTTGACATCGCTATTCGAACAGGCCTCACTTATTTCACAAATGCTTTCACCATCAAGCCTACGGCAACTCCCGAGGGACAAAACAGCCTTGTCCGTTGTCACATAGAAAGGTCTGCTACAGTAGGCAATCCTCAGGATTTGCAAATTAGCTAAACCTATAGTATATCTAAAATAATTTTGTAGACATAACAATGGATTCTATCACTAAATGAGTGACTGGGCTTTATTGGCTTGGTTGGGCACAAACGTTTTATATTTTTCAAGTCCATTTCTGCTTGATTTCTGCTACCTGTCAAGTCAAAAAAAATATATTGGGTGTGTAAATTCACTTTGTTTTGTAAATAAACTATGCACTGTGTTATTTCTGTGACACAGAAATGCTATTATAAGTCCCTGGTGCTTGAGCTTTTTTTCCCTAAAAATATTTATGATGTTCCAGCACTGATAGACCCAGATTATGCTGTATATTAACAGTGTACCAAGACTCTGGACTATATGGACCCCCTGAAGTAGCCTTGGTCACCCCTTGGCCACCACATGTATAAAACTCTACTTCCGCCACTGGTTCAATGTCAGCTAAGGAGGAGTGCATCTCATACTTAGTGTCCCAAATGTGGCTTAACCTACCCCACCGACCTGATAAGTAACCGCACCTGAACTGATTAGAGGTGCCAGCACGGGAGAGCCGAGCCAAGGAGAATGGGGTTTCAAAGTTATCTGGATGGTGTACAGATCGCACGGGACTTAAATGACATTGGATGAACGATCGAGCTACGTGTAGGGCAGACATGAATGAACGTAGTTGCATCCCATAGAGGAAAGTGCCCATGATACAGGTTGGTAAAAGGATAAACCCTCGGCCCTGGTCATAAGAATGGCTTCACACACCAAATGTGAGACTGCATCATGGCAGACCAACTGGACCAAGTGTCGCCTCTGTCAAACAGAGAACAGCGAATGCCTAACATCTCCACTTGCAAAACCTGCCAGAAGGGTAGATGATGGATACAGCCTCTTAGGGAGGAATATTACTTTATTTCATGCAGTGAATGCGCCACCGAACAAGATGGACCCACGAAGGCTTGAAGACAGCAGTGGGATAGAGACAACCCAGAGGAAAACTCGAGCACAGTAGCATGCTAGTAGGCTTCTGTTCAGCAACACTAAGTTACAAAGCGCAGAAAAGAAAACGTCTCCTGCGACATATGAGGACAGCGGCAGCAGGAAAATACCACAAGCTAATGTCAGTAGCCAAACAGATAGAATGTTTCACATGTGAGGTGGGAGATCTGGATGACTTTAGACAAGCTATGACCATGAAACTGAACAAGAGAGTCAACAAGTTGACAAAGACTGAATGATGGAAAGCTGCTTGCCAAACTGAGTGCTGGAGATGTGGTGGCGCAGGAACTGAAGTACCACAGTGCATGCTTGGCTCGTCTCGACAACCGAGAACGAGCTCACCTGCGTGCTGAAGAGCTGAGGGAAGCAGGAAACTCTGAGGTAGGAAAGAGGGAACCATATCCAATTGCCTTCTCTGCACTGGTAACATACATCATTGAGACAAAATCTGCAAGTGACTACAAGCTGAACATCATGGACGTGATGTCCCACTGCCTTTAAGAAGGATGTACGGTCAATTCTTGCACAAGCAAGCAAATATGGAGAAGCCGTTCATCTTGCAAAGGCTCCTGGGATGTTAAGACGTGAAATGCTTCAGTACAAATCACAGTGGAATGGCACATTCCATGATGGGTGCCTAGAAGATGCTGTACCGTCATCACTGCTTCAGTTTGTTTGCATGATTGAGCATGGAGCAGACATCAATTCATAACTCCAACATGGAGCCTCAAAGGCTGACCTTGCTATGGCTCGGCTCTTTCAGTACAACTGTTTTGCCAAATACAAGGCCGAATCTCACGTCCACAGACATTCCAAGGACCGGGAGACACCATTTGTTTTATATGGGCATGTCTGTGTTTGCAAAAACAAGGAAGAGGCAGCTCATAGACGTGCTCCATGACAATGGACTCTGCAGCACCTATGATAGAGTCTTAGAATTCTCAGCCCAGCTTGGAGAAGCTGTTGTAGCTCAGTATGTGGATGAGTTGTCTGTCCACCAGTGTTGAGGAAACAGGTGTTCACAACATCTGCGGTCGACAACATTGACCACAACTCAACAGCGACTACAGCTCAAGAACCTCAAACCTCCAGCTGTGCCAAGCAAATTATACCTAGCACTACACTCAATCCAGTCACACCTGAAAGAAGAGTACAGGTGGCTACAAGAGGTGTCTGTCACTGAGAGTGTGGGTGATACTCTCAGTATCACATGGGCAGCCCACCATGCATCATAGAAGAGGAGCCAGCCTTTTGAAGTGAGCATGACATCACTGTTGCCTTTGATACGAGACCAGGCTCACTCAGTTGCAACAATAAAACATGCCATGGGGAAGATTCAAGGTACAGTGGCTTTCCTCAACCCAGGGCAGACCCCGGTCATAGCTGCTGACCAACCACTGTTTGCACTAGCAAAACAAATTCAGTGGCAGTGACCTGAGTATGAAGAGGACAAATTTGTTATCATGTTTGGGGGACATAGAGAAGGCTGCTCTTGGTTCCCTTGGAAAACTACTGGAACAGAGTGGCTGGACCAGTGCTATTGCTGAAGTAGCGGTGGCCTCATCTGGTACAGCTGAGTCATTCCTGACTGTGTCAAGTATCACCAGAACAAGATTGGCCACGGGTGTACACTGCAATTTCCTACATTTGTGGAACGCGATTTACATGTGTGAAACGGTTTTACATTTGTGGAACGTGTTTGAAAAAAAAACGACTAATATACTGAAAGCCCAGATGGAGTACTGAAGCAAAATGAATATTGAGCGGAAGTATGTAGGAGGGCAAGGGCAGAGCCAGGCTAGGTGGATGGTAGCACTAGAAGAGAAACTTTATCAAATTAACGCTACAGATTGTTTTTGTTTGCTGCTACCTAACATTTTAAATGTGAATGCGGCTCAGTCACCAAACGTGTGACCAGTCTTCTTCTGTGCGTTTTTCTTGACCAATGACTGTAAACAGAATGGACATGGTAACAGCCCCTCAAAAGTGAATCCAAAACATCTAGATCGCCCCCTGGTGGCTCGCTGCTGTATAGGTCATAAGTCCTGCCCCCTCCATGTTAGTGGATGAGCCAAACTAAAAATAAGTGCATGTCTAATCATTTTTTTCCAATGATTATTTATGTCATTTTATGTCATTATTATAAGGCTGATGTCTGTTACAGGGCTTAAAGTATTACGGTGCCGGATGTCCGGCGTGCGGCCATGAGAAAAAAAAAATCGGAACTTGCATGCGGTTTAATATGTTCGAGTCAATTGATTTCCCCTACCAATCATATGAGAGGGATGCAGCTATAACTAACGTTACAAACCTATCAGAAGCAGAGCAGGGCGGGTCCTGGCAACACAGTGTGAATGAGATCCATACGACATGTGAGCGTTGTCAGTGAAAGCATGGAGCGCAAAGCCTGGAGATGATGTCCTACCCGTAGATAAATTACTCAAAACTAAATGGCGCTGGGCGTGGATGGAAGAAGGTAGAGACGGCGAGCCTTTTGGCAGTTGGTGCAAGAAACTGAGAGAGCCTGGTGCTTGTTTCTGCACGTTTTGCTGGAGGAAGCTACTATATGCCAGCAGCGGTAAGAAAGTGCTTGCTCATCATGGAGCCGCTGCCCGTGCACTCAAACGGCTTCACCATCTAGAATAGGCCTATTTTCACGATCCAATGCTCCTCTTCCCCTGAATACTGAGGCCTTCAAATCTGGACCCCAAATTCCCCCCCTGTTTACAGTGTAGTTGGTTTGTTCCATTCTTTTTCTGTTGTGCACGCCCACTCCTTGGATTGAGTTGTCCACTTATCCCTACACACCTGTGTCTGGTTACCCATCAAGCTGGTCTGTATATATACCCCTGATTCCCTTATGTTCTTTGCAAAGTCTTGTGTTAGTTTACTGTCACATTCTGAGCGTTTATATGATTTCCTGTTTGGCCTCTTGTTGACAATCCTTGTTTCAGACTTCGTTCCCTCCTGTCTGATCCTTGTCGGTACCTTCGCTTCTCTACCTGCTTCTGGATTTTGACACCCTGCCTGAATACTGGATACGACTATCTTACTCCCTCTTGTACCTTTGCTAAATAAATCTGCGCTCTGCGCTTGGGTCTACTCCTGTCTCCTATGATGCGTTACACCTATATTTCTGAAAACCAAGTGAAAGGAATACTATACGTTACTAATAGCATAGATTTTTTGTTAAGTTCCCATTATATATCTGCTTCTTGATCGGACTTGCACCCCATTCTGCCAGTTTTCTAACTCCACTGCAATGCCTTGGCTCACATGCTCGCGACTGTTTGTCGCAAAGTATGACGTGTACAACCAGTTGCAAGCGTGCACGAGTCTCGGAGCTAGGAGCAAGGCGAGCCACTGTTCTGCACAAGACCGGACGAGCCGGAACTGGAAAGATGGTGCGGTCCGTTTCGCGCTCTAGCTTGCCTCACTGCGCCATTGAGCACTTTTCATAGAAATGAATGGGGACTCCATCTTGAAAGAGCAGGCTTGCTGTGTCTACTGTATATAAGTCTTTGGGCTAACGTCCACCAGGCTGTTTTCAACATTTTCCCTGTGGTGGTTTGTTGTTGTAGCGGTAAGTGTGTCAAGCCGTCATCAGGTTCTGCATTACTATTGGTTTTTGATTTGACTATTGTGGTAAGACAAGAACATCTTCTGCCAGAATTTAATACTAATGATTTCATTGAAATTGAGTAATTTGTCACTGGTTTAGTCTTTTGTTTTCAATGTAACGTTTTACAATGTGTATAGAAATGTAGGCATAAATAAAATGGATCCACAGGTGGTGGAACCCCTGAACCCCTGTTCACTTGCTAGACAGTAGCCTTGGTAATAAAACTTTACTCATGATGTAATGTAACTCATAATGTGATTTAATCATGTTTTCAAACCTGTTGAAAGAACAACTGACTACTATTGTTTGTTAATTTCAGTTCTTAAAAAGTGAAATAACAATTTAAAGCTCAGCATCTGAAGTGTCAGAAACATTGGTTACATAATGAGAATTCTAAAGTATGTTTAGAATAACAGGAGTGCACAACTCAACATAATACATCTTGAAACATGTAGCATCCACTCAATTAGAAAGTCCAACTTTGCAAATGTTTCGCATTTTATAGGATCATTTGATGTTCAAGATTTCCTTTTGCCTTTTTCTTCAAATCTCTGTGTCCTTGGGTATAAATTAGACACACTTCAACTTTTCTTCTGCAAACATGGATGCAATATTTGGTTACGAATTTGAGTCAGTGTCAGACCATAAATGAGGGGGTTAACTAATGGAGGAACAATAATCATTTCTACAGACAAGAAGTTCTGAAGATGTTGTGGTAAATCTGATGATCCGTATCGCATGTACATAACATCAAAAAGAGTAGCAATTATCACATTGAATAATGCAATGAAATGTGGGACACAAGTTCTCATGAACTTCCCTCTGTTCTCCAAGGACTTAAAACACGATCTGATTAGCCGCACATAACTGCCAACAATAAATATGCCAATAAATGTATAGAAGAAAATCATGATATATGCAGTTATATTAGTTGGTATGGTAGAAGTCATCCAACTGGTTGCAGCACATGAGAGTTTAACAACCATCCAAGTAGCACAATATAGTTTCTGTATGTGGGAGCCACACAACTTCAATCTGGAAGCAAATATTGTACCAGCCGATGAAAGACCCAAAGGAACAAGCCAGGAGAAAGAGACTAACTGAGCGACCCTCTGCCTGGTCATAACAGAGTGATACTCCAGAGGTCTGCAGATTGCTACATACCTGTCATATGCCATCGCTGATAACAGACAAATATCAATGCACACAGAAGAGTATATTACAAAAGCTTGAAACATACATGCCACATAAGAGATGACCTGCGCATGAGACAGCAGATCCAGAAGAAACTTTGGATAGAATCCTGCAGTCCCAAAAAGTCCATTGATGCACAAATTACAAAGCAAGGCATACATTGGCTCATGGAGGTTTCTATCCATGGTAATAATAACAATGACAGCAACATTTACCATAATAATAACACAGTAAAACAGTAAAGTGAGACAGAAGAAAGTTAGTTTGTAGTCTAGTATCTTATCAAACCCAGACAGAGTAAATTCTATGAGAGATGTCACATTTTCCATTATAAGGGGAAAACAAATCTGTAAAAAATTATCAAAAAGACATCCACTGTCCTCTCCCTCCCTTGATAGTCTTATTTACACTAAAAACACGACTAAATGAGATATCCCTAGCTATACGGACTAATACAGTCTAACACTAAAGATTACTAAAAGAAAAGAAAAATGTTTTCCAGACATTACACAAAAAGTATATATGTAATTACTCGATGAGCCTGTGCTGTAGCTTACAGAAGCACCCTCCTCTGTTCTCACTCCTTGCTGACTGTCAGTATACTTTCTCCCTACATGTATAAATACTTGACAACGTTGCTCTAGGATTCAAGGTGGCCAACCAATAATCTTCTTTAGATGATGTAAATTCATAGATAGATAACCTAATATTTGATGCAGTCATCTGTCCCTGTTGGATTGAGCAGATTAAGAGGTGGGCTGGTCAGTGTAGAAATTGTTTACACATGAAAATGTCTGTCCTTCACCACTGATCAGATAACAGTATTTAAAGATAATGATTACTTTATTACTTTTTCACTGTTTGGAATGCTCTGAATATAATAAACAATGTTTGATCGATACCCTGCTGTATTAAGCTCATGAGAACATAACCCTTCTTTGGTTATGTCCAGGAGAGAAATATGCCTATCTATGAATTATGTTGCTTGTATCATTGATAAACTGTCATTATGCGGTTTGCTCATGCCTTCATAAGTTAGTTATTTGTAAGGTGCGACTAGGAAATGCCTGTGATACTAATGTAGGTCAGAGGTCACAATATAACCAAAGTGTATAATGCCATGCAACTTTGAACGAGGAAGTAATAAAATAATAATTATCTTTGATTATTTTTAACTGATCAGTGGTTAAGGACAGACCTCTTCACACCCTGGGACAGAACAGCCAGGTGACTGATCTGGAACATCTATCTTTCGTGGAGAAAACTTTGATTGCAATATGAACACATTGATTTAGAGCTAGTGTTAGATCAAATTGGAGCTAAGATGACAGCTAACTTATCCAATCCTTCATGGTCAGTCACTCACGTAGTTGTAACGTTTTGATTTTGTGCTCGGAAACCTGTAGGTCATAGGCGATTTTACCGCGGGTGCAGGGGGTGCAATTGCATCCCCTACTATTGAGATGAAAACATTAACATTTTCAAATTAATGTAAAACAACTATGATTTTTTTTTAGAACATTTGAGTGATGTCAGAGTTGTATGTTCTATCATGGTTTGTTGTACTCTAATGGTTAATAAAAATACAAATAAGATCCAGTATTCATTTTGTGCTTTTTTTTGTAAGCAAAAAGAATCATTACCCTTTGCACCCCCAGTTTTAAAACCTAGAATTGGCTATGCTGTAGGCTATAACTGAACACTGTATGTTCTCGTGGCCCGCAAAACGTCTGTAATGTTAAAGCCAGGATCGGCGAGTTTTGCATACCAAGCAATTTTAGCTTGAGTTTGAAATTATTCAAATCAAATATCCTCTCACACAAGCTCCATTCATCCACTGGCTCACCACAAGGTTGTTTGCCCATTCCCAGATTCACAACTATTGAGGGGATTGAGATTGATTTTGTTGAGAATTATAAATATTTGGGTGCTTGAAAACAGGCTGTGCTTTAAGACCAACACAGATGCCATCTCTAAGAAGGTACAGCGACATCTCTATTTTCGGAGAAATGTAACTCTTTTAGATGTCTACCAAAATGATGACACTGTTTTATAGAATTTTTAGAGTCGGTGCTTACCTTTTGTGTTCTGTTGTGGTCTGGGAACCTGAATCTGGCCAATAAGAACAGGCTTGATCGGCTTGTCAGAGTGGCCAGTAGTCGTAGAAGTCAATGGGGTAAACCAAGATCAGCTCTCTGAGCGTTATGTTAGGCAGGTTGTGTAACGAATACTCTGTGGAGACTGAGGAGATGGTACAAGCGCAGAGCGCACACTTTATTACTTGGACAAAAAGGAGCAGGCAAAAGACAAAACCAAGGCCAGGCAGAGTTTGGTACACATGGAGGCAAGACAACAGGGAAAAGGTACCAGACGACAGGCAAGAAGGGTAATCCAGAGCAAACAAGGTCCACGGCAGGTCAAAAGGCTGGTGAAAAAACACAAGGTTAATGCACAAACGGTTTGGTACTGAAAGCTATCACTAACAACAATACGTCACAAAGCACCAAGGCCAGATGGGAGCCCTAAACAGGGAGTGCTTAATGGACAACAGGTGCTAGTACTCAGGTGAGTGTGTTCTAAGAGTGGAGTTGCGTTCAGGAGAGGTGGGTTGTGTGTGTGTTTGTGAAGGAGCTGCAGGTAGAGGGCAGGACTGAGCTGGAGGCCGATTGAGGGAAGACCGAACACATTGTAAGGAAGACCCAGGACATATTGGCTTGTACTGACCATCCTCTGAAGGGGGAGCTGTAGTTGGAGCTCTTGCCTTCAGGAAGAAGGTATAGAGCTCCCATACACAGAACAAAAAGATTTGGGCACTCTTTTGTTAGTTTTGCTATTGGCAGGCTACATCTGCATAAATGAATGGCACTAAGTATTCATTGACGGAACTTATTTCTGGGTTTCAACATGAAGTGATCCTGACTGTTTTTCGGACTCAGTTTTCGGTTCAGCTCATGAAAAATGGGGGCAAAAACAAAAGTGTACTACATTGTACTATAAGTAACTCACCACTGCAGAGCACTGTCTTCAAGAGCTGTTATATTGTGGTTGCTTTTATCTAGTTATGGGGTCAGATGGCTGAGCGGTTAGGGAATCGGGCTATTAGTCCAAAGATTGCTGGTTTGATTCCTGCCCATGAAAATGATATTGTGTCCTTGGGCAAGACACTTCACCCTACTTGCTTCGGGGGGAATGTCCCTGTACTTACTGTAAGTCGCCCTGGATAAGAGTGTCTACTAAATGTAAACGTAGTAAAGGGATTTGATCTTACAGCTCTTGTCATATGTGATGAAGAAATCCCCCGGGAGAGATTCAGCCCTAATGGTGTGACATGGTATGACTTTCAGACATATACCTAATGGTTACTGTAACTACTGTAGAAATAGTGTGTTTATAAATATTAATATGTTGCATTAACTAACAACCACATTTGTACATATTTGAAATACAAAATAAAAGCACAAAGGTTTTTGGAGAAAAAACTAGCAGCCCATGGCATATTTGTTGATACATTAAACACAATTCAAATATCTGAGGCCTGGTTTTAGGTTCTGGGTTCATTTGCATTTGATAAATGACACATTTTAGCAGAAATAAATAAGAGGAAAAACATGATAGTCTTCGAATTTACTGATGTTGACCGCTACAGTTGACAGTTACACATTGCAATAACATTGTAAAACCCTCTGTGAATCCAGGCTGTTTAAAATAGGGAATTAATATGTGAAAAACAAAATGTTTTGCATAACCTTCCCATGCTGATGAACTGAAACACACATGGTTAAATGAAACACAAAAAATGTGTAGCATGCCTTCATCTGGAAAATAGTACCTCTTTGACTGAAGCTAAGGGGTCGTTCTCTACAACCACTCAGGGTTCCTACTGCCCGCTGGTGCTTTTAGATGTGAAGGATGTGGTATGGGATTAACACTTGCATAAGGAACTATTATTTACATTTCACTCTATTAGAATTTCTCACAATAACTCAGTATTCTCTTTCTCACTTTACTCAGTTTAAGGCCATAAATGAGGGGGTTAATAATCTGAGGAACTATTAGAAACTGTAAGGCCAAAAAGTTCTGAAGACTTTGTGGTAAATCTTTTGAGCCATATCGCGTGTACAATACATCAAAAAACAAAGCAACTGTTACATTTAGTAATGACAGTAAATGTGGCATGCATGTCTGCATGAACCTACCCCTGCTCTCTATGGACTTCAAACATGACCTGATCAAATATACATATGAACACACAATAAAAATGACATGCCCAAAAAAGAAAAATATGACAATATATCCAACAATGTTGTTTGTAATTGTGGAAGAGCAAGCGAGTTTAACTACAGACCAGTTGTCACAGTAGAGTTTCTGTATCTGAGAACCACATAGTTGAAGTCTGGATGTTAATCCCACTAAAACACATATGCAGGTATAAGGGCTCAGCCATGACAAAACAATTAAAAGGCAGACCCTCCGCCTGGTCATAACAGAGTGATACTCCAGTGGTCTACAGATTGCCACATACCTGTCATAAGCCATCACTGCAAGAATGGAAAAGTCACAGCATACTGAAGAGTATATTACAAAAGCCTGAAACAGACATCCTGCATAAGAGATGACATGAGCATCAGACAGTAGATCTATTAGGAACTTGGGGTAGAATCCCGTAGCACCATAAAGTCCACTGATGCATATATTACACAAAAAAATGTACATGGGTTCATGGAGATTCTCATCCAAGATGATTGTTAAAATGAGACCAACATTTAACAGAACAATCACAAAGTAACACAATAAAGTGAAAGAGAAGAGTATGCCTCTGTAGTGCATTGTCTGATTCAACCCAGAAAGAGTAAACACTGTAATAATGGATGCGTTTTCCATTGTATACAACCTACAATAATATTGTCTATATATTAATAAATCTCATTTCAATAATGTGTGTCCTTCAATTTACACTATCCATGAGATCCCAAACCATATTTACCTGTACCTTACATTTAAAATCAGGAAATTCAAACGAGGTCTGACATCAATATGACCATATAGGAAAACACACATGTCTGATGTTTTCTCAGGAGTGGGCATCTCCGGCCTTACACCATCACATCTCACCTGTTAACCATATTTATAGTCTCTACAGTTGTGTTATGGCAGCATCTTACTGCTCTGGGACTTCAGAGGGATCCGTTGCCTGAACTGAGCTCTGCTCCAATCAGTGACTCCATGTGTGGTCTGTCATCAGTTGTTCATGAGAGACAATTATCAGTGAATTACAGAATACAAACCTACTGATGTGACAATGAAAGAAAACGAATAAGTAACATGCTGGTATATTCTCGATGAGCATGTATGAAAACTGTTGTGCGCAATTCATATTTTGTGTAATTTTTTATAGGTTGTGTAAACGTATAGTTCCCTGTAACCGTTCCACTCGTTGCTCCGTTTAATATTAGGCTTATTTCAAAAAAAGGTTGAATATTTTGGATAATTTTAAAGGTAGGGTTAGGGTTAGCACATTTTAGCACTCACTGTGTGAACATTTTTTGAGCATTTCCTCAGGAGTGTCAATACATTAGTAAATGAAAAGCCCTGCAGCAAATGTTTGTGTCACTTCACCAAGTATGGCAACATTACATTACTCTACCTACAGTGTGTTTCCAACACTGCAAATGCATTTTTGCTTTGAAGCCCATGATGAATCCTATTGTGTCAGTGTGATACAAAAATCTATAACATCACATAGAAGGACAGAAGCTAAACCTGACTCACTGAGAACTTGGGTCGAACAGGGATCGAAAACTATGTGTCATTTATGCTCATCCCCTCAATGTAACTAAATTCAACAGTGCCTGTTCTAACACATGCTTATAAAACCCCAATAAATCTTAATTAAGTTGGTTTAGCTCTAACTTTAGTATATTGTGTTTTAACCATTAATTAAACTGACTAGATATAATAGAATAACAGGATTACATATTACATTGTGATGATTTCATCAACACTGAGAAGGAACAATTTTAAAAGACACGAGTGCATTTCACCAGTGACACACCAGGTATCTTAATGACAGCAATTTAACTTAACCTCTCAACCTCCAATTGTTTCTGTGTTGAGTGAGAGCAATGGTGCCAACTCCTGTGATTTCAATAACTTTAGGATTCTGGTGAGTCAGTGATGTTAGATGTATGTATCACAAGCACATTGATTGGTCTTGGATATTCATTTAGATATCACTAACATTATGGCCAACTGTCAACCAACTCTGTGAAAAGTATAAACAGTTATACGCTATTGCAAAATACATGTATTTAATCGATAGCTTTCATTAAATGAGAATTCACAGTTTTATTTTCAAATGCATCTTTTGAGAATGATGACCTGTAAAGTTTCTCTGTAGTGGTGCTTCTGAAGGCCTCGTCTGCACATGACCTTTCTCGCTGGTATATTGGGGAGGCCAGCATCACCACTCCGACCCTCTGTGGGTCTCTCTGCGTCTAGTGACACTCCCTTTCACCAACACTTGTACTTATTTAATAGCTAGGTATAAATATTCTGACAGTTGTTGTGTTACTGGGTATGTTTATCTTTACATATATGGTACAAGAGAAGGTCTGAGCATTATGCATACAGGTATTCATTGCTTAAATCAAACCTTTTTAAACAAAATTGAAACAATTGTTCTTGCGTTTCTAAAAATACGTACTAGTACCTGGAGACCCTGCGATTACATCATAAGAGTTTCTGTTTGAGTTATTTTCCCTGAAATGATGATGACAACATGTTTTGAATGAAACCCTTATTAGCTACAGTAATGGCCTTCCAAGGGCCACTGTTATCAACAATTAGGAGCTTTGCCGATCCAGGTCCCAGAGGCGTTTGCTTTCAGGCCGGAGGGTTGGTCCAGCAGGGACACGGACCCACAGCCGAGGCCTTCACTGGGGATGAGGAAGCTTAATGACACTCATTACTGTAAAGTTGCATCACTTCGGGGACACCGGATGACTTGTCCGGTACTGATTAGACTGTTAGCTGTCTTTTCGTCATGTCACACCGATGAACTATGAACTCTCAAGTCTGTGTCTCTTTTTTAACTGTATCTGTTCATTTTGATCATTAAATGATTTGTTACTTATATTTTGTAACTTTGTCATTTTTAACAGGGCAGGTCCATAAGGGGGTTAGGGTTAGGCTTAATACGACAAGGGCTATGTGATTACAAACATTTCGGTGTTGGATTTGACACTACATACACATATACTGGACAGTCAAAGTTGTTGCATTATGAGATTAATTTAACACACAAATATGTTTAACACTGTTACATTCCACATAAAACGTTTACCCGCATGTTCCTATGTCAATACCCCACAAGGCCCGTAGCCTGGTTCTTAGATCAGCATAACCTCACCTCAGTCACATGGGTTCAAACAACATGATGAGGTATGTTTGCCAGTTCTAATATTCTACAAAAGGGTGAGCAGTCAGAAATACAATTTGCATCAGTTTTTCTCCAACCCTCCCCCCCTGACCAATGATGACATGAAGCTAACCAGGTTAATAAACTTACAACTCAGACCTCCTTGATTACATGTACAATTATTTATTAAAATGAAACTCACCTATACCACCCTATCCAATTACAACATTGTTGAGGAGGAAACCACATTAATAAGTTTAGTGATATTATTGTTATCTTTAACTTCAAATTTCAATTTACTATTTATATTAACCTTCTCAGTCATATCTAGCTATGTTCAAACCTTAAGAAGCTTTGCAATAATTTACACAACATCAACCAGTGACTTTCTTTGTTGATGTGCAACAACTGGTCGGGGTTAGAGTGAAGGTTAGTCAATAGTACATTAATGTGTATCAATAATGTTTTGAGATTTGATTCACAAACTATTCAAATAGTGTTACCATCGCCTACGTTACAATTACACATTTTCGTGAGCACATAAAGTCAATGTAACACTTGTTCCACACTGAATATGTCAATAATGTTGCTATGCAGTCGGTGTCAATTGGTCCTGATGACCATTTCTAAACAGGCCAGTGAGAAACATTAAACTGACACACGCAGCATGAGGAATCACATTTGTGGAACGAGCCAAGACAAGGTATCTTTACTTCCATGACGAACAATCAGTACATGTAAAAACATCAAAAACACTTGTTCAAGATTTAGTATTGATGGATAACACACCACTTTATTTACTCTTTCTGGATTGGATATGACAATAGACTACAGAGCAACACTCTTCTCCCTCACTCTAATGTGTTACTGTGTGATTATTATGGTAAATGTTGTTTTCATTTTGACTATCATCATAGATGAAAACCTCCATGAGCCCTTGTACATCTTCCTGTGTAACTTGTGCATCAGTGGCCTTTTTGGGGCTTCAGGATTCTACCCCAAGTTCCTTCTGGATCTGCAGTCTCATTCACATGTGATTTCTTATGCAGGATGTCTCATTCAAGCTTTTGTAATGTATTATTTTGCCTGTAGTGTTTTTCAATTTTAGCAGTGATGGCAGTTAAACTGTGTTTAGAGTCACATGATTGTTCTTGCTGACTCTGCCAGCTGATTTTTTTTTCCAAGAGCTAGGCTCAGTGAATGAGTTTTTGGACCAGAGTGAAACATGCAAGCTGTCATTGTTTTTTATTGTTAAATGTACCACATTTCTATACTCTTAGACTTTGATGTGTTTGGATGGTTGTGATATACAGAATGACTTTAATGTCTTCTTGTGTAAATATACACACTATTCATCTGTGCAAAGTTTTGCACTGAATTTCAATGATGAACTGGTGAAAAGACAGTCTGGGATACAAAGTACTCAAATATTGGCACCAGAACAACATGAAGTTCCATTTCAATAACTGCCTTCTCAAAAAAGTTGATATACTAGCAAAATGCTTTTCTAAATATGAAATGTACTTTTAGCTTCTATCGTGTCTTTCTGGAATTGACACCAATGTTCCCTAATGGTAGGTTGCAGAAATTTCTCTGACATCACATCTGTGTGAAATGTGTAATATCTGTGATAACACCAGTTAGAAGATGAGTGATCAGATTTGGTCAACTGCCTGTGGTTTAAAGTGTTGTCAACAGCATTTACTTGACAGCTTTTGATATTTACCACTTGATTACCGATATTTGTTTTTTTAGGGCCCTGGGGAGGAGTCCATGAGAAAATAAAAAACGTAATGAACCCTGCCATTGTGTGTTACGCGGAGTAACATATACAATAAATCCTGTTATAAAAGTGCAACAACCATGACATATCAATGTAGCACAGCAAAACAGACTACAGAAAATGTAAACAGTACACAGCAAACACACAATCAACCATACATACTGTACATACATAACATAACATAATGAGCTAAACCTGCCTCACAGAGAACTTGGGACCAGGGATGGAAAACGGTGTCGTTTATGCTCATCCACTCAATTTAACTAAATTACACAGTGTCTGTTCTAACAAATGCTTATAAAACTGTTAATAAATCATAATTATGTTGGTTTAACTCTCACTTTACTACACTGTGTCACGAGTAAAGACCTTGTGCTCCTTCATTCAAGACTCCTTGCCTCCTTTACCACACACTGTATTTTAGCCATTCATTAAACTGACTAGATATAATAGAATAACAGGATTACATATTACATTGTGATGATTTCATCAACACTGAGAAGGAACAATTTCGAAAGACGCGAGTGCATTTCACCAGTGACACACCAGGTTTCTTAATGACAGCAATTTAACTTAACCTCTCAGCCTCCAATAGTTTCTGTGTTGAGTGAGAGCAATGGTGCCAACTCCTGTGATTTCAATAACTTTAGGATTCTAGTGAGTCAGTGATATTAGATGTATGTATCACAAGCACATTGATTGGTCTTGGATAGTAGTTTAGATTGCATGACATGACATGTCTGGCCTTTTACTCGTCTTAGCCCTATAATTGTTGTGTATGGTTAGGAAATGGGTTCTTCAGCTGTAGCAGTTGTCTAGCTAAGCAGTTTGGAGGCAGTTATCTTTTTGGCTTTACCCCACAGTGTTCTTAGTGCCATTCTACCATCTTCAGCCACAAGCTTCTTTCTTTAAATTATATGTATTTTACGGCTTGTGAAGCAGCAATCACACTAGCATTATATGGTCAACTGTCAACCAACTCTTTAAAAAGTATAAACAGTTATACGCCATTGCACAATACATGTATTTAATTGCTAGCTTTCATTAAAGGGGCATTCACTGTTTTATTTTCAATTGCATCTATTGAGAATAATGACCTGTCAAGTTTTTCTGTAGTGGTGCTTCTGCAGGCCTCGTCTGCACATGACCTTTCTCGCTGGTCTTGGGGGAGGCCAGCATCACCACTTCGACCCTCTGTGGGTCTCTCTGGGTCTACAAAGACCAGAAAGGCAACAAAGATCTTTGTTTTGTCTTGTGCCCCTTTGGTCTCACAGGTCTGTAGTATCCAAATTGACATCAAGGGATTGAGGACTAATGACCTGATGAGAAAATAAGCATGTTTATGCTTTCATAGTTAAAACACAGGGGGGGTTGCATGAGAGGACAGTTAGTTGAGCCCAATTTGTCCAGTTGAGTTGTTTTCAATAACAACTAATTTCCAAGTTCTTAGACTAATTTGCACCCATGACCCTCACCAACATTTGTACTTATTTATTAGCTACGTATAAATATTCTGACAGTTGTTGTGTAACTGGGTATGTTTAGCTTGACATAGATGGTACCAGAAAGGGTCTGAGCATTATGCAAAAAGGCATTTTTTAAGCTTAAATCAAACCCTTTTAAACAAAATGGAAACATCTACAATTGTTCTTATGTTTCTAAAATACCTAGTAGTACCTGGAGACCCTGTGATTACATCATTAGAGTTGCTTTCCCTGAAATGATGATGACAACATGTTTTGAATGAAACCCTTATTAGCTACAGTAATGGCCTTCCAAGGGCCACTGTTATCAACAATTAGGAGCTTTAGCCGGTCCAGGTCCCAGAGGCGTTTGCTTTCAGGCCGGAGGGTTGGTCCAGCAGGGACACGGACCCACAGCCGAGGCCTTCACTGGGGATGAGGAAGCTTAATGACACTCATTACTGTAAAGTTGCATCACTTCGGGGACACCGGATGACTTGTCCGGTACTGATTAGACTGTTTTCGTCATGAGTAGAACTATGAACTCTCAAGTCTGTGTCTCTTTTTTTACTGTATCTGTTCATTTTGGTGTGAAATGGAATGATTTGTAACTTATGTTTTGTAACTTTGTCATTTTTAACAGGGCAGGTCCATAATGCTCAATAAGAAAAGGGCTATGTGATTACTCACAGATGTGTGTTGGATATGACACTTTTGTAGAATGTTGATCAACTGCATGTTACAATACTGTTTAATAAACAATTTCTTATATTAGTGTTTGAAAGGAAATATATACTGGACAGTCAAAGTTGTTGCATTATGAGATTAATTTAACACAGAGATATGTTTAACACTGTTACAATCCCACATAACACATCTTCCCGCATGTTCCTATGTTGATACCCCACAAGGCCCGTAGCCTGATTCTGAGATCAGCATAACCTCACCTCAGTCACATGGGTTCTTAGATCAGCATAACTTGACCTCAGTGACATGGATTCAAACAACATAATGAGATATGTTTGCGGTTCTAAACTTCTACGAACGGATACGAAGTAGTCACTAATGCAATTTGGCTAACTCCATCTTTTTTTGTCCAACCCTTCCCCCCAACCAATGATGTAATATAGATAACCAGGTTAATAAACTAACAACTCAGACCTCCTTGATTATATAAACTATAACAATTAAACCCACCTCTTCCACCCTATCCAATAACAACATTATTGAGTATGAAACCACATTATTACGTTTAATAATATTATCGTTGGCGTATCTTTAACTTAAATTGACTATTCATATTAGCCTTCTCAGCCATATCTAGCTATGTTCAAACCATTAGAAGCATAGAGGCCTTGCAATAATTGACACTACGTCAGTGACCATCTCTGTAGATATGCAACAACTGGTCGGGGTTAGAGTGAAGGCTAGTCAATAGTACATTAATGTGTATAAATAATCTTATGAGATTTGATGCGCAAACTATTCAACTATAATTATTATGTACGGGGTCTAGATAATTATTATTTGAAGTATTCAATAAGTATATCTACAGCAACAGTATGGCTTTAATTTGACTTTAAATGTTGCATATATGAATCATGCAATGATAGTTATATTGTCACAATGATAGTTTTATTGAACTGACATGAAAATGATACAATGATGTCACTTTACATTGCCCAACAATTAACTTACCAATTCAAAATGCTCTCATTCAAACATTGAGAAATGTAAAATCTTATATTCTGCAAATGTATAGACAAAACAACAATATGACTAAAATAAAAATGTCACATTACTAGTGGCACAACATGAACTTAATTCATGGCTAATAGACAGTTTTAAGAAATTATCGTAAATATATTTGTTATTACACTATACAGTGTACTATAAGTAAATCACCAATGCAGAGACCTAATGGTAACTGCTATAGAAATGTGTGTCAACTAATATTAGTATGTTGCATTAACTAACAACCACATTTTTCCATATTTTGAATATAAAAGAAAAGCACAAAGGTTTCTGGAGGAAAACTTGATTAGCAGCCCATGGCATATGTATTCATACATCAACACAATTCAAATAATTGACGCCTGGTTTCAGGTTTATTTGTATTTGATTAATGACACATTTTAACATAAATAAATTGTTACGGTGTAGTACAGAGTGGACCCAAACGCAGTACGGATACAATTTAGGTTATTTGTTGGGTGTGGTCCTGAGTTGTGGTCTTGTTTGGTGAATCAGCGGGTCGGCAGCCAGACAGGGACTGGGTTTGCGGATGACGATCCTGGGCACAAAGAAATCAGGTTTACAGAAGGCAAGTGAATCAAGCAATGCTTGCGGGTCAAAAGCGCATACTACCACAGTAGCTGTGACAACGATCTGACGAGGAGTGGTTGGAAAGCCGGGTTGAAGCATGCAGGATGATGAGGTAATGGGCGGCAGGTGTGTAGGGTCTAGGCAGGATGATACAGGTGAACCAGCAGGGAGTGTAAAAGGGACAAGAACCAGGCCTTGGCCGTAACATAAATAAGAGGAATAACATGATAGTCTTTGAAGATACTGATGTTGACCGCTACAGTTGACAGTTACATATTGCAATAACATTGTAAAGCCCTTTATGAAACCAGGCTGTTTAAAATACAGAATTCATGTGAAAAAAAAATGTTTTGCATAACCTTCCCATGCTGATGAACTGAAACATACATGGTTAAATGAAACACAAACACAAAATATGTGTGTAAAAAAGAAAAGCCTTCATCTGGAAAATAGTACCTCTTTGACTGAAGCTAAGGGGTCGTTCTCTACAACCACTCAGGGTTCCTACTGCCCGCTGGTGCTTTTAGATGTGAAGGATGTGGTATGGGATTAACACTTGCATGAGGCCTTATGTATTATTTACATTTCACTCTATTAGAATTTCTCACAATAACTCAGTATTCTTTTTCTCACTTTACTCAGTTTAAGGCCATACATGAGTTGGTTAAGAATCTGTTACTATCAGAAACTTTAAGGCCAAAAAGTTCTGAAGACTTGGTGGTAAATCTCGAGCCACATCGGGTGTACAATACATCATGTACAATTCATTTAGTAATGACAGTAAATGTGACTGCATGAACCTACCCCTGCTCTCTATGGACTTCAAACATGACCTGATCAAATATACAGATGAACACAATGAATATGACATGGCCAAAAAAGAGAAATATGACAATATATCCAACAATGTTGTTTGTAATTGTGGAAGAGCAAGCGAGTTTAACTACAGACCAGTTCTGACCGTAAAGTTTCTGTAACTGTTGATGGTGCAATCAACTTCCCACCTCCTTCAGAGACACTGACTGTGAACCTTGTTGCTCCTGTTGGTTAGTTGTAACAGATTTAAATTTTTGTACTCACTGAAATATTTTTTACTGTTTTTTTTTTTTTTTACAGGTACACTTGCACTTTTTGAGTTTCATGTTGTTTAATTGTAACTTGTTTAACTGCATGCTCTTATGGTTCTTCCCTTTGGCACTTATTTGTTTTTCACAATTTATGCTTCATGTTTGCTTCAAAGCTCTCTCTTGGAGAGCTAAATGCATAAATGTAAATGCATCTGAGAACCACATAGTTCAAGTCCGGATGTTAATCCCACTAAATCACACATGCAGGTACTGTAGATCAGGTATATTTCCCCTTTCTAAACGTCTACAAAAGGATGAGCAGTCAGAAATATAATGTTTTCTCCAACCCTCCCCCCCAACTAATGATGTCGTGTAGCTAACCAGGTTAATAAACTAACAAATCAGGCCTCCTTGATTATATATACAATTCTTATTTACAATTAACCCCACCTCTACCACCCTATCCAATAACACATTCATGTGTATCAATAATGTTTTGAGATTTGCTGAACATTTCAAACTATTTAAATAGTGTTATCGTCACACTGTTACAATGACACAATTTTTGAGCACATACAGTAAATGTAATAGTTGAATATGTCAACAATGTTTACTGTTGCTATGCAACAATGTTAGTGTCAAGGGTCCTGATAACAACTAGCAAACAGGCCAGTGAGAAACATTAAACTGACACACGCAGCATGAGGAATCGCATTTGTCGAACGAGCCAAGACAAGGTATCTTTACTTCCGTGACGAACAATCAGTTGTAATGTTCAAACATTAAAAACACTTAGTTCAAGAGTTGGTATTAGTTGGTATTGATGGATAACACATCCACTTTATTTACTCTTTCTGGATTGGATATGACAATAGACTACAGAGCAACACTCTTCTCTCTCACTCTAATGTGTTACTGTGTGATTATTATGGTAAATGTTGCTCTCATTTTGACTATAGTCCTGGATGAAAACCTCCATGAGCCAATGTACATCTTCCTGTGTAACTTGTGCATCAGTGGCCTTTTTGGGACTTCAGGATTCTACCCCAAGTTCCTTCTGGATCTGCAGTCTCATTCACATGTGATTTCTTATGCAGGATGTCTCATTCAAGCTTTTGTAATATATTCTTCTGCCTGTATTGACTTTTCTATTCTAGCAGTGATGGCATATGACAGGTATGTGGCGATCTGTAGACCTCTGCAATATCATTCTGTTATGACTAAACAGAGGGTCACTCAGTTAGTCTCTTATCCTTGGCTCTCTACATGCTGTTTTTTCACTACTGCTTTTACGTTAACCAGTATATTGAGGTTATGTGGATCCCATATAGACAGACTTTACTGTGATAACTGGTCTATTGTTAAGTTATCTTGCACTTCAACCATTCCAAACAATATCATTGGATACATAATCATAGTCTTCTATTTTGGTCATTTTATTTTCATTGTGTGTTCATATGTATATCTGATCAGATCAAGTTTAAAGTCTATTGAAAGCAAGGCAAAGTTCATGCAGACCTGTATGCCACATTTTCTGTCATTATTTAATGTAACCGTTGCTTTGCTTTTTGATGTATTGTATACTCGATATGGTTCAAGAGATTTGCCACAAAGTCTTCAGAACTTTTTGGCAATAGAATTTCTTGTTGTCCCACCAATTTTTAACCCCTTAATTTATGGTCTTAAATTGACTCGGGTTCAAAACAGAATACTTCGTTTATGTACAAAAGGTGAAAAAAATTAAATGTATTTAATGTAAAGTATATTTTCACTTCATAATTTATAATGATGCACCCTACATTACCAGGTTGTTGCTAACTCTTTATCTAAAATAATTTTGTGAAATCACCTACCTTGTCATTGTCCATCAGTTAAACTGTGTTTAGTTTCAAATGATTGTTCTTGCTGACTGTGCCAGCTGAAAAAAAGTCTGAATTTCAAGAGCTAGGCTCAGTGAATGAGTTTAGGACCAGCGTTTAACAGCAAGAAAGCTGCCATTGTTTTTTACTGTTAAATGTACCAAATGTGTATGCTCTTAGACTTAGATGTGCTTAGATGTTTTAAGTAATAGATTTGTCTTTTGATATTCAGAATGACTGAACGTTTTCTGGTGTAAATATACACACTATGCATCTGTACTAGTTTTTTACTGAAATTAGATGATGAACTGGTAAAAAGATAAAGTAGTAAAAATAACATTATTGGTACCAGAACATCATAAAGTTCCATTTCAACTGAAGTGTAACTGCCTCATAAAAAATGTGCTGTAGCCTACTAGGAAATGCCTTTCAAAATATAAAATGTACCGCATGTCTTTTAGCATTTATTGTGTCTTTCTGGAATTGACACCAATGTTCCCTTATGGCAGGTTGCAGAAAGTGTTCTGACCTCACATCTGTGTGAAATGTGTAATATCTGTGATAACACCCGTTAGAAGATGAGTGATCAGATTTGGTCAACTGCCTGTGGTTTAAAGTGTGGTCAACAGCATCTACTTGACAGTTTTTGACATTTATCACTTCATTACTGACATTTGTTTATTCATTGCCCTGGGGACTCCATGAGAAAACTAAAAACTTAATGAACCCTGTCATGTGTAATTTGTTAGATATATATTATATTGCTTCCTCAATTTCAGGGTGGTTTGTTTCCCAAAAGTAAATTGTGAACACGCGGAGTAACATATACAATAAATCCTGCTATAAAAGTGCAACAACCATGACATATCAATGTAGCACAGCAAAACAGACTACAGAAAATGTAAACAGTACACAGCAAACACACAATTAACCATACATACTGTACATACATAACATAACTACTTTTAAAAAAAGCATGAACCGAGAACACATTCAAAATCATACATTTAACAGAAGGCAAAAATTGGAAATGATTTTAGACCGACTGCTAGGATGATGCCAATCTATCTCTATATGAACTGGGTGCGGAGTCAACAACATGACCTCATGAATTAAGGAGAGAAGCCTCTTTCTTACAGAAATTCTGAATATCACCTAGTGAAATGGACAGTACAGTGAACTACACTTTCATATTTTTTGAAGACCAAACAAGCCATGTACAGTAGCATTGGTACAGGGCCACGGTGACTTGCACTATCACCTTCCTATCACTTTCCTCTCCAATATAAAACATGCTAAATAAATGGCCAGGACATTGGTGAGCACTGGAACTTGGCCCTCGGTTGCGTTGAAATGGCTGGTCAGTGCACCTGGCTGGTCAGTGCACCTGGCTGCCCTTGGAGAAAGGATTGCAGAATGGGAGGAAAGAATTGAGGGAATTTTGTCTTTATTAACATTTGGATTGAAAATGATTAGTGCACAGTGCCCCTGATACAATGTGTGATTAAGATACCGGTGAGACACACATACCCACACAGACTCCTGAAATCGTAGATAGTGCAGTGCCTGTGATGCAGCTGGCGATTACAGTTTTTCTCACGGGCTTTGGGGCCTCCATTTCTCAGATCACATATCACAATTGAAATTCTCAAAAGTACATAATCTAGTCACTTATGCAATCGTAAAAGCAATTTCTTATTATTTTAAACAAATTGCCAATACTCTGGTACATTCATGCAAATTATTATGTAACCTAAATATGTTGAATTAGGCCTACAATCATGACAACTGGCTCAACCATGTAATGACTTATGTAATGAACTAAATGTATATGTTTGTGGGGGTAAGAATATGTAACAGAATACCAGTAAAGTACATCTTTATCAACATGGCATAAATGAAAACGTAGGAAACAGGAGACAATTGTAGTACTGCATGTACAGTTCTGCCTCAGGAGTGTTTGCAACGTTTACATTACCATTTTTATATTTTCCTTTGTGCCATGCAGTGCTGTCAAATAGTCTTGTATTTTCTGCATCCCATTGATGCAAATAAGACACCAACAACCGACCGAGGAAGCTAAATTCATATTACTTTTGTCCCTGTCGTATTCCCGTTTGTGGGTCGCCATTTCCATGCCTCAAGAAACCGACTGAGGAGGCTAAAGTGGTAGAAACAGTGTCCTATGCCCATTGCAGCTCATTTTGACACTGACCGAGGAGCAGACCTGAATCATCAAGTTACAGACCCTGTGAAGTGCCCGTGATGGAAACGTATTTGCAACTTGTCAATTCAAACGGTGTCTGCAAGTAAGTCCTTGTTTGATGATATCGAACAAAGCAATGGAAATGACATCCCTTTTGTCTTAATATAAGCTAAACCATGGTAAATTGTCTGTGTAGTCTATACTGGAGTGGTGGCCTGTTGTAGTTTTCACAGTCTTTCGTGGAGTCTGCTTGTCTTTAATAGGTTTTGTCATAGAAAGCGATGCACATTAAGGACAATTTAATTTTCATGAACCACTGTTGGGAAAATTGAAGATGTAACTCATTTATCCTGTATAAGAATGATTCTGTGTTAAGCATTCCTTGTGTGTAGAGAGAGGCCTACCCCCAAATCTGAACTTTGGGGAACACGAGGCATATGTAAACAAGGTGACCTGGGCTGACCACTGTCTTACTGGAGAGGCCATAAAAGATGTCTGGCCTTATCTGTGTTGGGTGAATCATGTGGTCAAGCTTACAGGGGTCAAAAGGCACACACACATAAACACGCACACACACGCCTGTGCCAGGTCTATGCAAGGAGCCAATGAAGAAGAGCAATGGAACATTTGCATGCCTTTGTCTTAACCAATGACTGTAAAGAGCGGTTCTGCTTAAATAGCTAATTAGCACAACATGCTAGCGGACAAACTTGTAGCACAATGGCGTGTGATGTTTTTGTCTCCTTGTCGGCCGGCCGCAAGCAATAAAGCTTTCTTAAACTTGTTCACCGACTGACTGTGCAATGCTTGATAGATTAATATTTCTGAAAACCACTCATCAGAGCAGTACACCTTTCAACTTCACACAGTGTAGCATGAGATCAGTGGCTTAGTGAGCTCAGGCCAATGCTGTGATGTCTATTTCTTGAGAGGTCCTCAGTGCCAGCTCATATGGTTGACACTTTGCACATAACCAGGTTCTTGAGCTAAATGTTCCACACAAACTTGGAACACACACACACAGACAGAGATTCCTTGCATTATAGTATAGATGTGGCCTGTTGCATGAGAAATTGCATGAAATTGCATGAGAAATAGCTGACGAATATGCAATGAGGGAAGAAGAGCAGCACTTCTCTAATGTGCCACAATTAATCTAAAAATGAATCTTCCTTCTGACATCCATAATCTCTACCACCTTCTCCCTTTCAAACTTTGCGGAACCAACGCATACACTTCCAAAGTGGCAAAGGCCCAGAGCGTTACCCCTTTGACAGCTCGTTACGCAAGGGCGGAAACATCATCTCGCCCTCTAAGCAAGAAAACAAGTTACTTTTCCTAGGGTATAGGACAACATTTAGATAACATTTTTACATTCAAATTTAGTTTTGTTTAATCAGCTTCAATTATAAGTGTGCTTTATTTACCATTTCAACTTGAACAGTATAGACAGTGTAATAAAATGTTGTTCCTTACAGGCCCACCGTCTACAGTGCTAAATGAAACCACTTGTTTTATTTTTTATTTGTATTCTTTTACATATAATAAAAAGTCATTCATTAGTGGTGGGAGGAAAATGTCCGCATATAGAGAGACGAGAACGCGTCTGGGGGATAATTTACAGCATAAAGCTGCAACATCTTACCGTGTCTCTATAAGTGTTGTGATCCCACTCCTGTGATCTCTTCACTGGAACCAACCACCCAGCTCACAATACAGGTAGCTACTCATTACATCTTGCATGTTGTAAATGTTGCTTTGTACTGAGCAAACATTTTACAGGTCCTATTTGTATAAAATATCTTATTAAGTATGAGCTGTAACATATGTAGGGGAGACCATATACAGTATCTGGATTAATAAAACCCAATATTTATACAGAAATAATTAAGTTATTTGCCTTTTTTTCAGATATGACTTTGGAGGATAATTTATCTGTCATTACAGTGTTTACTCTTTCTGGGTTGGGTGAGACAGTGGACTACAGAACCACTCTCTTCTCTCTTACTTTACTGTATTACGTTGTGATTATACTTGTAAATGTTGCTCTCATTTTGACTATAGTCCTGGATGAAAACCTCCATGAACCCATGTACATCTTTCTGTGTAACTTATGCATCAGTGGACTTTTAGGGACTGCAGGATTCTACCCCAAGTTCCTACTAGATCTACTGTCATTTCATCAGGTCATTTCTTATGCAGGGTGTTTCATTCAAGCTTTTGTAATATATTCTTCAGCATGTGGAGACTTTTCAATTCTAGCAGTGATGGCTTATGACAGGTATGTGGCAATCTGTAGACCACTGGAGTATCACTCTGTTATGACCAGGCAGAAGGTCACTCAGTTAGCATTTTATCCATGGATTATCAATTTTTCTTTCTTCACTATTTCTTTTACAATGACCAGTACCCTAAAGCTCTGTGGAGCCTACATAGAAAGACTCTACTGTTCAAACTGGTCTATTGTTAAGCTTTCTTGCACTTCAACCATCCCAAATGATATTATTGGATATATCATGATATTTTTCTATTTTGGACATTTTATTTTTATTCTGTTTACATATACCTATCTGGTCAGATCATGTCTTAAGTCCATCGAGGACAGGGGAAAGTTCATGCAGACTTGCATGCCACATTTAATCTCATTATTCAATGTTTCAATTGCCTTGTTTTTTGATGTTTTGAATAATCGATACAGTTCAAAACATTTACCACAAAGCCTTCAAAACTTCATGGCAATAGAATTCCTTGTTGTTCCTCCGATTTTAAACCCTGTCATTTATGGTCTTAAACTAACTCAGCTTCGAAACAGAATTCTGAGAGGATTCATGAAAGGTGAAATAAAGTCAATTTCTCCAACTAAGTAAATTATCATATCTAGGTAGTTTAGCTGTTAAGCACAATTTCTAATTATGCCACATATTTTATATCACGGTAATCTAGACTCTAATCACACATGTATGTGATGTATACCTGTGATATGTATATATGTGATGACGACGACTCAGGTTTGAATTTGAGTAATCAACATGAGTTAGCTTCCTGTGGGATAAAGTATGGTGTCAAAAATGGTTTTGAACAGTTCTCACATTTGGCACTTGATTTAGTTGAAATCCTGAGTTTGTTTTTGAGGGCCCTGTCATCCTCACAGCCCCTGTATTCATGTTTGGTTCGCTTGACATTCTTTGTTGGATAATTTGTCTGTTTTGGTGTTTTGGTCCAAATTTAATAAATCTTGGTATATTTTCACCCCGTTGCCTGAGCTCTTCTGCATTTAAGGCCACTCAGTTTTGTGTCAGTGCATCAAAGACAGAAACGGCATACAGAATGCAGCAAATGTCACACTGAAAACCATACAGAAGTTACTGTGCATTAAAAAGGTGGAGGCAAAAAACAGCTAAGTCGTTGAACTATATTTTCAAACCTATTGACATTAATCAAAAAGACCACCAACTAGTTTCAGCTTCGCTTCAACAATCACTGTAGTATTCATTGAAAAACCAACAAGACTCAGAAACTAACTACTGCTTACGGAATGGGTTTCACAAGAAACCAAAGAGTCAAGGATAGGTTTCCTGTTTTGTGAGGAAGCCGTCAATAGAGGTGAGCATGGGTTAGCTTTTGTCATACACCACATTAGTTTTGGATAAATGCTGGCATCAGCAGCTAACGTGAGCAAGAAAGCTAGCCACATGAACAAATAGTTGCATGGCCAGCTTGCTTTATTAAAAGGCTAACTGACAAAGTTATTCAGGAAATTGTGAAATATGGAAATGTAAAAGAGAATGCACTTTCGGTCTAACAGGAAAAACTGGGAATGAATCACAGTCTGAAAAAAATATAAATAAATATTAAGATAGCAGAAGATTGTCTGAGCGATGGAGCCATAGATAACTCACATAGACACTGCACTAGTACAATTTGTGGGTGTTAAAGTTGAAGTATATTCACGATCCATTCACACCTTATAACTACTCAGTTTTGGGGTCTGAATGTGTCTGTATGAGTTTGCTTTAACAATGTGTCATGTCACCACAATCAAGTGTCGGAGTAGCTTGGCAGTATCGTTTTCCTCCTCACATTTCCCTCACCAGACATTTACCAGTGAAGGCCCTTTACCTATGAACAGGGTCAAACATCTAACAACTTGACAGGCCTGTTGAGCTATGTTTACACTGTACATTTAAAATGTATGGGTATGATAGTAGATTATCCTGTATGTTTCCTGTTAATATTCGACAGCCCTGGCTTAAATGTGTACAGATATCCAACTTGAAGTCTATTTCAGGTCTATATTTGTGACATGGGCAACACAAATTTTAGAAGCAAGATGGCGTAAAATCATTGTGCTGTAACGCTTTCAACTTTGGTACAATTTGTTTACCAAGAGTTGACTCAAACGTAGGACTATATTTACATACATTTGGTATTCTCTCATTTAGTCAAAGTCAAGACAGCATCCTCTAAGGCTTTGTGAGTTGCCGCTGCATAAAACTACCACATCTATCAGTGCCTCCAGTGATGTAAAGTACCAAGTGTAATGATCGCACAGGTCCTTTCTATGGAACCACCCAGCACACAAAACAGGTATGTGCTTTCTCTTATGTTTTAACACTTTAATTTCTTCACATGATGGTGAGGAAACCATATACATTGTATGTATAAAACAAATCAATAATGAGTGAAAATGTCTTCTTTCTTCCCAGATATGATTTTGGATGATAATGTCACCATATTTACAGTGTTTACTCTTTATGGGTTGGGTGAGACAATGGACTACAGAACCACTCTCTTCTCTCTCACTTTATTGTATTACATTGTGATTATTATGGTAAATGTTGCTCTAATTTTGACTATAATTTTAGACGGAAATCTCCATCAACCCATGTACATCTTCTTGTGTAATTTGTGCATCAGTGGACTTTTTGGTACTTCAGGATTCTATCCCAAGTTCCTGCTGGATTTGTTGTCCTATCATCATGTCATCTCTTATGCAGGATGTCTGTTTCAAGCTTTTGTAATATATTCTTCAGCCTGTAGTGACTTTGCTATTCTGTCAGTGATGGCTTATGACAGGTATGTAGCAATCTGTAGACCACTGGAGTATCACTCTGTTATGACTAAACAGAGGGTCACTCAGTTAGCATTTTATCCATGGATTTCGACTTTTTCTTTATTTACTATTGCTGTTACAATTACCATTCAAATGAAACTATGTCAAACTCATATTGAAAGACTTTACTGTTCAAACTGGTCTGTGGTTAAGCTCTCTTGTAGTTTAACCATACCAGATTACATTGTTGGATACATTATCATACTTGTCACAATTGGACATTTTATTTTCATTCTGTGTTCATATACCTATCTGGTCAGATCATGTCTGGAGTCCGTCAGGGACAGGGGAAAGTTCATGCAGACCTGCATGCCACATTTATTGTCATTATTCAATGTTTCTCTCGCTTTGCTTTTTGATGTCATGAACAATCGATACGGTTCTAGAAATTTACCACAAAGTCTTCAGAACTTCATGGCAATAGAATTCCTTCTTGTCCCTCCAATTCTAAACCCTGTCATTTATGGTCTTAAACTGACTCAGCTTCGAAACAGAATTCTAAGAGGATTTATCAATGGGAAAAAAATGACAATTTTCTAGATAAATTAGACTGGCTGAGTAGTTTAGAAAAACTGAATAGCCTATACTAATAAATTGTAAATTTAACCATTTGAAAAACTTGTAACTGCAACCTGCTTCAGTCTCTGAACATCTAAAAGTTAATACATTAGTATAAAATATACTGTGCAGAGGTCTTAGGCACCCAATATTTTGTTTTACATGTATTTTGTCCTATATATGTATTTTACTGTCCACTCTTTGTGCAACAGTATGAAAGTGCAAAGATGTTTGTATAATCTTTTAATTTAGTGATTTCAATAAATTTCATTTTAAAGCATTTTAGCTTTACTTTTTCATTATAATCTTTTTACCGTGCCAAAGACTTGCTCAGTAATGTATATACATCACCTTTTTTGTTTCAAAAAACACAAGATTCTGCTGTGTATTATTGATGGATCGTTCCATTCTACGCAAAATATAAGACTTTTCAAATGTTTTAGACAAATTAATTCATGATAATTATAAAGATGTATCTATCTGTGGGTTACCCCTCTGTTCTATTGTTATAGCTCAATCTGATACCGGCCCTCAGTTTGTACTCAGCTCTCACCATCATGCTTATCTTTTTCCTTGTGGAATGATGTATGGAATATGTTCTTCTAGCAAAAACAGTCATCGTTGATGTTTTATTTTTTATTTTTATGAAACATTGACATGGGGTGAGAGGCCTAGTGAAGCATGGATTGTGTTTGTTATCATAGTGTTTGTTATCACACATGCCCACTTGATAGCGCAAGTGTACTATGGGGCAAAGTATAAATAAAAGTTGAAAAGTAAAACCTTTAGGCTCATCCAGCCTTGTGGCTGTGGACTAATAAAATGTGGGGGTGAAGCTGCATCTGTTTTTAAAACTATCACCAACATCTGACCTTTTTGCTGTACACCAGAATAAATGGATTACCAAAATGTTTCCTAGATTTCATCCATTCACGGGAGAGGGTGTAATTTCAAGGGAAATTTTGAGGTGTGCTTGTGTCCGTTGCAGATGGGTGAAGCAAACTAAAAATATGCCTCCAAAAAAGTAAATAAGCTTGACATTTATTTTTGGAAAACAGGCTAATATAGCAAGTTTACTCATGTGCGCTCATGTGGCTATCCATATTGTAAGTAGGGAAAAGTGCATTCACCTTGTCAGCTTCTCTATTCCCTCTACCTCAGCCTCTCTCAATCCTGGTCATTGATCCTCGTCCCTGGGTCTACTGTAGACCTGCAGGTTTTTAGATTATTATCTGCTCCAAATGACAGGGTGGTCAAAACAAAAGTTGGAAGCAAGATAGATAGCCCTTCAAGTAATAAGTGTGCCCTTTGTGGACCTCCCCCCACCTGTCACTGAGGTCAGTCACTGCTGCTGTTGCTAGCCAACCTTCACTGAGGGGATTTTTTGAATCAGGGTCGACTCCAAATGGAATGCTGTGCCCCCTCAAAAAATATATGTATATTTGAGTCTGCACATTCGTAGATATAGGCCTACATTTCAACTACTGTACGGTCAATACTATGAATTTAAATAAATCACTAAATTGACTAAACATAGGCTATCTAAACAACAGCCCCTCACTAGAACATAACATATAATGACAGTGATTTTAAGTCTGTGATTTTCTCTCTAGTGATTTGAAAGGATCATCAAAATGGCTGGTTTGACATTAAACCAACAAGAGGTGAAGGCTACGCCTACTTCATGTCCTGTAGAACCATGTGACAGACCCCTCCATTCCCTGTCAAGAGTCTTTCTGCAACAACACAATGCTAACCTATAACAGCATCAACACTCTTCCACCTCACCCCACTTCCACTGAGCAGGGAGGCAACAGCTGAGGCAGCAGATATTCTGAACCAGAGGGGTCTGTATATAACTAGTGAAGAATAACATGTCAATGGCTGGATACTAAATACCTGATGTTCATTATCAATGATATCAGTTACGGTATATTATAATACACATTACGTTGTGAGTTGAACAAACCGGTATGTCGACTTAGTTTAAAAACATGGAAACAAAAAGAGGCAATAACCTAAAATGTCACCTTGCACTACATAATTATCCCACCCAGTTTTTCAACCTGTTAACAACAACTGCAGCTGGAGCTGGAAAGGGGTCTTCCATACAGTTCTGTTACAGAAGCCTTTTCCCAACAGTGCAAATATAAACGTGACAGCGCAAAATGGCGCGCACTCCCGGATAGCGTAAGTTGCTATATAGCCAACAAGATGCAGCCATTAAACACGGTCCAAAAAACTGCATTTACAAATATGCTAGGCGGTCATTATGTAATCAGTGGCATAAAATGGACTGAAAATTACAATTGATGTGGGAGCAATGATATCGTTTATCGCAATTCATTTTGATGCAAAATATCGGACAAGAAAAAGTAGTTATCGTGACAGCCCTACTTGCATGCCCATGTGCATTTTTGCATTATGTAAGATTTTCTTTTACGATTTCATGGAAATATTCCAGTGCATATCATTTTTTTTTAATCCAATCAGTGCAGTTGTTTTATGTTGTAGATTTTGTGAGATGACATGTTAGTGAGGTGTTAACATCTTTTTCACTTTGAAATAATGGTCCAGATTACAGTTACTGCGGGATGACAAGGTTAGTCTTGAGTAATTATTGAGGAGTTAACATGTTTGTCACTTTAAAATAATGGTCCATATCACTAGTAGTTCCTGCGGGATGACAAGGTAACGCTTGAGTAATTAGTGAGGAGTTAACATGTTTGTCACTTTAAAATAATGGTCCACATCACAAGTAGTTCCTGCAGGATAACAAGGTAATGCTTGAGTAATTAGTTAACCTGTAGTTAACGTATTTGGGGGGATATAATATTCATAAACTGGTTTTCACAAAGAAACCATTGAGGCACAAGCTTCTGAAAAGTTATGACCATGTTAAGAGTAAAACAACCAAATTGTTAACTTTTTAGACATGTTACTTATGTGATTAGTAATTCATTGGTTATTCTTTCTTAATTGGTCATAGTTCACAAGTAGTTCATACATTTATTTAGTAATAACCAAATACCTACCAAGGAACTACCTTTGTTGTAAATTAGCTATTACTTACTGCTTAGTTAATCTTGGTTCCATATTAGTTAATAGTATTAAATTCGGTGTTAATGTAGAACTTCCTATTACTTCCTGCATAGCTAGTTGTTAACAACGGACCATTATTCTAAAGTGTTACCAAAAAAACTAAATAAGACTACGTCTATCCTTGTGTGTAGCTTTTTTCATGAGTGGACTTTTTATGGTCTTAAACTGAAGCACATTAGAAACAGAATTTTGAGTTTCTTTATAACAAGTGAAAGAAAGACATAACTGTCAAATGTCTGCAATTCTATTGAATAGAGAAATCTATGTTTGTTTCAATGGAACATTTCAAAGCATACACTGTCTCAAATGTAAGAACAATGTTTTTTTCTGGGTTATCAATCCTTACATTTTAGCCTTCATTCAACAAAAATCTCAAGTAATAAAATAAATCAACACTACAGTATCTTGAATAACAAATTGCAAAGCTTAGTTTTTAATCTACAATCCTGTGCAAAAGCCTTGCAAAAGACAAAAGAAAAGCAAAAATTAAATGAAAAGACTGAAGAAAAATAATCGCAGCATTGCACTTTTATACTGCAGAACAAATACCCAAAATATTGGGAGCCTAAGACTTTTGCAAAGTACTGTAAGTATTAACAAAGCAGTTCCTGTGCAATCAAAGATTGTTTTATGACTTTAACATACAGCATCGTCCGTCACAATATGGTTTTCAGGTCGGGTTTAAGTACTTTAGTTGTAGAATATTGAAATAGCATATTTTGATTTTTAACAGCCCCATCGGACTTGATTATGCTACTGGGCGGGGTCTGTGTAGGGTGAACAGCATCACCTGCTGTTTTCATCTACCTGACTACTCCCGATCTCTAGAAGAACAACTTGGTAACATACAGTAGCTTCTGTTCCCGTACAGCCATCATCATCATGATGATGATCGATGCTACAGTCAACAATAGCAGATGAACCTGACTTGTTGCTGCTCCAGTACTTCCTCTTCAGTCTTCTCAAGTGCTCCACACAACTCTCCAGATTAGCAACAATCAGACGAGTACATTTTTTTTGGATACAGACCAAATTTCTCATTAGAGTTCTAAAGGTTTACAGTATGACCACATCTAGCAACACCCCTCCTCCCTTCACTCCTTTCTAATCCAAACGGTGTCAAGGGCCTGAATTCCCTGTCCTTCCACATGGTATGAGGTCATCGTGCTAGAGGACATAAAATACTGCTACATGTAGGGTGCATGGGTGAGTCTTAAGATATCTCATCGATGGTGTATCCCAACACAAGGTAATGTACATGTATGTGCTGAATTTATGTACCATTGTAGTCATTGCACTGTTAAACTGTATTTTGCTCTACTTATATTTTGCATATTGTGTAACCTTCTTACTTACTTATACTAGCAGGTATACTATGATCAGTCTATCTGTAAGGAGCACAGTGATTGAATTAGAAAATTAAATGCTTTTGTATCCCTTTTATTTTCTTCACAGATATGACCTTTAGTGACAATGCATCAACAGTGACATGGTTTACTCTTTCTGGGTTTGATGAGATGATGGAACACAGAGCCATGTTCTTCTCTCTTACTTTACTGTGTTACTGTGTTATTATACTTTTAAATGTTGCTCTTATTTTAATGATAGTCCTAGATGAAAACCTCCATGAGCCCATGTACATCTTCCTGTGTAACTTGTGCATCAGTGGACTTTTTGGCACAACAGGATTCTATCCCAAGTTCCTTCTAGATCTAATGTCTTATTTGCAGGTTATCTCTTATGCAGGATGTCTCATTCAGTCTTTTGTCATTTATTCTTCTGCCTGTGGAGACTTTGTAATTCTAGCAGTGATGGCATATGACAGGTATGTGGCAATCTGTAGACCACTGGTTTATCACTCTGTTATGACCAGGCAGAGGGTCGCTTGGTTAGTGTTCTATCCTTGGCTCTCTACATTCTGTTTAATAACTGTTATCAATATTTTAACAAGTAAGCTGAAGTCATGTGGATCACATATAGAGAAGCTATACTGTGCAAACTGGTCTATTGTTAAACTCTCTTGCGATTCAACCACAGTAAACAACATATCCGGTTATATTGGCATGCTGTTCTATACTGGGCATATAACATTCATTGTGTGTTCCTATGTACATCTTATCAGGTCATGTTTGAAGTCTATTGAGGACAGGGGAAAGTTCATGCAGACCTGCATGCCACATTTACTGTCATTAATTAATGTAACAGTTGCTCTGTTGTTTGATGTTTTCTACAGTAGATATGGTTCAACGGATGTGTCACAAAACGTTCAGAATTTTATGGCTCTACAATTTTTAGTTATTCCTCCAATTCTAAACCCGCTTATTTATGGTTTTAAACTGAGGCGTATTAGAATTCAAATTTTCTGCACAACAAGTAAAAGAAAGCAGAAGTCTTTAAAGTAAAGACAACCATTGTAGGTTTTGGGGAGAATAGTAATTGAAATACCACTGTACACATTTTACAGTTTTACATCTAACAACCTTGTTAGAAAATCTGTACCTCTTAAGGTTCGCAGTTCTGACAAATGATAAAATCTAATTCAGCCGTTCTGTACTAAATGGCAGCATTCAACATATCCCTCCTCCACACTTTTCAAATCTAAACAAGTATCAAAAGACTTAATTTCCCTGCTCATCTAGCCTACATAGAGCAAGGTTGTTATGCTTGTTCATAACAATTTAATCTCATGTTAAATGTATCATTCCTCTGAGTAAATTTCCTCTAAATGCAAACATTCAACAGCAGGTCAAGTCTGCGTTAACTGGATATATGGATATGTTACTTGTTGTGCAACCTTACTGCACCATTTAGCATACGTAGTTATATTGTGTTCTTACAGTTATTTTTAGGGAGGTGATTGTTACTATTTGTAATCATTTAAACTGTTTTACAGACACCATGACCTTTTGAATGTGAGAGTACTGCTAGATTGTTAATGATGTTACTTAGAATCGTTAATTAATTATTGGATTCCTTTTTCCCCGCAGATATTAGCATTAGTGACAATGCATCCACAGTGACATGGTTTACTCTTTCTGGGTTTGATGAGATGATGGAACACAGAGCCACGTTCTTCTCTCTTACTTTACTGTGTTACTGTGTTATTATACTTGTAAATGTTGCTCTCATTTTGACTATAGTCCTGGATGAAAACCTCCATGAACCCATGTACATCTTCCTGTGTAACTTATGCATCAGTGGACTTTTAGGGACTGCAGGATTCTACCCCAAGTTCCTCCTAGATCTACTGTCTCATCATCAGGTCATTTCTTATGCAGGGTGTTTCATTCAAGCTTTTGTAATATATTCTTCAGCATGTGGAGACTTTTCAATTCTAGCAGTGATGGCTTATGACAGGTATGTGGCAATCTGTCGACCACTGGAGTATCACTCTATTATGACTAAACAGAGGGTCACTCAGATAGCATTTTATCCATTCAATTTGATCAATTTCTCTTTCTTCATTGTCTCTTTTAGAATGACCAGTACCCTGAAGCTATAATGTGGTGCATATATAGAAAGACTCTACTGTTCCAACTGGTCTATAGTTCAGCTTTCTTGCACTTCAACCATCCCAAATGATATAATAGGATACATTATACTTTTCTATTTTGGACATTTTATTTTCATTCTGTGTTCATATACCTATCTGGTCAGATCATGTCTGGAGTCCGTCAGGGACAGGGGAAAGTTCATGCAGACCTGCATGCCACATTTACTATCATTATTCAATGTTTCTCTTGCTTTGCATTCATTGTTTTGAACAATCAATATGGTTCTACATATCGACCACAAAGCTTTCAAAACTTCATGGCGATAGAATTCCTTGTTGTCCCTATGATTCTAAACCCTGTCATTTATGGCCAGCTTCAAAACTGAATTCTGTGAGGATTGTGAAAAAAGCAGATTTCACAATAAGTAGTTGATCATATTTAGGTAGTTTAAAAGTTCCAAATTGTCTATAAAAAGACATTGTAACTTTTATCTTCCTGCTTCAGGCTCTCTGTGGGATAGTCTACACACGTACTTTATAATGGCATTCAGCATAACCCTGTTTAATCCAAACAAGTGTCAAATGATCTGAATTTTCTGTTCATCCACATGTTTTACTGGTTTTACAGACACCAACATGATATTTTGAGTGTGAGAGTGATGTTAGATTGTGATGTTTTTAATGATGTCACTTAGAATCCTGCTGTGTGTTTCTTCAATAAAGTGTTGAGGACAATGTCATAAGGAGAGAGGACTTTATTGATGTAGTTGCCAGCGATGTCAATGATGTTAAAAGGCTCAGACTTTCTCTCTCACTCTCTCTATGTACATTTTCTTATAACAGACTTATATCAGTGTGAAAACGGTGTTTGGTGAAGAAACAGGGGGCTGTTATAACGGTGCCTCGTGAACCTAAATATCCAAGCTGTGATTAAAAATACTGGCCTTGTGCTTATCAGAAAGCCAGGTGTTCTGTCAGTTTACCCTACCATGTCAGATTTTCGTAACGTAACGCTAAATTAATTGTGACCCTGACCTTGGTGTGCCCATGTGCCCTAAGTCCTGGTAGGACAATCTGACAGGTGGGTTCAACTGTCAGGACACCTGCACCCTGCTACAGACTCACACACTCTACCTTCTGTAAGCCTCCATGCTGACACCTATCTGAGCGACTTTTACAATGAGTTCACAGATTTTAACAGATTTACAAATAAGTCAAGTTTCACATTTCCCTGCTATGAATACTGAAACTTGAAGCAAATAGTCAAAAACATACTATAAATCTATACACTAAGTAACAAAGAGCAGTGAAAAATAAAATGAAATGCAGCATGAAAATTCTGCATTAGGAATACATTTCTGCGATCTTCTTTGAGAGTAAAGGTTTACAGTATGACCACATTTAGCAACACCCCTCCTCCTTTCACTCTTTTCAAATCCAAACGGTGTCAAGGGCCTGAATTCCCTGTCCACCCACATGGTGTGAGGTCATCGTGCTACAGGGCATAAGATACTGCTACATGTAGGGTGCCTTTAGGGTCAGGATCTCATCGATGGTGTGTCCCAGCACCAGGTAATGTACACACATATGTTTGTGCTCTATTTCTCTCATGTACCATTGTAGATATTACAAAGTTACAATGTATGACTTTTTGCAGACATGTTACATATTGCGATATGAATTGCTATATTAAAGTCATTCTTAAGATGGTTGACTTTTTTAACCCTTTCATTTTCTTCACAGAATGACATTTAGTGACAATGCATCAACAGTGACATGGTTTACTCTTTCTGGGTTTGATGAGATGATGGAACACAGAGCCACATTCTTCTCTCTTACTTTACTGTGTTACTGTGCGATTATACTTTTAAATGTTGCTCTTATTTTAATGATAGTCCTAGATGAAAACCTCCATGAGCCCATGTACATCTTCCTGTGTAACTTGTGCATCAGTGGACTTTTTGGCACAACAGGATTCTATCCCAAATTCCTTTTTGACGTACTGTCTCATCTGCAGGTTATCTCTTATGCAGGATGTTTGATCCAAACTTTTGTCATTTATTCTTCTGCCGGTGGAGACTTTGTAATTCTAGCAGTGATGGCATATGACAGGTATGTGGCAATCTGTAGACCACTGGAGTATCACTCTGTTATGACCAGGCAGAGGGTTGCTTGGTTAGTGTCTTATCCCTGGCTCTCTACATTCTGTTTAATAACTGTTCTCATTATTTTAACAAGTCAACTAAGGTTATGTGGATCACAAATAGAGAAGCTCTATTGTGCAAACTGGTCTATTGTTAAACTCTCTTGCACTTCAACCACATTAAACAACATATCGGGTTATACTGGCATTCTGTTCTATACTGGGCATGTAACATTCATTGTGTGTTCCTATGTATATCTTATCAAGTCATGTTTGAAGTCTATTGAGGACAGGGGGAAGTTCATGCAGACCTGCATGCCACATTTACTGTCATTAATTATTGTAGCAGGTGCTCTGTTGTTTGAGGTTTTCTTCAGTAGATATGGTTCAACAAATATGTCACAAAATGTTCAGAATGTTATAGCTGTACAATTTTTAGTTATTCCTCCAATTTTAAACCCACTTATTTATGGTCTTAAACTGAGGCGGATTAGAAATCAAATTTTCTGCATGAAAAGTTAAAGAAAGAAGAAGTCTTTAAAGTACAGACAACAATTAAAGGTTTCGGGGAGAATAGTAATTTACTGTGCGATTATACTAGTAAATGTTGCTCTCATTTTTAGATGGTCTTGGATTAAAACCTCCTTGAGCCCATGTACATCTTCCTGTGTAACTTGTGCATCAGTTGGTACTGCAGGATTCTACTCCAAGTTCCTACTAGATACTGTCTCATCGTCAGGTCATTTCTTGTTCAGGATGTTTCATTCTAGCCATTGGAATATATTCTTCAGCATGTGGAGACTTTTTAATTCTCTCAGTGATGTCTTATGACAGGTATGTGGCAATCTGCAGACCACTGGAGTATCACTCTGTTATGAATAAACAGAGGGTCACTCAGATAGCCTTTTATCCATGGTTTATTCATTTCTCTTTCTTCACTGTCTCTTTTACAATGACCAGTACCCTGAAGCTATGTGGAGCATATATAGAACGACTATAATGTTCAAACTGGTCTATAGTTTAGCTTTCTTGCATATCAACCATCCCAAATGATATGATTGTATATATTATGATACTACAATATTTATTATACTATAATATTAATAAACTATTTATTTTTGACATTTTATTTTCATTCTGTATTCATATACCTATCTGATCCGATCATGTCTTGAGTATGGAGTAGATATGGTTCAACAGATGTTTCACAAAACTTTCTGAATTTTATGGCAGTACAATTTTTTGTAATTCCTCCAATTCTAAACCCACTTATTTATGGTCTTAAACTGAAGCAGATTAGAAACCAAGTTTGGAACTTATGTATGATAAGTACAAGAAAGAAAATGTCTTTAATGTAGATAACCATATAGTTGGTTTTAGGGAGAAAAGTAATTTACAAAGTAGTTGACTAAAAAGTCTGGTAGATAAGTACCTGTTTATTTATTTTAGTTCTGAGCAATTATTACATCTAATTCAAGATAAATATGAAGTAATGATGCTGTTGAAAATGGTGGGGGAAAGTATATTTTTAAGTCAAATGACCCATTAAACCTAATGTAATGCCAACATTTACTTAGTTCTGACTGTACAGTACCGTAGGTGATTCTACAGATGTAATGTATTACAGCTTTCAAAATATCCCCCCTTCACACTAAGTCCAAACAAGTATTAAAGGATCTGAATTCAATGTTAATCCAGATGGCGAGAGGTAATTATTTGGTTTAGGTTTATTGATCGTCAAAGAAGATGTCTTCTAAATCTACCATTCAACTGCAGGCCAAGTCTGTGTTCACTAGGTACATGGATGTGTTACCTTACTACACCATTTACTGTACGCAGCTATACTGTGTTCTTACAGTAACTTTTAAGGAGGTTTTTGTTTGTATTTTCTATACCTTTATTTGTTTTACAGATACCATCATGACCTTTTGAGTGTGTGAGTGATGTTAGATTGTGATGTTTCTTAATGATGTTACTTAACTCAATATGGCTTCAAAGCCTTCAAACCTTCATGGCGATAGAATTCCTTGTTGTCCCTATGATTCTAAATCCTGTCATTTATGGTCTTAAACTAACTCATCCTCAAAACAGAATTCTGTGATGATTTATAAACTGTGAAAAAAAGCTGATTTCAAAATAAGTAATTGATCATATCAAGGTAGTTTAAAAGTTCCAAATCATCTATAAAAATACATTGTAATTTTTATCTTCCTGCTTCAGTCTCTCTGTGGAATATTCTATATAGTTACTTTTAATGGCATTCAGCATAACCCCCTTTAATCCAAACAAGTGGCAAATGATCTGAATTTTCTGTTCATCCACATGGCATGAGGTTATATTTACAGTTCAGAATATTTTTCATTTTATGTCAAGTTAATCTTTCCTCTAAGAAGGATTCATTTAAAGGCATTCAAAAACATTTAGTCCGTGTTCACTGCAAATAAACCAGGTCATGTTGCATGTTGTGCAACCTTACTGCACCATTTAGAATGAGCAGCTATACTGGGTTCTTACAGTAACTTTTAGGGAGGTGATTGTTAGTATTTTCTATACTTGTATTGGTTTTACAGACACCTCCATGACCTTTTGAGTGTGAGTGATGTTAGATTGTGATGTTTTTTAATGATGTTACTTACAATCCTGAAGTGTGTTTCTTGAATAAAGAGTAAAAGGGATAAAGGGCCTGTTAAAATAGTGTCTCGTGGACCTACATATCCAAACTATAATTAAAAATACTGGCCTTGTGCTTATCAGAAGGCCAGGTGTTCTGTCAAATGATTCTACTTTGTCAGAATTTCCTACCGTAGCACTAAACTAACTGTCACCTTAACCTTGGTGTGGGCATGCACTGTAAGCCCTGGTAGGACAATCTGACAGGTGGGTTCAAATGTCAGGACACCTGCACCCTGCTACAGACTCACACACTCTACCTTCTGCAAGCCTCCATGCTCACAGCTCTGAACGGCTTTTACGATGAGTTCGCAAAACAGATTTTAACAGATCTAACAGATTTACAAAACAAGTCCAATTTCACATTCCCCTGCTATGAATACTGAAACTTGAAGCAAATAGTCAAACACATACTATATATGTATACACATTGTATACACCAAACTAAAATAAAATGAAGTGCAGCATGAAAATTCTGCATTAGGATTACATTTCTTCAACCTTCTTAGATAGTTCTAAAGGTTTACAGTATGACCACATTTAGCAGGTCCCCTCCTCCCTTCACTCCTTTCTAATCCAAACGGTGTCAAGGGCCTGAATTCCCTGTCCTTCCACATGGTATGAGGTCATCGTGCTAGAGGACATAAAACACTGCTACATGTAGGGTGCATGGGTGAGTCTTAAGATATCTCATCAATGGTGTATCCCAACACAAGGTAATGTACATGTATGTGCTGAATTTATGTACCATTGTAGCCATTGCACTGTTAAACTGTATTTTTCTCTACTTATATTTTGCATATTGTGTAACCTTCTTACTTACTTATACTAGCAGGTATACTATGATCAGTCTGTCTGTAAGGAGCACAGTGATTGAATTAGAAAATTAAATGCTTCTGTATCCCTTTTATTTTTTTCACAGATATGACCTTTAGTGACAATGCATCAACAGTGACATGGTTTACTCTTTCTGGGTTTGATGAGATGATGGAACACAGAGCCACATTCTTCTCTCTAACTTTACTGTGTTACAGTGCGATTATACTAGTAAATGTTGCTCTCATTTTGACAATAGTCCTGGATGAAAACCTCCATGAGCCCATGTACATCTTCCTGTGTAACTTGTGCATCAGTGGACTTTTTGGGACTGCAGGATTTTACCCCAAGTTCCTGCTGGATGTATTGTCTCATCTGCAAGTTATCTCTTATGCAGGATGTCTCATTCAGTCTTTTGTCATTTATTCTTCTGCCTGTGGAGACTTTGCAATTCTAGCAGTGATGGCATATGACAGGTATGTGGCAATCTGTAGACCACTGGAGTATCACTCTGTTATGAATAAACAGAGGGTCACTCGGTTAGTATTTTATCCATGGCTCTCTACGTTCTTTTTAATAAGTATACAAAGTATTTTAACAAGTACACTGAGATTATGTAGATCACACATAGAGAAGCTCTACTGTGCAAATTGGCCCACCGTTAAACTGTCTTGCACTTCAACCACAGCAAGCAATATAATGGGGTATATTAACACACTTTTCTATGCTGGACATATAATATTCATTGTATGTTCATATGCATATCTTATCAGGTCATGTTTGAAGTCTATTGAGGACAGGGGAAAGTTTATGCAGACCTGCATGCCACATTTACTGTCATTAATTAATGTAACAGGTGGTCTGTTGTTTGAGGTTTTCTACAGTAGATACGGTTCAACAGAAATATCACAACACTTTCAGAATTTCATGGCAGTTCAATTTTTAGTTATTCCTCCAATTCTAAACCCGCTTATTTATGGTCTTAAACTGAAGCAGATTAGAAACCGAATTATGAGTTTGTGCATAAGTAAAAGAACGGTGTCATTAAAAAAGACATTACAGTAATATAAAGGCAACCATAGTAGGTTTTGGGGAGAGTTGCAATGTAAGTATCTCAGTACAAATGTTCCTATGTAACAATGTTGACAAACCTGTTTAGTGGTTTTAGGATTTTTTATACTTTTGATTGTTTTACAGACACCACCACTGTGATGTTTTTTATGATGTTAGTTAGAATCTACCATTGTGTTTCTTGAATTGATGCAGTTGCCAGCAATGTCAATGATGTTACAAGTCCCAGACTTTCTCAGACTCTCTCTCCCTCTCTCCCTCTTTCTCCCTCTTTCTCTCTCTCTCTCTCTCTCTCTCTCTCTCTCTCTCTCTCTCTCTCTCTCTCTCTCTCTCTCTCTCTCTCACTATCTCTCCCTCTCTCCCCCGCTCTCTCTAGGCTTTACTCATAACAGACTAATAACAGTGCAAAAACACTGTTTGGTGAAAAACATTGCAGTTTTCCTTCTGCAGGTCAAAACTAACTGTCACCTTAACCTTGGTGTGGGCATGCACTGTAAGCCCTGGTAGGACAATCTGACAGGTGGGTTCAAATGTCAGGACACCTGCACCCTGCTACAGACTCACACACTCTACCTTCTGCAAGCCTCCATGCCGACATCTATCTGAACTCTGTCGGGAACACACAAATAAATGATGTAAATACTTTTGTAAGTTCCCTATACTAAAATACTAAGTCTTGAAGTGAAAAATAATTTTAAGTGTCGTGAAGGGCTAGATCCCAAGTCCAAACAGACGCACCGGAACTCAGAGTCTCATGCAAAAGTTTATTCAGACCCAAACGTATCTAAACAAGTGTGTGTGTTCCCGGGAGCAGACTGGAATTTTTCTCTGGACATTTGTCTTATATATCAAAACCTTATCAGTTTTGCAATTTTTCTATTGGTACAATACTGTTTGTCACAGATGCATTATGCATTTCTCACACTATTGGTTTCTTACCCTAGGGGCTTCAGATTACAGTTACATAGAAAACTATTTTATTTTTAAGGCTTGCTCTGGCCTTGAAGACCAGCTGCACTGGGTTGCTGAGCGTAAGGTCGTAAATCTGTCCCATGATATCTGGGTCTTGTAGTTTCCTATAGTAGAAACATATACACACAGTCTTCTCTCGCCCTCAGCCTCTAAATATCCAGATTTTCACTTTGGGCTTAATATCTTCTACATATTAGTAGCAATACTAATCAGTCAACAGCTTTGCATCTGGTTTTCAGTAATATTGCATATAAAGGTAAAAAATTGATTGAGGTTCATTTTCAATCATATTATCCATAATCATTACCCATCTTCATAATTACAACAGTGTGATGTTTTTTCTACAACATATGGACCGAGCTACATTGTTAACTCTCTTACTAACTACAAACTAGCTAGAACACTGCAATCATCAGATGCAGGCCTATTAGAGGTCCCCAGAAGCAGTCATAAGAAGATTGTCAATTACTGTAAACCCCAAAACTGTCGAACACATTACCCATAAATATTAGGGTAGCAAACACGCTAGACATTTTAAAACCTATCTTTTTAACAAAGCATTTTACAAATGTTATCTCAGAAGGGTTTTATTACTTTTATTAGTTGTATTATTGTTTTTATTGATTGTTTGGATTCCTACAAAGACTGCGGATTGTGTTTTGACTTGTATTATTGTTTTTATTGATTGTGTTTTGGATTCCCGCAAAGATTGTGGCCTGTGTTTTGCAACAATTTATTTATATTCGGAAAGCACAAAGACTTCGGCTCGAGATACTGCAAAGACTGTGGCTCAAGATACCGCAAAGACTCTGGCTCAAAATATAAGTTTAGAAATATGTATAAAATATATACAGTAGAATATGCAGAAGTCTTTCCCACCCAAGATTTTTTCACATGAATTTTGTCTTTTTTAATTGTGGCTAAGACTTCTGCCCAGTTCTGTATATAAAAAATACATATATACTACCATTATTTGTATATTGTAAAAAAAACACGAGACTAATTATTTTATGATAATTATAAAGGTATATTTATTTGTCAGTTACCCCTGTGCTCTATAGTTATAGCTTCCTCTGTTGACCGATACTGGCCCTTCAATTGTACACTGCTCTCACCATCATGCTTATCTCTTTCCTTGTGGAATGACATTACAGTATGTTGTAGGTTCTAACAAATCGCTTTCATTTCTTTTTTTAGCATTTTGATTGAAATATGAACACAAGTTGAGGAGCCTAAAGAAACATAATGAGATTGTGTTATCATAGTACAACTCAGATTTTATCATCTCGTTTTTTTACTTGGCCTGCAATGTATAAATAAAAGTATAAAACCGCAGGTTATCTTCCAGTCATTTCTGTGGTGCATTCACCACCCTTATGTCTGTGGACTGACAAGATGTAGTCAGATGAAAAGGTCATAAAAATGGCTGGTTTGACATTAAACCAACAAGAGATGAAGGCTACGCCTACTTCATGTCATGTAGCACCTTGGGACAGACCCCTCAATTTCCTGTCAAGAGTCTTTCTGCAACAACACAACGCTAACCTATAACAGCATCAACACTCTTCCACCTCACCCCATTTCCACTGAGCAGGGAGGCAACAGCTGAGGCAGCAGATATTCTGAACCAGAGGGGTCTGTATATAACTAGTGAAGAATAACATGTCAATGACCGGATACTAAATAACTGATGTTCATTATCATTGATATCAGTTATATTATTAAAGCTCATTACCTTGTCAGTTTATACCGACAACTATTTTCAAGATCATTTAAATTATGCCTTTAACATGTTCTGTATCTAAAGATTGACACATAAACCTGGATATACTTCATTCGTATTTCATATTTTACAATAATTGCTGCAAACATACCACTGTGTGACCAGCTACTGTACTGATCTTTGTCTTGTTTTCAGTTACGGTACCTCCAACACCACCAGTAGGTCACATGGAAAATGACACTTCTCCATTCTATTTCACCCTCACCCTCTTTAAGGACCTAGGATTGTACAGATATCTTTATTTTATGATATGTTTCCTTCTGTATGCTTTAATGTTGTCTCTAAACATCATGATCATAGTAATTGTATTGCTGGAGAGAACACTGCATGAACCCATGTATGTTTTTATTTCATGTCTGTCCATCAATTCTCTTTATGGCTCTACTGGTTTATTTCCTAGATTCATGATGGATCTTCTCTCTGACACGCATCTAATCTCCCGTCCTGCTTGTTTTACACAGATTTATGTTGTTTATACGTATGCATCATATGAACTCATCATTCTGGGCATCATGGCTTATGACAGATATGTTGCAATATGTAAACCGTTACATTACAACACTATCATGAATTCAAAGACAGTTGTTCTCTTAGTGGGTCTTGGATGGGTTTATCCAATTTGTTCCATTGGATCTTTGCTGTACCTATCTGTTAGCTTGCCGTTATGTGGTAATGAAATAGCAAGAGTTTTTTGTGTCAATTGGCCTGTAGTCCAGCTTTCATGTGTGGACACCACACAAAACAATGCTGCAGGACTGCTTGTTACTATTACAACAGTATTTTTACCACTGGGCTTTGTTTTGTATACTTACTTTAGAATTATAATTGTTTGTCAGAAAAGCTCCAGTGAACACCGTGGGAAAGCCTTAAAAACCTGTTTACCTCATATTGTTACATTTGTTATCTATTCCATAGCCCTGTTTTGTGAAGTATCTCTAAGTCGATATAAACATGATGAACTGAGTCCAGTTGTGAATGTGATTCTGTCACTTGAATTTTTAATAATTCCACCTATACTAAATCCTCTAGTTTATGGTTTAAATCTGCCACAAATTCGGGGCATGATATTGAGATTGTTACAGACACCTAGAGTAGTTGCCTGCATGTTACGATAATTACCTTCTATTTCAAGGCAAAAACAGAGCCTTCCTGCACATGGAAGGCAGTATGAAAGTACATGTTTTCTTTTTTTATCTTTTTCAATGTGATACTTGGTTGGTACGGAGGAAGAGCTACCTAGCAGCCGGGCAGGGTTTGGTAGACTCAGTTCTTACTCTTATATCAATACTTTTTTCAAAACATTTGTTTCCAACTTAAGATTTATATTCTTCTTTTTTCTTATAATGCTTTGATTGTTCACCATTTTTTAATAGCTTTCATCCAGGACAATGAAAGTAATAAATACAACTAATTCTCTACATCTCTGATTTGTACAGTATCTGGATACGACAGGCTTATCTATGACCTCATCCAGTAACCCTCCACCCCCCTCATATCCACATCAGTATCAAAGGACCTGAACCATATGTTCATCCACTAGGAATATGATCATAACGTTTCCTTTCGACAATAAAAAACAATGACATGTTGCGTGAACTGTAAGAAGCTCTCATCTAAAGTTCCTCCTAACCTGAGGAACAGTATGTGCTGACAGTATGTCTCTGTGTCCCTGAGCAAGGCACTTCCCCCTACTTGCTTTGGGGGAATGTCCCTGTACTTAGTGTACGTCACTCTGGATAAGACCGTCTGCTAAGTGACTAAATGTAAATGTAAAATGTTTACTATTTCTGGGTTTGATGAGATAATAGAAAACAGAGTAACACTCTTCTCTCTTACATTACTGTTACTGTGTACTATAAAATTAAACGTGCTCTTATTTTAGTATTTGAACAAAAAAACTAAAGAAGCCCATGTATATACGTGTGTGTAGCTTGTGCATGAGTGGACTTTTTATGGTCTTAAACCAAAGCAGATTAAAAAACAGAATTTTGAGTGTCTGTATAACAAGTGAAAGAAAAAAAGAACTGTCAAATGCCTGCAGTTCTGATAAATGGTGAAATCGACCTTCTATCTTCAAACGATAATCAACTAATGTAAAAACATATGAGCAAAACACATGATGTAAATGAATCAAGTTGTTGCTGTGAATGTTTGATCATCATTCCTTACATTTTAGCCTTCATTCAACAAAAATCTCACATAATAAAATACACCAACACTACAGTACCTTGAATAACACATCACTTGTATAACACATCTTAGTATAATCTACAGTACTGTGCAAATGCCTTAGGCAAAACAAATTCAAACTAAAATAGAACAAGAACATAAAAAAAACATAAGAAGTCATTTGGTAATGTAGTGTGTATATATTGTAATCATGATAATGACAGTAATATTATTAAACAATCCCTATGTGGATTAGCGAGATGGTTGTACAGCAACAACTGGAATCGGACATGATTATGCTAGTGGGCGGGTTCTGTGTAGGGTGGACAGCACCACCTGCTGTTTTCATAACTACTCCCAATATCTAGAACATCAACAACTTGGTAACATACGGGAGCTTCTGTTCTCTTCATGTCTGTGACATGCTTGCGTGTAAAAAGGGCTATACAAATACATTTGATTTGATTTGATTCTGTTCACATACAGCCATCATCATCATCATCATCATCATCATCATCATGATCATGATCATGATCATGATCATTATCATCATCATCATCATCATCATCATCATCATCATTATCATCATCATCATTATCATCATCATTATCAGAATGTAGGATCCCTTCTTTCCGATGCTACGGTCAACAATAGCAGATGAACCTGACTTGTTGCTGCTCCAGTACTTCCTCTTCAGTCTTCTCAAGTGCTCCACACAACTCTCCAGATTAGCAACAATCAGACGAGTACATCCTTTTTGGATACAGACTTAATTTCTCATTAGAGTTCTAAAGGTTTACAGTATGACCACATCTAGCAACACCCCTCCTCCCTTCACTCCCTTCTAATCCAAACGGTGTCAAGGGCCTGAATTCCCTGTCCTTCCACATGGTATGAGGTCATCGTGCTAGAAGACATAAAATACTGCTACATGTAGAGTGCATGGGTGAGTCTTAAAATATCTCATCGATGCTGTATCCCAACACGAGGTAATGTACATGTATGTGCTGAATGTATTCCTCATGTACCATTGTAGTCATTGCACTGTTACACTGTATTTTTCTCTACTTATATTTTGCATATTGTGTAACCTTCTTACTTACTTATACTAGCTGGTATACTATGATCAGTCTATCTGTAAGGAGCACAGTGATTGAATTAGAAAATGAAATGCTTTTGTATCCCTTTTATTTTCTTCACAGATATGACCTTTAGCGACAATGCATCAACAGTGACATGGTTTACATTTTCTGGGTTTGATGAGATGATGGAACACAGAGCCACGTTCTTCTCTCTTACTTTACTGTGTTACTGTGCGATTATACTAGTAAATGTTGCTCTCATTTTGACTATAGTCCTGGATGAAAACCTCCATGAGCCCATGTACATCTTCCTGTGTAACTTGTGCATCAGTGGACTTTTTGGCACAACAGGATTCTACCCCAAGTTCCTTCTGGATCTACTGTCTGATCTGCAGGTTATCTCTTATGCAGGATGTCTAACTCAGTCTTTCGTAATATATTGTTCAGCCTGTGCAGATGTTGTTATTCTAGCAGTGATGGCTTATGACAGGTATGTGGCAATCTGTAGACCACTTGAGTATCACTCTGTTATGACTAAACAGAGGGTCACTGTGTTAGTCTATTATCCTTGGCTCTCTATATTCTGTTTATTCTCTGTTGCTATAGTAATAACTAGTAAACTGAGGTTGTGTGGATCACATATAGCGAAGCTCTACTGTACTAATTGGTCTATTGTTAAACTCTCCTGCTCTTCAATTACAGCAAACAATATTATAGGGTATATTTGCATTCTGTTCTATGTTGTACATATACTATTAATTGTATGTTCATATGCTTATCTGATCAGGTCATGTTTAAAGTCTATTGAGAACAGGGGAAAGTTTATGCAGACCTGCATGCCACATTTGCTGTCATTACTTAATGTAGCAGTTGCTCTGTTATTTGATGTCATGTACAGTAGATTTGGATCATCAAATTTGTTACAAAGCTTTCAGAATTTCATGGCTGTTCAATTTTTAATATTCCCTCCAATTCTAAATCCTCTTATTTACGGTCTGCAACTGACACAAATCCGTATTCGGTTGGTGAGTTTTTGTATAAAATCTGGAAGAAAGAACATTCTAAAATGAAAGGGGGAAAATGTATTCTGACCTGCAGCCACCCTTACTCTCAATACAAAACAGACAGTTGATTAGTATTTTTTATTCTTCGTACAATCTATGCTCGAGAGATTTACTACCAATAATTCAGACAGATTGATATAGAAATGTCTCTAACTTTTTTAACAACAGTGAAGGAAACATTTGATCTTACTCAACTTTTACACCTGTTAAATAATCTACACCACACATTCTATGGTCTGCCTAGATTCATATGTTGGAAATGTCTAAATCTACTTTAAAATGCTATTCTTGCTACATTATATCAGTGCTATATTGTGACTTACAAGTACATGTATTTTTTGTTTCATAATTATTACAGCTCTGACATGTTGTCTATTCACCTTCGTTTGGGAGCATCAATGGAAAACTAGATTACAAACTTTTTTAGACTATAGATGTTTGATCTTATGAAGCCATGAACTGGAGTCTAGAACATTCCCCAGGGTGTTTAGACAATCTCCTCATTGTGGCTTTAGCTCTGTGACTGACATCTGACATAAACAAGCCAACACGAGCAAACGACCAAAAAAAAGTTGATGGACAGGATTGGAATAGAACCAGGATACATAGACAATTGATTGGGCACAGTTGCGATTATGGTGATGAAAGGAGTTGAATCACAGACGGACAACAAAAAATATACATTGACATAGAAACCCTCTTCTAGACTAGTGGGCCTATAACCATTGTAGCTCTATTTGAATTAGGATAGATTCAGCAAACGTCAACTGAAAAGGGCCACTTTAAATTGCCATTCACATCTACAGACAAAATATACCAAAAAATACAAAAACACTATAACATTGTTGCTGCAACCTGAGAACTAGAGTCAGGAAGGAAATACAGCCATAACATGTTTGTGTCTGTCCTCATGTTCTCAGTGGCTCAGCTAATAATGCTAATAAAGAAAGGATCACATATAGAGAAGCTCCTTTGTGCAAATAGACCTATTGTTAAACTATCTTGCTCTTGAACCATATCAAATAATATTATAGGGTATATTAAGATATTTTTCTTTGCTGGACATAGTATAATATATATTCTATTTTCATACATCTTATCTGGTCATGTTTAAAGTCTATTGAGGACAGGGGAAAGTTTATGCAGACCTGCACACCACATTTACTGTCCCTGATGTATGTAACAGTTGCTCTATGTTTTGAGTCTTTCTGTGGTAGATATGGTTCAACAGTTGTATCACAAAACTTAAGGAACTTTATGGCAGTACTGCAATTCTAAGTTATTCCACTAATTCTAAATCCGCTTATTTCTGGTATTAAACTGAAGCAGGTAAGAAAATGAGGTTTTCTTTTTGACAAGTAAAATAAAGATAAAGTATTTAATGTGAAGCTAACTGAAGTAGGTTCTGGTAAAAATATTAATTTGACTATAGACGCTGTTCTACAACCCAGGTAGAGTAGGCCTACGTGTGAAATACTTCAATTTCTGACCACTGATGAAATTTAATTCAAGATAAATTCAACTTTTTAATTTAATTCAGCTTGTTGGATTTTTCAAAATAAAGTAACAATTATTTTAATAATCGATTAATCTGTACATAAAAATTGATTGATGAATTGGATAAATTCAATTCAAAAACAGAACTGACAGCGCCAATTCACAGTGCAAAAAATCTTCAGAAAGTTCACAAACAGGCACACCATTTTGAAAAAGTTATCAAGATTAGCATGGATTTCATGTTATTTTCAGAGATGAACAATTTATTTGAAATGTTAAACTTTATTGAAAATTGAAAGGTTGTGGAAGTAAGCCAGACTTTATTATCTGGTGTATATTTTAGATTTTTGACACCATTTAAAAAAAGTTATTTAGATCTGCGAGGATTAAGCTATTTTCAGAGATTAGTGATTTTCTATCATTTTATTTGAAATTTAATTGAAAAAGTAAAGGCTGTGGAAGTATACCAGGCATCATTAGAATACTCTGGTGTCCGTTTGAGGTTTTATATTCATAAAACTATTATAAAAGTCATAATACAATAAAATTGTATGGGTAGTTTTCTTAATACTCAAACATCTCTGTGACTTATTGAGTGGCGTAGTAGTCGCGCAAACCAAAGAATCGATTATAAAATCTGTTGCCAACTCTTTTAATAATCAAATTTTATTATTGATTTTAGTGATTTGTTTTTTCAGCCCTATATGTTCATCCTACTTCCAATAAAAAACATACATTACGCACTTAATTTCGTTTTTGAATTGTGTTACACAACGGCATTCTGTAAGATCGCCTATAGTCGTGCATTGCTTGGTATCATTGTTCCCATATCAAGTGCGGCCTATATTCCAGTGCGGTTTATGCTCAGATTTACAAACACAAAACTCCCATTCTGGTGGGGTGCGGTTTATAGAAAATGTGGCTTATTTCCCGAAAAATATGGTATGTTGCTAATAAATACATTGCCTTGCTTACTGTTAACATGTTCACCCATCATCTCAACATTGGTCTTCACGTTTTTGTTGTGTTGTGTACTTGCAACATGTCGGTTCTTCAATGTACTGTGTTTTGTGAAAAAGTGATGCATTCGTCTGAGTGGCAAAGAGCTGTACCAGTCTTCATCCCCAAAGAACTCCCAAAACATCGGCCAATTCAGGAGCATCACCCTGCTAAACAATGAAGGAAAGATCTTCTTCTATGTACTGGCCAAAACGATGACCAACTACCTGAAGGAGAACGGCTACATCGAAACCAGCTGCCAGAAAGAAGGAGTCCCAGGCTTCCCAGGCTGTGTAGAACACTCATCGAGGATCTGGTAACAGATCCAAAAGGCCAAGCACGAGAAGACGGACCTGCATGTCATCTGGCTCGACCTCGCCAACGCCTATGGGTCAGTGCCACATCAGCTGATCAGCTATGCTATGGAGTTTTTCCACATGCCTTCCTGTATTAAGAAGTTGGTAGCAAGCTATTTCAATGATCTGCAGATGTACTTTACCCTACAAGACTTCATCACCGGGTGGCATAACTAGAGGTGGGAATCGCCATGGGGTGTTCCATTTCTCCCATTCTGTTTGTGGCAGTCTTCGAGATCATCCTCATCGGAGCTAGACAGACTGTGGGAGGGATTCAATTACCATCTGGAAAGAAGCTACCTCCACTGAGGAGCTACATGGACGATGTCACAAGCCTCCTTCAGACAGCTCCATGCATCTAGACTGCTGAAAAGGATGTCCTGGGCAAGAATGAAAATCAAGCCTGCCAAGTCCCACAGCCTCTCCCTCAGGAGGGGAGTCAGAAATGACAACACCATCTTTGTTGCAGGGGCGAGAGAATCCCACTTCTGTCTGAGCATCCCATCAGAAGCCTGGGTAGACAGTACACATCAGAGCTCTCTGACAAGCAAATGGGTAGAGCTGTGTTGAAGCAACTCTGGATCTACCAGTTCACACTACAGAAGGATAATGTGGCCGCTGATGGTGAGTGAGATTCCCTTATCTACAACAACCAAGATGGATGGGAAAGCCTAATCTTTCATCCAAAAGTGGCTGGGGCTAAAAAGTGGCTCTTCAGGAAGAACACCTTGCAGCTGCCACTACAATACATCAGTTTGGGCTAAAAGCACAAAAAGACCAGGCTGATTCTTGAATTAAGAGAGTCTACCAATCAGTCAGTGAGAAACGCAGGCATCAAGGTCCGTACTGGCCGGAAGTGGGATGCCCAAACCGAAGTCGACCGAGGAGTTGGCAGCCAGCTTCCCTGTCGGCTCTGGGACACAGCCTTGATCTTATATCGCTGTTCCTCCGTCCTTATCACCTCTGACACCACCATCTCCTTTCTCTCTTTCCGGTTGGCCTTAGACCAAAAACGTGGTGCCTCTCCCCAGCATAGTGACAGATCCCTCAAGCGGGGCTCAGCTTCCTCATGAGGTCAGCGTACGACACACTTCCCTGTCCTCAGAACCTCCACCAGTGGTTTGGGAACGAGGAAGTCTGCCCACTTTGTAACACTCCCAACGCAAGCCTCCGGCACATCCTGTCGGGCAGTAAGATTGTGCTTTCGCAGGAACGCTATAGATGGCGCCATGACCAGGTCCTGATAAAGCAATCTGAGGTGCTGGAAGGACGCAGACAGGAAAGCAGGGGATGTCTCCCATCAATGGAACACCACATCAACTTTGTCAGGTAGGGCGGAGGAATAAGAAGCACCAGGCCAAAACAAACACCAAAGCTCTTTTCCTCCTACCAGGAGTGGAACATGCGAGTAGATATTGGCAGGCACGTCTAGTTCCCCAGTGAAATAAACACCACCACGTCTCTCCGACCTGACATAGTGGTGTGGTCCACCAAGGCAAAAACTGCACTCCTCATCGCGCTCACAGTACCATGGGCAGGGGCGGTATAGGCGGTCGCCTAGGGCGCCACTCAGAGGGGGGCACAAAAAAATGCGCCCAGCAAAAAATAAATAATGCCCCCCCTTCTATATCTCCAACCAATATTTTGACATTTAAAAAATAAATCTAACATTACGGTAAAATGAGCAACAAATCGAAAACGGAAGGGGTACGTACCTCCTTGGTGTTATCAGAACATGCCTAGCACAGTGAGGCATTTGGTTAGAGTGTGTGTGTGTTCAAGAACTTTGAAGAACAAAATAATGAAAAGGCTAAAGCCATCTGGGGCGGAATTTAAGAAGAAAAGAAAGGAAGAAGAGAAAGGTGCAAAGGTGAATCCTTAAATTCTGTTCTTTGCCTACAATGAATTCCAGATAAGGGAACTTAAGTGGAGTTAAGAAGAATAGATGTACCTAATCATTGAAATGTTTTCTACTCCCTGTCACATGGTTCTTTAAGGATTTAGTATATCTAAAATAATATGTCAATTTATTCTATATTATACAAAAAAGACATGATTAAAATAGGGGCGCAGTCGCATACTTTACTTATAATTAAACGTAGTATTTCTGTTAGTGAAGAGGTAGACTAAAACCCTTTCTTCAACAAATTTGTATTTCAATTAAGCAGTTTGGTCCGGATTTGAGCAATGGCGAAACTGAAGGTGTCAGAATAATTACAAAACACGGGTCAAAGTTGTCGTGTGTGAGTCTGGCCAATCATGAAATAGCTGTGTCGTCATTACAACCCGTGCAGTTGCTCTCGGTAAGTGCATTCGACATGACCCGACTTCATGCGGCGCTGCAGCCGGCTACACAGCCAGCAGTTCTCGAATCGATCTCATGGTACTTTGATGGCTAAGTCACAGTGACCTAGCCTCGGAGCCGTCTCAAGTCGGACAAAAAGTCTAACAAGAATTCACTGTTTCAAGTCAGCCGGTAAAAAACACTCCCACCCCAAAATGTTCATGGTAAAATATTATGTATACATTACAGAACATTTCAAAAAATAATATGAATTTAACTGTTTAATTTAAACTACAATGTTATAGCCTAATCATTTACCATAGGGAGTACTGTAACCCCCTACTTTGGGTCTTGATTCGCCTCCAGGAGGCCACCCAACAACTTCCTTCTGCCACCCCATTTCCACCCCGAATGAAAATCTCTAGATCCGCCCCTGCAGGCGTGACAAGTGGAAAGCTAAAGAAACCAAAGAAATAATTGGCGGAAGAGGCGGAGAAGGGCAGCTTTTGGCTGGGGCTAAGGAGGAGGGGAAAGGGCTGGGGAAAGAACATCTAATCCAGATACCGGCTGCAGGGGGTGACGGGGAGACGTCCCTGTCACTGCTCCGCCACCAGGACACTTTCCAGGATTAAAGGAGCAAAACGTTGGTGAATGGTTCCTGGCTGATGACCCTGCAGCTGATCCACGGGCACTGGAGGAGGTGAGTCAGGCAGCAATGCCCAGCAGGAAATTCAAGCTACCTGTTCAATAACTGTGGACATTGTTTCCCGTTCACTGGTGAAAAAGATTAACATCTAAAAACTTAAGTGATCTGTGGTATACCTACATTCAACATACCCCCCCCCCCCTCACACACACACACACACACTTTAAAATTCAAACAAGTATCAAAGGTCTTTCCTGATTGAACTACATTTCTCCATGCTGACATCTATCTGAACTGCTTTTACGATGAGTTCACAAAACAGATTTGAACAGATTTAACATACAAGCCAAATGTCACATCCCCCACTATTAATACTTAAATTTGAATAAAATAGTCACAAAAAAAAAGTATATTTGCACAAAGCAACAAACAGTGGTAGAAAATAAAATGAAATGCAACATGAAAATTCTGCATTAGGAACACATTTCTTTGACCTTCTCATTAGAGTTCTAAAGGTTTACAGTATGACCACATCTAGCAACACCCCTCCTCCTTTCACTCCTTTCAAATCCAAACAGTGTCAAGGGCCTGAATTCCCTGTCCACCCACATGGTATGAGGTCATCGTGCTACAGGGCATAAAATACTGCTACATGTAGGGTGCCTTTAGGGTCAGGATCTCATCGATGGTGTGTCCCAGCACCAGGTAATGTACACACATATGTTTGTGCTCTATTTCTCTCTCATGTACCGCTGTAGATATTACAAAGTTACAATGTATGACTTTATGCATATAAATATTGTGATATGAGTTGTTATATTATGGTCAGTCTATATTGAAGATGGTTGACTTTTTTAATCCTTTGATTTATTCACAGATATGACCTTTAGCGACAATGCATCAACAGTGACATGGTTTACTCTTTCTGGGTTTGATGAGATGATGGAACACAGAGCCATGTTCTTCTCTCTTACTTTACTGTGTTACAGTGCGATTATGCTAGTAAATGTTGCTCTCATTTTGACCATCATCCTGGATGAAAACCTCCATGAGCCCATGTACATCTTCCTGTGTAACTTGTGCATCAGTGGACTTTTTGGCACAACAGGATTCTACCCCAAGTTCCTTCTGGATCTACTGTCTCATCTGCAGGTTATCTCTCATGCAGGATGTCTAACTCAGTCTTTCGTAATATACTGTTCAGCCTGTGCAGATGTTGTTATTCTAGCAGTGATGGCTTATGACAGGTATGTGGCAATCTGTAGACCACTTGAGTATCACTCTGTTATGACTAAACAGAGGGTCACTGTGTTAGTCTGTTATCCTTGGCTCTCTATATTCGGTTTATTCTGTATTGGTATAGTAATAACTAGTAAACTGAGGCTGTGTGGATCACATATAGAGAAGCTCTACTGTACTAATTGGTCTATTGTTAAACTCTCCTGCTCTTCAATTACAGCAATCAACATAATAGGGTATATTGGTATTTTGTTCTATGTTGTACATATACTATTAATAATATGTTCATATGCTTATCTGATCAGGTCATGTTTAAAGTCTATTGAGAACAGGGGAAAGTTTATGCAGACCTGCATGCCACATTTGCTGTCATTACTTAATGTAGCAGTTGCTCTGTTATTTGAGCTCATGTACAGTAGATTTGGATCATCAAATTTGTCACAAAGCTTTCAGAATTTCATGGCTGTTCAATTTTTAATATTCCCTCCAATTCTAAATCCTCTTATTTACGGTCTGCAACTGACACAAATCCGTATTCGGATGGTGAGTTTTTGTATAAAATCTGGAAGAAAGAACATTCTAAAATGAAAGGGGGAAAATGTATGCTGACCTGCAGCCACCCTTACTCTCAATATAAAACAGACAGTTGATTAGTATTTTTTATTCTTCCTACGATCAGATTTACTCCCAATAATTCAGACAGATATGAAATGTTTTTATAACAACATATTGTATGGAAGCATTTGATCTTACTATACTTTTTCAAACCAGTTTAAGAATCTACATCACAAATGATATAGTCTGTCTACAATTATATGTTGGAAATGTCTAAATCTACAATAAAATGCTATTCTTGCTACATTATATCAATGTTATATTGTGACTTACAAGTGCATGTATTTTTTTGTTTAATGATTATTATGGCTCTGACCTTTTGTGTTTGTCATAAAAAAACATCTATGCACCTTCGTTTGGAAGCATCAATGGAAAGCTGGATTACAAACGTTTATACTATTGATGTTCAATTTTATGAAGCCATGAACTGGATTTCTGATTTCTGGATGTTTCTGGATTTTTGAACGGGCCATAGTTTGGGGACCCCCCCGCTCTACAGTCTCAAGGACATTCCCCAGGGCGTTTAGACAGCCTCCTCATTGTGGCTTTAGCTCTGTGACTGACATCTGACATAAACAAGCCAACGCAAACAAACAACAAAAAAACACCAAAAGGTGAACTAGCAAATGATAGATAGACAGGATTGGAATAGGACCAAGATACATAGACAATTGGTTGGGAACAGTTGCGATTATGGTGATGAAAGAAGTTGAATCACAGACGGACAACAAAAAATATACATTGACATAGAAACCCTCTTCTAGACTAGTGGGCCTATAACCATTGTAGCTCTATTTGAATTAGGATAGATTCAGCAAACGTCAACTGAAAAGGGCCACTTTAAATTGCCATTCACATCTACAGACAAAATATACCAAAAAATACAAAAACACTATAACATTGTTGCTGCAACCTGAGAACTAGAGTCAGGAAGGAAATACAGCCATAACATGTTTGTGTCTGTCCTCATGTTCTCAGTGGCTCAGCTAATAATGCTAATAAAGAAAGGATCACATATAGAGAAGCTCCACTGTGCAAATAGACCTATTGTTAAACTATCTTGGTCTTGAACCATATCAAATGATATTATAGGGTATATTAAGATATTTGTCTTTGCTGGACATAGTATAATATTAATTCAATTTTCATACATATTATCTGGTCATGTTTAAAGTCTATTGAGGACAGGGGAAAGTTTATGCAGACCTGCACACTACATTTACTGTCCCTGATGTATGTAACAGTTGATCTGTGTTTTGAGTCTTTCTGTGGTAGATATGGTTCAACAGATGTATCACAAAACTCAGGGAACTTTATGGAAGCACTGCAATTCTAAGTTATTCCACTAATTCTAAATCTGCTTATTTCTGGTATTAAACTGAAGCAGGTAAGAAAATAAGATTTTCTTCTTGACAAGTAAAATAAAGATAAAGTATTTAATGTCAAGCTAACTGAAGTAGGTTCTTGTGAAAATATTAATTTGACTATGATGCTGTTCTACAACCCAGGTAGAGTAGGCCTACTTGTGAAATACTTCAATTTATGACCACTGATGAAATTTAATTCAAGATAAATGCAACTTTTTAATTTAATTCAGCTTGTTGGATTTTTCAAAATAAAGTAACAATTATTTTAACAATCGATTAATCTGTACAAAAAAATTGATTGATGAATTGGATAAATTCAATTCAAAAACAGAACTGACAGCGCCAATTCACAGTGCAAAAAATCTTCAGAAAGTTCACAAACAGGCACACCATTTTGAAAAAGTTATCAAGATTAGCATGGATTTCATGTTATTTTCAGAGATGAACAATTTATTTGAAATGTTAAACTTTATTGAAAATTGAAAGGTTGTGGAAGTAAGCCAGACTTTATTATCTGGTGTATATTTTAGATTTTTGACACAATTTATTAAGTTATTAAGATCTGCGAGGATTAAGCTATTTTCAGAGATTAGTGATTTTCTATCATTTTATTTGAAATTTAATTGAAAAAGTAAAGGCTGTGGAAGTATACCAGGCATCATTAGAATACTCTGGTGTCCGTTTGAGGTTTTATATTCATAAAACTATTATAAAAGTCATAATACAATAAAATTGTATGGGTAGTTTTCTTAATACTCAAACATCTCTGTGACTTATTGAGTGGCGTAGTAGTCGCGCAAACCAAAGAATCGATTATAAAATCTGTTGCCAACTCTTTTAATAATCAAATTTGATTATTGATTTTAGTGATTTGTTTTTTCAGCCCTATATGTTCATCCTACTTCCAATAAAAAACATAAATTACGCAATTAATTTCGTTTTAGAATTGTGTTACACAACGGCATTCTGTAAGATCGCCTATAGTCGTGCATTGCTTGGTATCATTGTTCCCATATCAAGTGCGGCCTATATTCCAGTGCGGTTTATACTCAGATTTACAAACACAAACTCCCATTCTGGTGGGGTGCGGTTTATAGAAAATGTGGCTTATTTCCCGAAAAATATGGTATGTTGCTAATAAATACATTGCCTTGCTTACTGTTAACATGTTCACCCATCATCTCAACATTGGTCTTCACGTTTTTGTTGTGTTGTGTACTTGCAACATGTCGGTTCTTCAATGTACTGTGTTTTTGTGAAAAAGTGATGCATTCGTCTGAGTGGCAAAGCTGTACCAGTCTTCATCCCCAAAGAACTCCAAAAAGATCTGCCAATTCAGGAGCATCACCCTGCTAAACAATGAAGGAAAGATCTTCTTCTATGTACTGGCCAAAACGATGACCAACTACCTGAAGGAGAACGGCTACATCGAAACCAGCTGCCAGAAAGAAGGAGTCCCAGGCTTCCCAGGCTGTGTAGAACACTCATCGAGGATCTGGTAACAGATCCAAAAGGCCAAGCACGAGAAGACGGACCTGCATGTCATCTGGCTCGACCTCGCCAACGCCTATGGGTCAGTGCCACATCAGCTGATCAGCTATGCTATGGAGTTTTTCCACATGCCTTCCTGTATTAAGAAGTTGGTAGCAAGCTATTTCAATGATCTGCAGATGTACTTTACCCTACAAGACTTCATCACCGGGTGGCATAACTAGAGGTGGGAATCGCCATGGGGTGTTCCATTTCTCCCATTCTGTTTGTGGCAGTCTTCGAGATCATCCTCATCGGAGCTAGACAGACTGTGGGAGGGATTCAATTACCATCTGGAAAGAAGCTACCTCCACTGAGGAGCTACATGGACGATGTCACAAGCCTCCTTCAGACAGCTCCATGCATCTAGACTGCTGAAAAGGATGTCCTGGGCAAGAATGAAAATCAAGCCTGCCAAGTCCCACAGCCTCTCCCTCAGGAGGGGAGTCAGAAATGACAACACCATCTTTGTTGCAGGGGCGAGAGAATCCCACTTCTGTCTGAGCATCCCATCAGAAGCCTGGGTAGACAGTACACATCAGAGCTCTCTGACAAGCAAATGGGTAGAGCTGTGTTGAAGCAACTCTGGATCTACCAGTTCACACTACAGAAGGATAATGTGGCCGCTGATGGTGAGTGAGATTCCCTTATCTACAACAACCAAGATGGATGGGAAAGCCTAATCTTTCATCCAAAAGTGGCTGGGGCTAAAAAGTGGCTCTTCAGGAAGAACACCTTGCAGCTGCCACTACAATACATCAGTTTGGGCTAAAAGCACAAAAAGACCAGGCTGATTCTTGAATTAAGAGAGTCTACCAATCAGTCAGTGAGAAACGCAGGCATCAAGGTCCGTACTGGCCGGAAGTGGGATGCCCAAACCGAAGTCGACCGAGGAGTTGGCAGCCAGCTTCCCTGTCGGCTCTGGGACACAGCCTTGATCTTATATCGCTGTTCCTCCGTCCTTATCACCTCTGACACCACCATCTCCTTTCTCTCTTTCCGGTTGGCCTTAGACCAAAAACGTGGTGCCTCTCCCCAGCATAGTGACAGATCCCTCAAGCGGGGCTCAGCTTCCTCATGAGGTCAGCGTACGACACACTTCCCTGTCCTCAGAACCTCCACCAGTGGTTTGGGAACGAGGAAGTCTGCCCACTTTGTAACACTCCCAACGCAAGCCTCCGGCACATCCTGTCGGGCAGTAAGATTGTGCTTTCGCAGGAACGCTATAGATGGCGCCATGACCAGGTCCTGATAAAGCAATCTGAGGTGCTGGAAGGACGCAGACGGGAAAGCAGGGGATGTCTCCCATCAATGGAACACCACATCAACTTTGTCAGGTAGGGCGGAGGAATAAGAAGCACCAGGCCAAAACAAACACCAAAGCTCTTTTCCTCCTACCAGGAGTGGAACATGCGAGTAGATATTGGCAGGCACGTCTAGTTCCCCAGTGAAATAAACACCACCACGTCTCTCCGACCTGACATAGTGGTGTGGTCCACCAAGGCAAAAACTGCACTCCTCATCGCGCTCACAGTACCATGGGCAGGGGCGGTATAGGCGGTCGCCTAGGGCGCCACTCAGAGGGGGGCACAAAAAAATGCGCCCAGCAAAAAATAAATAATGCCCCCCCTTCTATATCTCCAACCAATATTTTGACATTTAAAAAATAAATCTAACATTACGGTAAAATGAGCAACAAATCGAAAACGGAAGGGGTACGTACCTCCTTGGTGTTATCAGAACATGCCTAGCACAGTGAGGCATTTGGTTAGAGTGTGTGTGTGTTCAAGAACTTTGAAGAACAAAATAATGAAAAGGCTAAAGCCATCTGGGGCGGAATTTAAGAAGAAAAGAAAGGAAGAAGAGAAAGGTGCAAAGGTGAATCCTTAAATTCTGTTCTTTGCCTACAATGAATTCCAGATAAGGGAACTTAAGTGGAGTTAAGAAGAATAGATGTACCTAATCATTGAAATGTTTTCTACTCCCTGTCACATGGTTCTTTAAGGATTTAGTATATCTAAAATAATATGTCAATTTATTCTATATTATACAAAAAAGACATGATTAAAATAGGGGCGCAGTCGCATACTTTACTTATAATTAAACGTAGTATTTCTGTTAGTGAAGAGGTAGACTAAAACCCTTTCTTCAACAAATTTGTATTTCAATTAAGCAGTTTGGTCCGGATTTGAGCAATGGCGAAACTGAAGGTGTCAGAATAATTACAAAACACGGGTCAAAGTTGTCGTGTGTGAGTCTGGCCAATCATGAAATAGCTGTGTCGTCATTACAACCCGTGCAGTTGCTCTCGGTAAGTGCATTCGACATGACCCGACTTCATGCGGCGCTGCAGCCGGCTACACAGCCAGCAGTTCTCGAATCGATCTCATGGTACTTTGATGGCTAAGTCACAGTGACCTAGCCTCGGAGCCGTCTCAAGTCGGACAAAAAGTCTAACAAGAATTCACTGTTTCAAGTCAGCCGGTAAAAAACACTCCCACCCCAAAATGTTCATGGTAAAATATTATGTATACATTACAGAACATTTCAAAAAATAATATGAATTTAACTGTTTAATTTAAACTACAATGTTATAGCCTAATCATTTACCATAGGGAGTACTGTAACCCCCTACTTTGGGTCTTGATTCGCCTCCAGGAGGCCACCCAACAACTTCCTTCTGCCACCCCATTTCCACCCCGAATGAAAATCTCTAGATCCGCCCCTGCAGGCGTGACAAGTGGAAAGCTAAAGAAACCAAAGAAATAATTGGCGGAAGAGGCGGAGAAGGGCAGCTTTTGGCTGGGGCTAAGGAGGAGGGGAAAGGGCTGGGGAAAGAACATCTAATCCAGATACCGGCTGCAGGGGGTGACGGGGAGACGTCCCTGTCACTGCTCCGCCACCAGGACACTTTCCAGGATTAAAGGAGCAAAACGTTGGTGAATGGTTCCTGGCTGATGACCCTGCAGCTGATCCACGGGCACTGGAGGAGGTGAGTCAGGCAGCAATGCCCAGCAGGAAATTCAAGCTACCTGTTCAATAACTGTGGACATTGTTTCCCGTTCACTGGTGAAAAAGATTAACATCTAAAAACTTAAGTGATCTGTGGTATACCTACATTCAACATACCCCCCCCCCCTCACACACACACACACACACTTTAAAATTCAAACAAGTATCAAAGGTCTTTCCTGATTGAACTACATTTCTCCATGCTGACATCTATCTGAACTGCTTTTACGATGAGTTCACAAAACAGATTTGAACAGATTTAACATACAAGCCAAATGTCACATCCCCCACTATTAATACTTAAATTTGAATAAAATAGTCACAAAAAAAAAGTATATTTGCACAAAGCAACAAACAGTGGTAGAAAATAAAATGAAATGCAACATGAAAATTCTGCATTAGGAACACATTTCTTTGACCTTCTCATTAGAGTTCTAAAGGTTTACAGTATGACCACATCTAGCAACACCCCTCCTCCTTTCACTCCTTTCAAATCCAAACAGTGTCAAGGGCCTGAATTCCCTGTCCACCCACATGGTATGAGGTCATCGTGCTACAGGGCATAAAATACTGCTACATGTAGGGTGCCTTTAGGGTCAGGATCTCATCGATGGTGTGTCCCAGCACCAGGTAATGTACACACATATGTTTGTGCTCTATTTCTCTCTCATGTACCGCTGTAGATATTACAAAGTTACAATGTATGACTTTATGCATATAAATATTGTGATATGAGTTGTTATATTATGGTCAGTCTATATTGAAGATGGTTGACTTTTTTAATCCTTTGATTTATTCACAGATATGACCTTTAGCGACAATGCATCAACAGTGACATGGTTTACTCTTTCTGGGTTTGATGAGATGATGGAACACAGAGCCATGTTCTTCTCTCTTACTTTACTGTGTTACAGTGCGATTATGCTAGTAAATGTTGCTCTCATTTTGACCATCATCCTGGATGAAAACCTCCATGAGCCCATGTACATCTTCCTGTGTAACTTGTGCATCAGTGGACTTTTTGGCACAACAGGATTCTACCCCAAGTTCCTTCTGGATCTACTGTCTCATCTGCAGGTTATCTCTCATGCAGGATGTCTAACTCAGTCTTTCGTAATATACTGTTCAGCCTGTGCAGATGTTGTTATTCTAGCAGTGATGGCTTATGACAGGTATGTGGCAATCTGTAGACCACTTGAGTATCACTCTGTTATGACTAAACAGAGGGTCACTGTGTTAGTCTGTTATCCTTGGCTCTCTATATTCGGTTTATTCTGTATTGGTATAGTAATAACTAGTAAACTGAGGCTGTGTGGATCACATATAGAGAAGCTCTACTGTACTAATTGGTCTATTGTTAAACTCTCCTGCTCTTCAATTACAGCAATCAACATAATAGGGTATATTGGTATTTTGTTCTATGTTGTACATATACTATTAATAATATGTTCATATGCTTATCTGATCAGGTCATGTTTAAAGTCTATTGAGAACAGGGGAAAGTTTATGCAGACCTGCATGCCACATTTGCTGTCATTACTTAATGTAGCAGTTGCTCTGTTATTTGAGCTCATGTACAGTAGATTTGGATCATCAAATTTGTCACAAAGCTTTCAGAATTTCATGGCTGTTCAATTTTTAATATTCCCTCCAATTCTAAATCCTCTTATTTACGGTCTGCAACTGACACAAATCCGTATTCGGATGGTGAGTTTTTGTATAAAATCTGGAAGAAAGAACATTCTAAAATGAAAGGGGGAAAATGTATGCTGACCTGCAGCCACCCTTACTCTCAATATAAAACAGACAGTTGATTAGTATTTTTTATTCTTCCTACGATCAGATTTACTCCCAATAATTCAGACAGATATGAAATGTTTTTATAACAACATATTGTATGGAAGCATTTGATCTTACTATACTTTTTCAAACCAGTTTAAGAATCTACATCACAAATGATATAGTCTGTCTACAATTATATGTTGGAAATGTCTAAATCTACAATAAAATGCTATTCTTGCTACATTATATCAATGTTATATTGTGACTTACAAGTGCATGTATTTTTTTGTTTAATGATTATTATGGCTCTGACCTTTTGTGTTTGTCATAAAAAAACATCTATGCACCTTCGTTTGGAAGCATCAATGGAAAGCTGGATTACAAACGTTTATACTATTGATGTTCAATTTTATGAAGCCATGAACTGGATTTCTGATTTCTGGATGTTTCTGGATTTTTGAACGGGCCATAGTTTGGGGACCCCCCCGCTCTACAGTCTCAAGGACATTCCCCAGGGCGTTTAGACAGCCTCCTCATTGTGGCTTTAGCTCTGTGACTGACATCTGACATAAACAAGCCAACGCAAACAAACAACAAAAAAACACCAAAAGGTGAACTAGCAAATGATAGATAGACAGGATTGGAATAGGACCAAGATACATAGACAATTGGTTGGGAACAGTTGCGATTATGGTGATGAAAGAAGTTGAATCACAGACGGACAACAAAAAATATACATTGACATAGAAACCCTCTTCTAGACTAGTGGGCCTATAACCATTGTAGCTCTATTTGAATTAGGATAGATTCAGCAAACGTCAACTGAAAAGGGCCACTTTAAATTGCCATTCACATCTACAGACAAAATATACCAAAAAATACAAAAACACTATAACATTGTTGCTGCAACCTGAGAACTAGAGTCAGGAAGGAAATACAGCCATAACATGTTTGTGTCTGTCCTCATGTTCTCAGTGGCTCAGCTAATAATGCTAATAAAGAAAGGATCACATATAGAGAAGCTCCACTGTGCAAATAGACCTATTGTTAAACTATCTTGGTCTTGAACCATATCAAATGATATTATAGGGTATATTAAGATATTTGTCTTTGCTGGACATAGTATAATATTAATTCAATTTTCATACATATTATCTGGTCATGTTTAAAGTCTATTGAGGACAGGGGAAAGTTTATGCAGACCTGCACACTACATTTACTGTCCCTGATGTATGTAACAGTTGATCTGTGTTTTGAGTCTTTCTGTGGTAGATATGGTTCAACAGATGTATCACAAAACTCAGGGAACTTTATGGAAGCACTGCAATTCTAAGTTATTCCACTAATTCTAAATCTGCTTATTTCTGGTATTAAACTGAAGCAGGTAAGAAAATAAGATTTTCTTCTTGACAAGTAAAATAAAGATAAAGTATTTAATGTCAAGCTAACTGAAGTAGGTTCTTGTGAAAATATTAATTTGACTATGATGCTGTTCTACAACCCAGGTAGAGTAGGCCTACTTGTGAAATACTTCAATTTATGACCACTGATGAAATTTAATTCAAGATAAATGCAACTTTTTAATTTAATTCAGCTTGTTGGATTTTTCAAAATAAAGTAACAATTATTTTAACAATCGATTAATCTGTACAAAAAAATTGATTGATGAATTGGATAAATTCAATTCAAAAACAGAACTGACAGCGCCAATTCACAGTGCAAAAAATCTTCAGAAAGTTCACAAACAGGCACACCATTTTGAAAAAGTTATCAAGATTAGCATGGATTTCATGTTATTTTCAGAGATGAACAATTTATTTGAAATGTTAAACTTTATTGAAAATTGAAAGGTTGTGGAAGTAAGCCAGACTTTATTATCTGGTGTATATTTTAGATTTTTGACACAATTTATTAAGTTATTAAGATCTGCGAGGATTAAGCTATTTTCAGAGATTAGTGATTTTCTATCATTTTATTTGAAATTTAATTGAAAAAGTAAAGGCTGTGGAAGTATACCAGGCATCATTAGAATACTCTGGTGTCCGTTTGAGGTTTTATATTCATAAAACTATTATAAAAGTCATAATACAATAAAATTGTATGGGTAGTTTTCTTAATACTCAAACATCTCTGTGACTTATTGAGTGGCGTAGTAGTCGCGCAAACCAAAGAATCGATTATAAAATCTGTTGCCAACTCTTTTAATAATCAAATTTGATTATTGATTTTAGTGATTTGTTTTTTCAGCCCTATATGTTCATCCTACTTCCAATAAAAAACATAAATTACGCAATTAATTTCGTTTTAGAATTGTGTTACACAACGGCATTCTGTAAGATCGCCTATAGTCGTGCATTGCTTGGTATCATTGTTCCCATATCAAGTGCGGCCTATATTCCAGTGCGGTTTATACTCAGATTTACAAACACAAACTCCCATTCTGGTGGGGTGCGGTTTATAGAAAATGTGGCTTATTTCCCGAAAAATATGGTATGTTGCTAATAAATACATTGCCTTGCTTACTGTTAACATGTTCACCCATCATCTCAACATTGGTCTTCACGTTTTTGTTGTGTTGTGTACTTGCAACATGTCGGTTCTTCAATGTACTGTGTTTTTGTGAAAAAGTGATGCATTCGTCTGAGTGGCAAAGCTGTACCAGTCTTCATCCCCAAAGAACTCCAAAAAGATCTGCCAATTCAGGAGCATCACCCTGCTAAACAATGAAGGAAAGATCTTCTTCTATGTACTGGCCAAAACGATGACCAACTACCTGAAGGAGAACGGCTACATCGAAACCAGCTGCCAGAAAGAAGGAGTCCCAGGCTTCCCAGGCTGTGTAGAACACTCATCGAGGATCTGGTAACAGATCCAAAAGGCCAAGCACGAGAAGACGGACCTGCATGTCATCTGGCTCGACCTCGCCAACGCCTATGGGTCAGTGCCACATCAGCTGATCAGCTATGCTATGGAGTTTTTCCACATGCCTTCCTGTATTAAGAAGTTGGTAGCAAGCTATTTCAATGATCTGCAGATGTACTTTACCCTACAAGACTTCATCACCGGGTGGCATAACTAGAGGTGGGAATCGCCATGGGGTGTTCCATTTCTCCCATTCTGTTTGTGGCAGTCTTCGAGATCATCCTCATCGGAGCTAGACAGACTGTGGGAGGGATTCAATTACCATCTGGAAAGAAGCTACCTCCACTGAGGAGCTACATGGACGATGTCACAAGCCTCCTTCAGACAGCTCCATGCATCTAGACTGCTGAAAAGGATGTCCTGGGCAAGAATGAAAATCAAGCCTGCCAAGTCCCACAGCCTCTCCCTCAGGAGGGGAGTCAGAAATGACAACACCATCTTTGTTGCAGGGGCGAGAGAATCCCACTTCTGTCTGAGCATCCCATCAGAAGCCTGGGTAGACAGTACACATCAGAGCTCTCTGACAAGCAAATGGGTAGAGCTGTGTTGAAGCAACTCTGGATCTACCAGTTCACACTACAGAAGGATAATGTGGCCGCTGATGGTGAGTGAGATTCCCTTATCTACAACAACCAAGATGGATGGGAAAGCCTAATCTTTCATCCAAAAGTGGCTGGGGCTAAAAAGTGGCTCTTCAGGAAGAACACCTTGCAGCTGCCACTACAATACATCAGTTTGGGCTAAAAGCACAAAAAGACCAGGCTGATTCTTGAATTAAGAGAGTCTACCAATCAGTCAGTGAGAAACGCAGGCATCAAGGTCCGTACTGGCCGGAAGTGGGATGCCCAAACCGAAGTCGACCGAGGAGTTGGCAGCCAGCTTCCCTGTCGGCTCTGGGACACAGCCTTGATCTTATATCGCTGTTCCTCCGTCCTTATCACCTCTGACACCACCATCTCCTTTCTCTCTTTCCGGTTGGCCTTAGACCAAAAACGTGGTGCCTCTCCCCAGCATAGTGACAGATCCCTCAAGCGGGGCTCAGCTTCCTCATGAGGTCAGCGTACGACACACTTCCCTGTCCTCAGAACCTCCACCAGTGGTTTGGGAACGAGGAAGTCCGCCCACTTTGTAACACTCCCAACGCAAGCCTCCGGCACATCCTGTCGGGCAGTAAGATTGTGCTTTCGAAGGAACGCTATAGATGGCGCCATGACCAGGTCCTGATAAAGCAATCTGAGGTGCTGGAAGGACGCAGACGGGAAAGCAGGGGATGTCTCCCATCAATGGAACACCACATCAACTTTGTCAGGTAGGGCGGAGGAATAAGAAGCACCAGGCCAAAACATACACCAAAGCTCTTTTCCTCATACCAGGAGTGGAACATGCGAGTAGATATTGGCAGGCAGCTCTAGTTCCCCAGTGAAATAAACACCACCACGTCTCTCCGACCTGACATAGTTGTGTGGTCCACCAAGGCAAAAACTGCACTCCTCATCGCGCTCACAGTACCATGGGCAGGGGCGGTATAGGCGGTCGCCTAGGGCGCCACTCAGAGGGGGGCACAAAAAAATGCGCCCAGCAAAAAAAAAATAATGCGCCCCCTTCTATATCTCCAACCAATATTTTGACATTTAAAAAATAAATCTAACATTACGGTAAAATGAGCAACAAATCGAAAACGGAAGGGGTACGTACCTCCTTGGTGTTATCAGAACATGCCTAGCACAGTGAGGCGTTTGGTTAGAGTGTGTGTGTGTTCAAGAACTTTGAAGAACAAAATAATGAAAAGGCTAAAGCCATCTGGGGCGGAATTTAAGAAGAAATGAAAGGAAGAAGAGAAAGGTGCAAAGGTGAATCCTTAAATTCTGTTCTTTGCCTACAATGAATTCCAGATAAGGGAACTTTAGTGGAGTTAAGAAGAATAGATGTACCTAATCATTGAAATGTTTTCTACTCCCTGTCACATGGTTCTTTAAGGATTTAGTATATCTAAAATAATATGTCAATTTATTCTATATTATACAAAAAAGACATGATTAAAATAGGGGCGCAGTCGCATACTTTACTTATAATTAAACGTAGTATTTCTGTTAGTGAAGAGGTAGACTAAAACCCTTTCTTCAACAAATTTGTATTTCAATTAAGCTGTTTGGTCCGGATTTGAGCAATGGCGAAACTGAAGGTGTCAGAATAATTACAAAACACGGGTCAAAGTTGTCATGTGTGAGTCTGGCAATCATGAAATAGCTGTGTCGTCATTACAACCCGTGCAGTTGCTCTCGGTAAGTGCATTCGACATGACCCGACTTCATGCGGCGCTGCAGCCGGCTACACAGCCAGCAGTTCTCGAATCGATCTCACGATACTTTGATGGCTAAGTCACAGTGACCTAGCCTCGGAGCCGTCTCAAGTCGGACAAAAAGTCTAACAAGAATTCACTGTTTCAAGTCAGCCGGTAAAAAATACTCCCACCCCAAAATTTTCATGGTAAAATATTATGTATACATTACAGAACATTTCAATAAATAATATGAATGTAACTGTTTAATTTAAACTACAATGTTATAGCCTAATCATTTACCATAGGGAGTACTGTAACCCCCTACTTTGGGTCTTGATTTGCCTCCAGGAGGCCACCCAACAACTTCCTTCTGCCACCCCATTTCCACCCCGAATGAAAATCTCTAGATCCGCCCCTGCAGGCGTGACAAGTGGAAAGCTAAAGAAACCAAAGAAATAATTGGCGGAAGAGGCGGAGAAGGGCAGCTTTTGGCTGGGGCTAAGGAGGAGGGGAAAGGGCTGGGGAAAGAACATCTAATCCAGATACCGGCTGCAGGGGGTGACGGGGAGACGTCCCTGTCACTGCTCCGCCACCAGGACACTTTCCAGGATTAAAGGAGCAAAACGTTGGTGAATGGTTCCTGGCTGATGACCCTGCAGCTGATCCACGGGCACTGGAGGAGGTGAGTCAGGCAGCAATGCCCAGCAGGAAATTCAAGCTACCTGTTCAATAACTGTGGACATTGTTTCCCGTTCACTGGTGAAAAAGATTAACATCTAAAAACTTAAGTGATCTGTGGTATACCTACATTCAACATACCCCCCCCCCCCCACACACACACACACTTTAAAATTCAAACAAGTATCAAAGGTCTTTCCTGATTGAACTACATTTCTCCATGCTGACATCTATCTGAACTGCTTTTACGATGAGTTCACAAAACAGATTTGAACAGATTTAACATACAAGCCAAATGTCACATCCCCCACTATTAATACTTAAATTTGAATAAAATAGTAAAAAAAAAAAAAGTATATTTGCACAAAGCAACAAACAGTGGTAGAAAATAAAATGAAATGCAACATGAAAATTCTGCATTAGGAACACATTTCTTTGACCTTCTCATTAGAGTTCTAAAGGTTTACAGTATGACCACATTTAGCAACACCCCTCCTCCTTTCACTCCTTTCAAATCCAAACAGTGTCAAGGGCCTGAATTCCCTGTCCACCCACATGGTATGAGGGAATCGTGCTAGAGGACATAAGATACTGCTACATGTAGGGTGCCTTTAGGGTCAGGATCTCATCGATGGTGTGTCCCAGCACCAGGTAATGTACACACATATGTTTGTGCTCTATTTCTCTCTCATGTACCATTGTAGATATAACAAAGTTACACTGTATGCCTTTATGCATATAAATATTGTGATATGAGTTGTTATATTATGGTCAGTCTATATTGAAGATGGTTGACTTTTTTAATCCTTTGATTTATTCACAGATATGACCTTTAGCGACAATGCATCAACAGTGACATGGTTTACTCTTTCTGGGTTTGATGAGATGATGGAACACAGAGCCATGTTCTTCTCTCTTACTTTACTGTGTTACTGTGCGATTATAATAGTAAATGTTGCTCTCATTTTGACTATAGTCCTGGATGAAAACCTCCATGAGCCCATGTACATCTTCCTGTGTAACTTGTGCATCAGTGGACTTTTTGGCACAACAGGATTCTACCCCAAGTTCCTTCTGGATCTACTGTCTCATCTGCAGGTTATCTCTTATGCAGGATGTTTAATCCAAACCTTTGTCATTTATTCTTCTTCCTGTGCAGACGTTGTTATTCTAGCAGTGATGGCTTATGACAGGTATGTGGCAATCTGTAGACCACTGGAGTATCACTCTGTTATGACTAAACAGAGGGTCACTGTGTTAGTTTATTATCCCTGGCTCTCTATATTCTGTTTATTCTCTGTTGCTATAGTAATAACTAGTAAACTGAGGTTGTGTGGAGCACATATAGAGAAGCTCTACTGTGCAAACTGGCTTATTGTTAAACTATCTTGCTCTTCAATCACAGCAAACAATATTATAGGTTATATTGGCATTCTGTTCTATGTTGTACATATACTATTAATTATATGTTCATATGCTTATCTGATCAGGTCATGTTTAAAGTCTATAGAGAACAGGGGAAAGTTTATGCAGACCTGCATGCCACATTTGCTGTCATTACTTAATGTAGCAGTTGCTCTGCTGTTTGAGCTCATGTATAGTAGATTTGGATCATCAGATTTGTCACAAAGCTTTCAGAATTTCATGGCTGTTCAATTTTTAATATTCCCTCCAATTCTAAATCCTCTTATTTACGGTCTGCAACTGACAAAGATTCGTATTCGGATGGTGAGTTTTTTTATAAAATCTGGAAGAAAGAAAATTCTAAAATGAAAGGGGGAAAATGTATTCTGACCTGCAGCCACCCTTACTCTCAATATAAAACAGACAGTTGATTAGTATTTTTTATTCTTCGTACAATCTATGCTCGAGAGATTTACTACCAATAATTCAGACAGATTGATATAGAAATGTCTCTAACTTTTTTAACAACAGTGAAGGAAACATTTGATCTTACTCAACTTTTACACCTGTTAAATAATCTACACCACACATTCTATGGTCTGCCTAGATTCATATGTTGGAAATGTCTAAATCTACTTTAAAATGCTATTCTTGCTACATTATATCAGTGCTATATTGTGACTTACAAGTACATGTATTTTTTGTTTCATAATTATTACAGCTCTGACATGTTGTCTATTCACCTTCGTTTGGGAGCATCAATGGAAAACTAGATTACAAACTTTTTTTGACTATAGATGTTTGATCTTATGAAGCCATGAACTGGAGTCTAGAACATTCCCCAGGGTGTTTAGACAATCTCCTCATTGTGGCTTTAGCTCTGTGACTGACATCTGACATAAACAAGCCAACACGAGCAAACGACAAAAAAAAAGTTGATGGACAGGATTGGAATAGAACCAGGATACATAGACAATTGATTGGGCACAGTTGCGATTATGGTGATGAAAGGAGTTGAATCACAGACGGACAACAAAAAATATACATTGACATAGAAACCCTCTTCTAGACTAGTGGGCCTATAACCATTGTAGCTTTAATTGAATTAGGATAGATTCAGCAAATGTCAACTGAAAAGGGCCACTTTAAATTGCCATTCACATCTACAGACAAAATATACCAAAAAAATACAAAAACACTATAACATTGTTGCTGCAACCTGAGAACTAGAGTCAGGAAGGAAATACAGCCATAAGATGATCGTGTCTGTCCTCATGTTCTCAGTGGCTCAGCTAATAATGCTAATAAAGAAAGGATCACATATAGAGAAGCTCCTTTGTGCAAATAGACCTATTGTTAAACTATCTTGCTCTTGAACCATAGAAAACTATATTGTAGGGTATATTAACATACTTTTCTTTGCTGGGCATAGTTTAATATTAATTCAATTTTCATACGTATTATCTGGTCATGTTTAAAGTCTATTGAGGACATGGGAAAGTTTATGCAGACCTGCACACCACATTTACTGTCCCTGATGTATGTAACAGTTGCTCTGTGTATTGAGTCTTTCTGTGGTAGATATGGTTCAACAGATGTATCACAAAACTTATGGGAACTTTATGGAAGCACTACAATTCTAAGTTATTCCACCAATTCTAAATCCACTTATTTATGGTATTAATCTGAAGCAGGTTAAAAAATCTGATTTTCTTCACTCTTTTCAAACCCAAAAAAGTATGAAAACAACTGAATTCATCCACATGGCTATTATCCCAGTTCATTAGATTTTCTTTCTCATGTGTTGAGTTTATCATCCCTCCCCTAGGTCTCATCAAAATGCCACCACTCAACAGCAGATTCAGTCAGGGTTCCCTGTGTCTCTACATTCCTTAATGTATCAAGACATTTTATTAAAAACACAGATTGCATACTGCACAACCTTGCAGTATGTAAGTGCATCCTCCTTCCTCTGCAGATCATCCAGAATGTGGCTCGCTGACCATAATCTCAACCTTGGTCTTTAAGTTTATTTGTGAATACTTTGAATGCACTGTATTTTTGTGGACATTGTTTCCCCTTCACTAGTGACAAAGATTAACATCCAAAAACGTAAGAATCTGTGGTATACCAACATTCAACATAACCCCCCCGCCCCCCACACACACACACGCACACGCACACTTTAAAATCCAAACAATTATCAAAGGACTTGAATTCCCTATTTATTTACAAGGCATGATGGTATAGGGCTGGAGGGCATAAAATAGTGCAACTTCTTGTATTCATGAGGACTCAAACAAGCTCTCATCTATGGAACCAACTAACCAGAGGTAATGTACAATAAAGTATGATAACTCTTTTTCCATTGAATGAATATTTCCCCCTCCACATAATTGACATATTGCGGCTTATTTAAGGAGCAGCACAGTGGTTTGATTCTGACTGAATTGTTTTCCTCTTGCTTCGCAGATATGACATTTAGTGACAATGCATCAACAGTGACATGGTTTTCTCTTTCTGGGTTTGATGAGATGATGGAACACAGAGCCACGTTCTTCTCTCTAACTTTACTGTGTTACTGTGCGATTATACTAGTAAATGTTGCCCTCATTTTGACCATCATCCTGGATGAAAACCTCCATGAGCCAATGTACATCTTCCTGTGTAACTTGTGCATCAGTGGCCTGTTTGGGACTGCAGGATTCTACCCCAAGTTTCTTCTGGATCTACTGTCTTATCTGCAGGTTATCTCTTATGCAGGATGTTTGATCCAAACTTTTGTCATTTATTCTTCTGCCTGTAGTGACTTTTCAATTCTAGCAGTGATGGCTTATGACAGGTATGTGGCAATCTGTAGACCACTGGAGTATCACTCTGTTATGACCAGGCAGAGGGTTGCTTGGTTAGTGTCTTATCCCTGGCTCTGTACATTCTGTTTAATAGATGTACAATGTATTTTAACAAGTCAACTGAGGTTGTGTGGATCACACATAGAGAAGCTCTACTGTGCAAACTGGCCGATCGTTAAACTCTCTTGCAATTCAACATCAGCAAGCAATATAATAGGATTCATAATTATAGTTTTCTATCTCTGGCATATACTTTTTATTATGTGTTCTTATGCATATATTATCAGGTCATGTTTGAATTCTATTCAGAATAGGGGAAGGTTTATGCAGACCTGCATGCCACATTTACTGTCCTTAATTAATGTAGCAGTTGCTCTGCTGTTTGATGTTCTGTACAGTAGATATGGTTCTGCAGACACATCACAAAACTTTAGGAACTTTATGGCTTTACAATTTTTAGTTGTTCCTCCTATTCTGAATCCGCTTATTTATGGTCTTAAACTCAAGCAGGTTAGAAACCAAATTCTGAGTTTTTGTATAACAAGTAAAATAAATAAGTAGTGTCTAAATTAAAGAGAACCATAGTAGGTTTTTGGGGAGAATAGTAATGTAAGTACCGCAGTAAAAAAATTTGTAGTCTAACAACCTGGTAGAGAAGTAATACCTGTTTACGTAATCAGATACCTGTTTAACTCAGCTCTGACCAATCATGAAATCTCATTCAAGTAATACTAACTTGAGTTACTCGTGTTACTGTTGGATCTTTAAATAAAAAAATTAAACCGGATAAATGAGTAAAATTGATTTAGTTATGAATCAACACTACTGCGGGATATTTTACAGTCTACTTTATAATAGCATACAGCATAACCCCTTTCAAGACAAACAAGTGTCAAAGGATCTGAATCTTCCGTTCATCCACATGGCATGACGTTATGTTTCCAGTTAAGACCATTTCCATCTCATGTTGAGTTTATCATTCCTCTCAAAAGGATTTCTTTAATAGCTAGCATTCAAAATAAGGTAGTCCGTGTTCACTGCAAATGAACCAGGTCATGTTGCATGTTGTGCAACCTTACTGCACCATTTAGAAAGAGAAGCTATACTGGGTTCTTACAGTAACTTTTAGGGAGGTGAATGTATATTCTATACTTTTATTTGTTTACAGATACCACCATGACCTTTTGAGTGTGTGAGTTATGTTAGATTCTGATGTTTTTTAATGATGTCACTTAGAATCCTTAATTGTCTTTCCTGATGAGGATGACATTTTATGGAGAGAGGACTTCATTGATGCAGTTGCCAGCAATGTCAATGATGTTACAAGTCTCAGACTTTCTCTCTCTCTTTCTGTAAGTTTTCTTATAACAGACTGATAACAGTGTGAAAACGGTGTTTGGTGAAGAAACAGGGGCCAGTTATAATGGTGCCTCATGGACCTACATATCCAAACTGTGATACAAAATACTGGCCCTGTGCTTATTAGAAGGCCAGGTGTTCTCTCGATTTACCCACCATGTCAGACTTTCCTAACGTAGCGCAAAACTAACCGTAACCCAGACCTTGGTGTGCCCATGTGCCATAAGTCCTGGTAGTACAATCTGACAGGTGGGTTCAACTGTCAGGACACCTGCACCCTGCTACAGACTCACACACTCTACCTTCTGTAAGCCTCCATGCTGACAGCTATCTGAGCGACTTTTACAATGAGTTCACAGATTTTAACAGATCTAACAGATTTACAAAATAAGTCAAGTTTCACATTTCCCTGCTATGAATACTGAAACTTGAAGCAAATAGTCAAAAACATACTATATTTGTATACACAAAGTAACAAACAGTAGTGGAAAATGAAATGCAGCATGAAAATTCTGCATTAGGAATACATTTCTTCGACGTTCTTAGACAGTTCTAAAGGTTTACAGTATGACCACATTTAGCAACACACCTCCTCCTTTCACTCCTTTCAAATCTAAACAGTGTCAAGGGCCTGAATTCCCTGTCCTTCCACATGGTATGAGGTCATCGTGCTAGAGGGCATAAGATACTGCTACATGTAGAGTGCCTTTAGGGTTAAGATCTCATCGATGGTGTGTCCCAGCACCAGGTAATGTACACACATATGTTTGTGCTCTATTTCTCTCTCATGTACCGCTGTAGATATTACAAAGTTACAATGTATGACTTTATGCATATAAATATTGTGATTTGAGTTGCTATATTAAGGTCAGTCTACATTTAAGATGGTTGACTTTTTTAATCCTTTGATTCTTCTCAGATATGACCTTCATCGACAATGCATCAACAGTGACATGGTTTACTCTTTCTGGGTTTGATGAGATGATGGAACACAGAGCCACATTCTTCTCTCTTACTTTACTGTGTTACTGTGCGATTATACTAGTAAATGTTGCTCTCATTTTGACGATAGTCCTGGATGAAAACCTCCATGAGCCCATGTACATCTTCCTGTGTAACTTGTGCATCAGTGGGTTTTTTGGCACAACAGGATTCTATCCCAAGTTTCTTCTAGATCTACTGTGTCATCTGCAGGTTATCTCTTATGCAGGATGTCTCATTCAGTCTTTTGTCATTTATTCTTCTGCCTGTGGAGACTTTGTAATTCTAGCAGTGATGGCATATGACAGGTATGTGGCAATCTGTAGACCACTGGAGTATCACTCTGTAATGACCAGGCAGAGGGTCGCTTGGTTAGTCTCTTATCCTTGGCTCTCTACATTCTGTGTTAATTCTGTTATCACTCTTTTAACAAGTAAACTGAGTTTATGTGGATCACATATAGAGAAGCTTTACTGTGCAAACTGGTCTATTGTTAAACTATCTTGCACTTCAATCACAGCAAACAACATATCAGGTTATATTGGCATTATGTTCTATACTGGGCATATAACATTCATTGTGTGTTCCTATGTACATCTTATCAGGTCATGTTTGAAGTCTATTGAGGACAGGGGGAAGTTCATGCAGACCTGCATGCCACATTTACTGTCATTAATTAATGTAGCAGTTGCTCTGTTGTTTGAGGTTTTCTACAGTAGATACGGTTCAACAGATGTGTCACAAAACTTTCAGAATTTTATGGCTTTACAATTTTTAGTTATTCCTCCAATTTTAAACCCGCTTATCTATGGTCTGAAACTGAAGCAGATTAGAAACCGAATTTTGAGTTTTTGTATGAGCAGTACAAGAAAGAGAAAATGTAAAGAGAACCATATTAGGTTTTGGGGTAATTGAAGTACCAATGTACAACGTTGGTAAAAACCTGGTAGAGAGCAGTACCTGACAAATGATAAAATCTTATTCAGTCTTACTGTACTCTATGGCAGCATTCGACATATGCTTCCTTCACATAAAAAAAAAAAAAAAACAAGTATCAAAGGACCTAATTTCCCTGGTCATCTACACTACATGGCACAAGGTTGTTATGCTAGTTCAGTACCTGTTATGGCTTGCAGTTCCAACCAATGATAAAATCTTATTCAGTCTTACTGTACTCTATGGCAGCATTAAACATATCTCTCCTTCACACTTTTCAAATCTAAACAAGTGTCAAAATATCTAATTTCCCTGCTCATCTAGCCAACATGGAGCAAAGTTATTATCCTGGTTCATGACAATTTCATCTCATCTTTAATTTATCATACCTCTGAGTAAATCCCATCTAAATGCAAACATTCAATAGCAGGTCGAGTCTGTGTTAACTGGGTAGGCCTACATATATTAAATGTTGTGCAACCTTACTGCACCATTTAGCATAAGCACCTATACTTCACCTATACTAGTTCTTGCAGTAACTTTTAGGGAGGTGATTGTTAGTATTTTCTATACTTTAATTTGTTTTACAGATACCACCATGACCTTTTGAGAGTGTGAGTGATGTTAGATTGTGATGTTTTTTAATGATGTCACTTGGCATTCTTTATTGTCTTTCTAGAATAAAGAGTTGAGGACGACATGTAATGGAGAGAGGACTTTATTGATGCAGTCGCCAGCAATGTCAATGATGTTACAAGTCTCAGACTTCCTCTCTTTATGTATGTTTTCTTATAACAGACTTATAACAGTGTGAAAACAGTGTTTGGTGAAGAAACAGGGGCCTGTTATAATGGTGCCTCGTGGACCTACATATCCAAACGGTAATAAAAAATTCTGATTCTGATTCCAAACAGTGTCAAGGGCCTGAATTCCCTGTCCACCCACATGGTATGAGGTAATTGTGCTAGAGGGCATAAGATACTGCTGCATGTAGGGTGCTTTTAGGGTTAAGATCTCATCAATGGTGTGTCCCAGCACCAGGTAACGTACATGTTTTTCTTGTATTGATTGCTTATACAATGTTACACCGTATGTCTCTTTGCAGACACGTTACATATTGTATATCCTTAACATATTAGTAGTTATACTATAGTCAGCCGATATGGTTGACGGTTTTAATCCTTCGATTTCTTCACAGATATGACCTTTAGCAACAATGCATCAGCAGTGACATGGTTTACTCTTTCTGGGTTTTATGAGATGATGGAACGCAGAGCCACATTTTTCTCTCTTACTTTACTGTGTTACTGTCAGATTTTCCTAACGTAGCGCTAAACTAACCGTAACCCTGACCTTGGTGTGCGCATGTGCCATAAGCCCTAGCAGGACAATCTGGCAGTTGGGTTCAAATGTCAGGACACCTGCACCCTGCTACAGACTCACACACTCTACCTTCTGCAAGCCTCCATGCTGACACCTATCTGGACTATGAAGCAAGTCATCTAAAGCATATATGTAGACAACAAGTATAAAATTGTATAAAAAGAGAATGGAATTGAATGTGAGAAAGAAAACACAAGAAGTTATGTGTTGATGTAGTGTGTATAAAACATAATCATGAAAGTGACAGTAGTGGTTTAAAACATTTACATTTATGCATTTAGCAGACGCTTTTATCCAAAGCGACTTCCAAGAGAGAGCTTTACAAAAGAGCATAGGTCACTGATCATAACAACGAGGTAGTCCCAAACACTGCAAGCAGCCAAAACATGAAGCATACATTGTGAAAAACTAAACAAGTGCCAAGGGAAGACCCATAAGAGCATGCAGTTACACAAGTTACAAATTAAAATAACATGAAAAGTGCAAGACTGTACCTGTAGAAGAACAATCAACATTAAAATATTTCACAGCAAGTACAAGAGTTCAAGAGTTAACTTTGTTTGTAACTAACCTACAAAAGCAACAAGTCTCTCAATAAGAGTCATTGTGATCCTGGAGGAAACTAACATCAGGTCTAATCAAGCATTCCTAAATGCTGTGGTACTCCCGGAACAAATGGATCTTGAGCCTTTTCTTGAAGGTGGGGAGCCAGTCAGTGTCCCTGATGGAGGTGGGGAGCTCGTTCCACCATTGGGGGGCCAGACAGGAGAAGAACTTGTGTTGGGACCGAGCAGTCTTGAGCGGTAGGACCACCAGGCGGTTGTCAGAAGAGGACCATAGGTGGCGGGTGGGGGTGTAAGGCTGCAGCAGAGACTTGATGTCGTCGGGTGCAGTCCTGTTCACCGCTGTCTTGAATCTCATACGGGCGTTGATGGGTAGCCAGTGGAGAGAGATGAGGAGCGGGGTAACATGGGAGCGTCTGGGTAGATTGTAAACCAGGCGGGCCGCTGCGTTCTGAATCCTCTGACGAGGGCGGGTTGCACATGCTGGGAGACCAGCGAGCAGCGAGTTGCAGTAGTCCAACTTGGAGAGGACCAGTGCTTGGACTAGCAGCTGGTTGGAGTGCTCAGACAGGTATCTCCTGATCTTCCAGATGTTGTAGAGGGTGAATCTACACGACCGGGAGACTGCAGCAATGTGGGCTGTGAGGGAGAACTCGTCCATGGTAACCCCAAGGTTCCTGGCAGAGGATGAAGGGGTCACCGTCGCAGATACCAGGGTGATTGACAGATCGTGGGAGATGGAGGGTTTAACCGGGATGACGAGAAGTTCTGTTTTGGAGAGGTTCCCTATGGAGAATAGAGAGATGGTTATTGTTGTGATGATTTCAATCCGTGGCCATTAAAATGCAGAGTCAATTGAAAAGGGTTGAATCTGAGTTTATTGATGTGAGTTTTGATGATTACACCATTGGTGTAATCAGTACTCAGTTGGTGGTCTAAGGAATGACATGACTTGGTTACAGGGTGATTTAAACACCCTGGAATGAAGAAGAACAAGGAAAGTGTCTATATAGATAAATACATAGTGTACATCAAGTAACCTCTTGACTCCAAGAGAGGAGTCTTAATACACACAAAAACCATGGGCGTCCTTAGACCATTAGACCTTTTATGTGCCCCAGTATAAATCTGCTGTGCCCCAGTAAAATCTAAAGTTTGAGTTTTAATAATTCAGAAATGAAGTAGGCTAAGAAAACATTACAAGACTAAAGATAGTTTCTAAATGAGACCAACCGATCATTTTATTTGGACTAATACATAAAAACATTATTACATGAAGCTAAAAAAAAACAGTATTTGCGCTCAAATGAATGCGAAAAAAATGGGCGCGCTCGCATTAACTATTGATGTCCCTACCAAAGCTGATATCAAACTTGTGTCCCTGAATTGTTGTATAGTGGGTTAAGCAAGGGGAGTTTCTATAGTCTAGTAGTGCATTGTGCGCAGCAAGCTTGAAAGAAAAAATTGATATGAATAGGGGCCTGTGCCCCATGAGACTTTTACGTCTAACAACGCCTCTGACAAAAACTCATCCTTTTTGTAATACAGATACATCTGGGATTGGCCATGATGTATGTTCAAGAAGGAGTCTGTGTAAGGTGAACAGCACCACCTGCTGTTTTCATATACCTGACTACTCCCAATCTCTAGAAGAACAACTTGGTAACATACAGGAGCTTACACATTAAAATCGGGCCTATACATTTCTTTGAACTTCTCATTAGAGATCTAAAGGTTTACAGTATGACCACATCTAGCAACACCCCTCCTCCCTTCACTCCTTTCTAATCCAAACGGTGTCAAGGGCCTGAATTCCCTGTCCTTCCACATGGTATGAGGTCATCGTGCTAGAGGACATAAAATACTGCTACATGTAGAGTGCATGGGTGATTCTTAAGATATCTCATCGATGGTGTATCCCAACACAAGGTAATGTACATGTATGTGCTGAATTTATTTCTCATGGACCATTTCAACCCGTGCACTGTTACACAATTTTACTTACTCTTTTACATACTCTCTACTTATATTCTACATATTGTGTAACCTTCTTACTTATTTTTATTAGCAGGTATACTATGGTCAATCTATGTGATTGAATTGGAAAATAAAATGTTTTTGTAATAATTTAACTTTCTTCACAGATATGACCTTTAGTGACAATGCATCAACAGTGACATGGTTTACTCTTTCTGGGTTTGATGAGATGATGGAAAACAGAGACACGTTCTTCTCTCTTACTTTACTGTGTTACTGTGTGATTACACTAGTAAATTTTGCTCTCATTTTGACCATCATCCTGGATGAAAACCTCCATGAGCCCATGTACATCTTCCTGTGTAACTTGTGCATCAGTGGACTTTTGGGCACAGCAGGATTCTACCCCAAGTTCCTTCTAGATCTACTGTCTGATCTGCAGGTTATCTCTCATGCAGGATGTTTAATCCAAACTTTTGTCATTTATTCTTCTTCCTGTGGAGACTTTGTAATTCTAGCAGTGATGGCATATGACAGGTATGTGGCAATCTGTAGACCACTGGAGTATCACTCTGTAATGACCAGGCAGAGGGTCGCTTGGTTAGTGTCGTATCCTTGGCTCTCTACATTCTGTGTATTAACTGTTCTCACTCTTTTAACAAGTAAACTGAGTTTATGTGGATCACATATAGAGAAGCTTTACTGTGCAAACTGGTCTATTGTTAAACTCTCCTGCTCTTCAATTACAGTGAACAATATAATAGGGTATATTGCTATTCTGTTTTATGTTACACATATAATATTAGTTGTTTGTTCATATACATATCTTATCAGGTCTTGTTTGAAGTCTATTGAAAACAGGGGAAAGTTCATGCAGACCTGCATGCCACATTTACTGTCCTTAATTAATGTAGCAGTTGCTCTGTTGTTTGATGTTCTGTACAGTAGATATGGTTCGAAAGACACATCACAAAACTTTCGGAATTTCATGGCAGTACAATTTTTAGTTATTCCTCCAATTCTAAACCCGCTTATATATGGTCTGAAACTGAAGCAGATTAGAAACCGAATTTTGAGTTTTTGTATGAGCAGTACAAGAAAGAAAAAATGTAAAGAGAACCATATTAGGTTTTGGGGTAATTTAGGTACCAATGTACAACGTTGGTAAAAACCTGGTAGAGAGCAGTACCTGACAAATGATAAAATCTTATTCAGCCTTACTTTACTCTATGGCAGCATTCGACATATGCTTCCTTCACATTTTTCAAAAATAAACAAGTATCAAAGGACCTAATTTCCCTGGTCATCTACACTACATGGCACAAGGTTGTTATGCTAGTTCATAACAATTTCATCTCAATTTATCATTCCTCTGAGTAAATCTCATCGAAATGCAAACATTCAACAGCAGGTCAAGTCTGTGTTAACTGGGTACATGGATATGTTACATGCTGTGCAAACTTACTGCACCTTTTAGCATAAGCAGCTATACTGTGTTCTTACAGTTATTTTTTGGGAGGTGATTGTTATATCTGTTTTACAGACACCACCATGACCTTTTGAGTGTGTGAGCACTGTTAGATTGTGATGTTTTTTTTTATGATGTTACTTAGAATCCCTCATTGTCTTTCTTTAATAAAGAGTTGAGGATGACATGTTATGGAGAGAGGACTTCATTGATGCAGTCGCCAGCAATGTCAATGATGTTACAAGTCTCAAACTTTCTCTCTTTTTCTATAGGTTTTCTTAACAGACTTATAACAGTGTAAAAACGATGTTTGGTTTAGTAACTGGCCTGTTATAATGGTGCCTCGTGTACCTACATATACAATCTATGATAAAAAATACTGGCCTTGTGTCTGGCCAGGTGTTCGGTCGATTTACCCCACCTTGTCAGATTTTCCTACCGTAGCGCTAAACTAACTGTAACCCTGACCTTCGAGTGCTTATGTGCCATAAGTCCTGGTAGGACAATCTGACAGGTGGGTTCAACTGTCAGGACACCTGCACCCTGCTACAGACTCACACACTCTACCTTCTGCAAGCCTCCATGCTGACACCTATCTGAACTGCTCTGTCTATGAGTTCACTAATCAGATTTAACGTACAAAAAAAGCTACATTCCACAATCCTGTCCATAATAATTGAAATATGAAGCGATTAGTCAGAAACTGTATAAAAAGAGAATGAAATTGTTAAAGAAAACACAAGAAGTAATGTGGTGATGTAGTGCGAACAGATTGTAATCACGATAGTGACAATAGTAGTGTAATGTCAATGATGTTACAAAGACTCGACTTTAAAGTCGAGTCGAGAGAATTCTCTCTCTTTCTGTATGTTTTCTTATAACAGACTTTTAACAGTGTGAAAATGATGTTTGGTGAAGAAACAGGGGGCTTTTATAATGGTGCCTCGTGGACTAGGATAAAATAATACATGGCCCTGTTTATCAGAAGGCCAGACTTTCTGTCGATTTACCCTACCTTGTCGGATTTTCCTACCGCGCTAATCTAACCATTTGACGAATGCATTTTCATTTGATCAAAGAGTCGAAAAAAACCTTGTCAATATGAAATGCAATGCAAAAGAGCGTTCATTCAAATTTGTATTCAGAATAATACAAACAGAATTGCGGATTGCATTGTCATTTGCACATTGAATTTTCATTTGACAACTGCTTTGCCAAACTTCCACAACACTAGCCTAGTCTACTATGAGTGAATGAACGAACGAAAAAATATTAAACCTGAAGGAATGTAGGAATTAGGTTTAACTAAAACAAGGAATTTGATGTATAATTGCGTGAAATATATGATGAAAATTGGCTAGCAATTTCGCCAAGCAAATACCAAGAAATACGTTGCCGCATTTTGTCTTTCAACTACAGTTGCAAAATTCGTGATGAGACAGAGCTTGAATAGCTTCGGCGAATTTTATAGTTCAAAATCGCTGTCAATCAAAAGGAGATGCAGTCTTTCTACAGACCCTCCAATCATCACGCGGAAACCCAGCGGCCAGGGCAGCCCACTCCTCTATTCACCCCCAGAGACGATGAGCGTCCAGGGTGGGACATAATCGCAGCTTTTATCCAATGACCGTATAGTTTCGAAGCACTGACAACATCTCTTCACAGCAGCCCCATTGAAGTCTATGGAAGCTGAGCTTCAACAGGGAAATGCACTGTGGCGCTACGGGAATGTATGAGACGGAAATCAGTCGACCTGCTAATATATGTAGCTGATTCTGAACCAACTCGTCTTCGATATGAATGTGTTTAAAATGTTCGGTGGCCCTGAAGTGCAAAACACAACATAATTATGTCACACCTGTATCAAATGAATGGGTCGTTATCAAGCTCTGTGGAAGCCGGGTAATGACCATTCATTTGAATCAGGTGTGCTGGAGCAGGGAAACATCTAAAACATGCAGGACAGCGGCCCTCGAGGACCAGGATTGGCCACCCCTGGTTTAGGTGGTATTTGAGACTGGAAGAACTCCTACAGTAAACTAATTCCGCAAAGCACAAGGTGCAAACAACCTTAGTCTTGTTGAGGTTTCCATTGGGAAGCTTCTTAAAAATACGTTTTCCCTGAAGCAAACCAGGCGGCTTCATAGCTGCATCCATGTTAGTATGTCACGTTTGATGTGATAATTTCATACACAAGGCATACACACAGGTTCGAAGACTCGCTCTCGCCCCCTACAGTGCAATTTGGCTAGGTAAACATCTGCACTAAAATATCAAGGTGAAAGTCATCATAGCTTGCGGAGTATAGACCCAGCTCCCAACCCAACTTTGTAAATAGATCAACGGCAATATTTTTTTTATCGCCCGATAAGAGTCTCACGTCAACGCAGGACGTTAACGCCGATAGCGGCCCATCACTAGTTCATTTTTATTTTTATTCAGTCAGCTCAGGGGGGCCACACGGGGGGCCAGGGACATTTTTAAAGGGGCACTGGCCCCTGTAGACCCCGTGTAGAACCGCCCCTGATAAATGATGTTATCATGTATTCCATGCAGTCAGGGCATTTCCTCCTCCTGCACCCATAGTGGACAATGTGATGTTGAGACACTGCTGAATTTTGAGTAAATGTGAAATGGATGTGGCTCCAGAGGGTGTGATGGTAAGGCCACACCTAAGGCTTGTGCCAATATAACTGGGTGTGAGCTTGTAGGGTCACATCCATACTTGAGGTGCACGCCGGCATTATTGTTTGTCATGTAAGTTTGAGTCTTTAACGTGTCTTAAAAATGTTGTATGTTGGTCATCAAATGCATGCAAGACTTAAGTAAATGTGATATACTGGTGCGTAGGGTTTATTTGTAGCCGGGTCTGATTGCAGCGAGTGTTGGGAAGCTGATGGTGTTGTCTCATCTGCTTTCTGTGTTTTGGGTATGTGTTTGCCTTTAATTATGTATGGTTGCTATATGTGCTGTATTGCTGCCCTGTCTTATTTCATATTGTTTGTTTCCTAGATGTGGTCTATGTCACTGTTTCCTTGAGCGGTTAAACGCTGTTGTTATATACCCGATCCACTACTGAGCCTTATAATAAAAGCTATATTTTTGTATTAATTCTCAGTGCCTCTTTAGTGAGGGACACCTGGGTGTACTGGGCATTACATTAAGATTTTAGTTGGATTTTACAAGGTGTTTGTGGAACAATTATCAATCAGTACAAGCGCAAATAACACTGCTGGATTTAATCTTCAAGATAATGACGATGTGGAGTGAAAGAAACGTGTGAGAGGAAAACAAAGTGTATAAATATTATGAGTAATTGTTCTTACCACATTTACTTTCTGCATGACTACAGTACGGTCATCTGTGTCGCCAATTCCCACAGTCTCCAAAATGTGGGTGGGTTACAGTTTGTGTGGAGGGCCGCACATTCTCCCTTCAAGTTAGTTTTTTATGAATCACAACCTTTGCGTGTGAAGTGGCGTACGTACACTCCGGGAGGTTTAGTTCTCCCGTCAGCCATCTTGTGGCATGGTAGCCATTCGCAGAGAGAAACGTACAGCCCCTCTACAACACGTCCTCTCGTGATGCCAAAATATGAATATATATTTATAGATAGATAGATATAGTACACCAAATAACCTCTTGACTCCAAGAGAGGAGTCTTAATACACACAAACTCATCCTTTCTGTTATACAGAAACATCTGGAATCGGACATGATTATGCTGTTTTTGTATTCATGACTACTCCCGATCTCTAAAAGAACAACTTGGTAACTTACAGGAGCTTACACATTACAAACAGGCCTATACATCTCTTGAACTCATTAGAGTTCTAAAGGTTTACAGTATGACCACTTTTAGCAACACCCCTCCTCCCTTCACTCCCTTCTAATCCAAACGGTGTCAAGGGCCTGAATTCCCTGTCCTTCCACATGGTATGAGGTCATCGTGCTAGAGGACATAAGATACTGCTACATGTAGGGTGCATGGGTGAGTCTTAAGATATCTCATCGATGGTGTATCCCAACACGAGGTAATGTACATGTATGTGCTGAATTTATTTCTCATGTACCATTGTAGTCATTGCACTGTTAAACTGTATTTTTGTCTACTAATATTTTACATATTGTGTAACCTTCTTACTTCTGCTAGCTGGTATACTATGATCAGTCTGTCTGTAAGTAGCACAGTGATTGAATTAGAAAATAAAATGCTTTTGTAACCCTTTTATTTTCTTCACAGATATGACCTTTAGTGACAATGCATCAACAGTGACATGGTTTACTCTTTCTGGGTTTGATGAGATGATGGAACACAGAGCCATGTTCTTCTCTCTTACTTTACTGTGTTACTGTGCGATTATTCTAGTAAACGTTGCTCTCATTTTGACAATAGTCCTGGATGAAAACCTCCATGAGCCCATGTACATCTTCCTGTGTAATTTGTGTATCAGTGGACTTTTTGGCACAACAGGATTCTATCCCAAGTTCCTTCTAGATCTACTGTCTCATTTGCAGGTTATCTCTTATGCAGGATGTTTAATCCAAACTTTTGTCATTTATTCTTCTGCCTGTGGAGACTTTGTAATTCTAGCAGTGATGGCTTATGACAGGTATGTGGCAATCTGTAGACCACTGGTTTATCACTCTGTTATGACCAGGCAGAGGGTTGCTTGGTTAGTGTCTTATCCTTGGCTCTCTACATTCTGTTTAATGACTGTTCTCACTATTTTAACAAGTAAACTGAGGTTATGTGGATCACACATAGAGAAGCTCTATTGTGCAAACTGGTCTATTGTTAAACTCTCTTGCACTTCAACCACAGTAAACAACATATCAGGTTATATTGGCATTCTGTTCTATACTGGGCATATAACATTCATTGTGTGTTCCTATGTACATCTTATCAGGTCATGTTTGAAGTCTATTGAGGACAGGGGAAAGTTTATGCAGACCTGCATGCCACATTTACTGTCATTAATTAATGTAGCAGTTGCTCTGTTGTTTGAGGTTTTCTACAGTAGATATGGTTCAACAGATGTGTCACAAAACGTTCAGAACTTTATGGCTGTACAATTTTTAGTTTATCCTCCAATTTTAAACCCACTTATTTATGGTCTTAAATTGAGGCGGATTAGAAAACGAATTTTCTGCACAACAAGTAAAAGAAAGAAATCTTTAAAGTAAATACAACAATTGTAGGTTTTGGTGAGAGTAGTAATTTACTTTGTGATAATACTTGCAAATGTTGCTCTCATTTTGACGATAGTCTTGGATGAAAACCTCCTTGAGCCCTTGTACATCTTCCTGTGTAACTTGTGCATCAGTTGGTACTGCAGGATTCTACCCCAAGTTCCTACTAGATACTGTCTCATCGTCAGGTCATTTCTTGTTCAGGATGTTTCATTCTAGCCATTGGAATATATTCTTCAGCATGTGGAGACTTTTTAATTCTCTCAGTGATGTCTTATGACAGGTATGTGGCAATCTGTAGACCACTGGAGTATCACTCTGTTATGACTAAACAGAGGGTCACTCAGATAGCCTTTTATCCATTCAATTTTATCAATTTCTCTTTCTTCACTGTCTCTTTTAGAATGACCAGTACCCTGAAGCTATGTTGAGCATTTATAGAAAGACTACACTGATCATAATGGTCAATAGTTTAGCTTTATTCCACTTCAACCATCCCAAATGATATAATTGTATATATTATGATACTATAATATTTATTATACTATAATATTAATAAACTGTTTATTTTTGACATTTTATTTTCATTCTGTATTCATATAGCTATCTGATCCAATCATGTCTTGAGTCTGGAGTAGATATGGTTCAACAGATGTTTCACAAAACTTTCAGAATGTTATGGCAATAACATTTTTTGTAATTCCTCCAATTCTAAACCCACTTATTTATGGTCTTAAACTGAAGCAGATTAGAAACCAAGTTTGGAACTTATGTATGATAAGTACAAGAAAGAAAATGTAGATAACCATAGTTGGTTTTAGGGAGAAAAGTAATTCACAAAGTAGTTGACTAAAAAGTCTGGTAGATAAGTACCTGTTTATTTCTTGTAGTTCTGAGCAATTATTACATCTAATTCAAGATAAATATGAAGTAATGATGCTGTTGAAAATGGGGGGGGGGGGGAGTATATTTTTAAGTCAAATGACCCATTAAACCTAATGTAATGCTAACATTTACTTAGTTCTGACTGTACAGTACCGTAGGTGATTCTACAGATGTAATGTATTACAGCTTTCAAAATATCCCCCCTTCACACTAAGTCCAAACAAGTATGAAAGGATCTGAATTCAATGTTCATCCAGATGGCGAGAGTTAATTATTTGGTTTAGGTTTATTGATCCTCAAAGAAGATGTCTTCTAAATCTACCATTCAACTGCAGGCCAAGTCTGTGTTCACTGGGTACATGGATATGTTACCTTACTACACCATTTACTATACGCAGCTATACTGTGTTCTTACAGTAACTTTTAAGGAGGTTTTTGTTCGTATTTTCTATACCTTTATTTGTTTTACAGATACCATCATGACCTTTTGAGTGTGTGAGTGATGTTAGATTGTGATTTTTCTTAATGATGTTACTTAAAATCCTTCATTGTCTTTCTTGAATAAAGAGTTGAGAACGACATGTAATGGAGAGAAGACTTTTAACAGTGTGAAAACAGTGAGTTTGGTGATGGAACAGGGGCCTGTTCAGGGGCGACATGGTGACCGGGGGGGCCACTGCCACCATTGGTCAGAGAGTTTTTTTTTTTTTACGCTCTCCGATGGCCATGCCCCCATCAACAGCACAAGTCGCAAACCAACGTACCTGCATTCTGACAGCGCTTCAATGGAGACGAGCAGCTAACCACTGGGTACTGTTAGAAAACTGCTGCTCTTAGTGATGCAGTGTGTGAGTTTTAAAATAGCAGTTTTTGACCCCAAATGAAAGACTTGCCAAAGCAGGCCCCCCCAGAAATTATGTCCTGGCTACGCCCCTGGGCCTGTTATGATGGTGCCTCATGGACCTACATATCCAAACTATGATGAAAAATACTGGCGGTGCTTATCAGAAGGCCTGTCTGTAGAATATGAATATATATATATATATATATATATATATATATATATATATATATAGAGAGAGAGAGAGAGAGAGAGAGAGAGAGAGAGAGAGAGAGAGAGAGAGAGAGAGAGAGAAGAGAGAGAGAGAGAGAGAGAGAGAGAGAGAGAGAGAGAAAGACAGAGAGAGAGACAGAGAAGACAGAGAGAGAGAGAGACAGAGAGACAGAGAAGAGAGAGAGACAGAGAAGAGAGAGAGACAGAGAGAGAGAGAAAGAGACAGAGAGAGAGAGAGAGAGAGAGAGAGAGAGAAAGACAGAGAAGAGAGAGAGAGAGAGAGAAAGACAGAGAAGACAGAGAGAAAGAGAGAGAGAGAGAAAGACAGAGAAGACAGAGAGAAAGAGAGAGAGAGAAAGACAGAGAAGACAGAGAGAGAGAGAGAGAAAGAGAGAGAGAGAGAGAGAGAGAGAGAGAGAGAGAGAGAGAGAGAGAAAGACAGAGAAGACAGAGAGAAAGAGAGAGAGAGAGAGAAAGACAGAGAAGACAGAGAGAGAGAGAGAGAAAGACAGAGAAGACAGAGAGAAAGAGAGAGAGAGAGAGAAAGACAGAGAAGACAGAGAGAAAGAGAGAGAGAGAGAGAGAGAGAGAGAGAGAGCGAGAGAGAGAGAGAGAGAGAGAGAGAGCGAGAGAGAGCGAGAGAGAGCGAGAGACACACAAAAACTCATCCTTTCTGTTATGCAGAAAAAATCTGGGATTGGACATGATTATGCTTGTGAGCGGTCTGTGAAGGGTGAACAGCACCACCTGCTGTTTTCATGTACCTGACTACTCCCAGTCTCTAGAAGAACAACTTGGTAACATACAGTAGCTTCTGTTCACATACAGCCATCATCATCATCATCATAACGTAGGATTCCTTCTCACCGACGCTGCAGTGTTAGGCTGCCGCCTAAGCAACACACGCCTGCCTCCTTAACTACGTTGTCAAAAAGCGATATCGGCCTTGTTACTCTGTCCTGTTTTCTCCCTTTCATTCCAAATCGTGACCAACGCCAGTCTCCCTTTACTGCAAAACGCATACAATAGTTTTTTTTTTTTTTTAAACCTTTTGCCCCCCCCTATGAAAGTCGCACCTGACTATAAGTCGCAGGACCAGACAAACTATGAAAGAAGTGTGACTAGTAGTCGGAAACTACAGTAGGCAGTAGCAGACTGGCCATCGGGAGCACCGGGAGATTTCCCTGTGGGCCGAAACCCTTCTGGGCTGGAGAGCCGCTTGACTTATAATTTTACTACTAACTACTAACTACTAATAAAAATGTCGGCAGAAGATTGAGCAACGGGGTTGTCCCCCCTTTCCCCCAGGCCGGTTGGTCTATTCCAAATTAACGTCTATGCAGCCCTTAGCCCCGCCCCCTTTGTCTCGCTTAAGGCTGAAATATACTACTCAGTTTTCACGGAGACGGACACAGGGAATGCCCTCTCCGATGTGCCCTCTCCGAACCCCTAGGATCGGAGCTTTACGTGCACTTCCTGATTTTCCTGACTATCTGTCCGCTAGTCTTTAATTTTACGGATACCCCTTGGCTGCGATTGGTTCCCAATTGGTTCCACACACAAAGACGTCATGTGGCAGGCCAGTCTAACATTCAAAGAACGTTTCTGGCTGTGAATTGTTTTCAGCACCCACAGCCTTCGGAGTAGGCCTACTTCAACGAATCCGTCCAACTCCGTTTGTCTGTCTGTCCGTAACTGAGTTGTAGTATAATTCGGCCTTTACACACGACGAACGATGGAAAACCAGGCTAAGAAACATAAGTGTGGGGTTGAAAAGTTAAGAGACAAAAATACATCACCTTCACTAGACAAGGTTTTACCATTTTTTTTTTGTTGTTTTTTTTAAATGTTTATTTTACATAAAGCTGCTTGTGCTCGCATTAGCTGACTTTGTGGAGGAGCTGGACATGCTCCTCAGCATCCTCCAAGATGATGGAAGACCGCTGATCCTCCTTGGGGACATCCACGTCGAAGCAAGGCAGGCTGTCGACTTCAGGCTTGTCTCTTCTGACTTCCTTTGACCTGACGCTACTGAACACACCGGCAACCAACACCGCAGGCAAACAGCTAGACCTCATCCTGACACGTAATTGTATCACTGACTTAACTTCTGTAACCCCACAACACATTTCTGATCACTCCTTTATCCATGTCTCTGTCTTTCTCCCTTCAACTCCTCCTACCTCGCCTCGTAACTTTTCGACACAACCTCCGCTCCCTATCCCCCTCCCATTTCTCCTCCATTGTATCATCCTCCCTCATATTAAGTTCACGTCCCACCCCAATGACAATGCCACCAACACCCTGTTAACCACATTGACTGCATCACTTGACACTATGTCCCCTGTCAACCAGGCCTGCACAAACTTCTCCCTCCTGCCTGTGGCTCATGGATGTTTTTCGTGAAGAACGGTTCGTCCTTCGGGCAGCTGAGAGGAGATGGCGCGAGTCCAAAGACGGTCCTTCCTGCAGAACTACAAACCAGTATCACTGCTACTATTCTTTTCAAAAACAATTGAACGCACTGTATATAACCAACTGTCAAGCTTTCTCTCTCAGAACAACCTGCTTGACCCCAACCAATCGAAGTGGCTTCAAGGCCACTCCACAGAAACTGCCCTCCTGTCTGTCACCACTACCCTCCAGTCTGCCAGAGCGGCTTCAAGGTCATCCGTCATCATTCTGCTGGACCTTTCTGCAGCGTTACTGATACGGTTAACCATCAGATCCTGCCCGCCAGACTTTCTGAAATGGGCATTACTGGCACTTCACTTCAGTGGATCTCATCCTACCTGTCGGGAAGATCCTACCAGGTCTCCTGGGGAGGCAAAGTGTCATGACCCGCCACCTCTCCACTGGTGTCCCACAGGGCTCCATCCTTGGACCCCTCCTCTTCTCCCTCTACACCACCTCGCTTGGAACAATCATCACCTCCCATTGCTTCTCTTACCACTGCTATGCTGACGACACGCAGCTGTACCTGTCGTTCCCACCGACTGGTCCGGGGATCTCAGCTAGGATTGAGGCCTGCCTCACAGACATCCCGCCTGGATGACCGAGCACCACCTCCAGCTGAACCTCGCCAAAACAGAACTTCTTATCATCCCGGCCAATCCCTCCATCTCCCACGATCTGTCAATCACCCTGGGATCTGCGTTGGTGACCCCTTCATCCTCTGCCAGGAACCTCAAAGTTACCATGGATGACGAGCTCTCCCTCACGGCCCACATTGATGCAGTCTCCCGGTCATGTAGATTCACCCGTTACAACATCCAGAAGATCAGGAGATACCTGTCTGAGCATTCCACCCAGCTACCAGTCCAAGCACTTGTTCTCTCAAAGTTGGACTATTGCAACTTGCTCCTCGCTGGTCTCCCAGCATGCGAAACCCGTCCTCTCCAGAGGATTCAAAACGCAGCAGCCTGCCTGGTCTTCAATCTACCCAGACGCTCCCATGTTAACCCACTCCTCATCTCTCTCCACTGGCTACCCATCACGGCCCATATCTAATTCAAGACCCTGGTACTGACCTTCCGAGCAGTGAATGGGACTGCACCCGACTACATCAAATCTCTCCTCCAGCCTTACACCCCCACCCACCACCTACGGTCTTCTTCTGACAACAGGTACACTCGTCTGACAGGTACACTCTTGCTTCTTGCTTCACTTTTTGAGGTTCATGTTGTGTTTCTCCATAACGCTATATAAATAGAATATATTATTATTATTATTATGCTACCCTTTGACACATTTGTTTTTTCACAATGTATGCTTCATATTTTGGCTGCTCGCAATGTTTGATTGTTTGATCTCGTTGTTATGATCAGAGACCTCTGCACTTTTGTAAAACTCTCTCTTGGAAGTCGCTTGGATGAAAGCGTCTGCTAAATGCATAAACGTAAACGTAACTAGCCTCTCAGCAAACACAGGAAGTGCATACATTAGCAGGGCAGCTGTGGTGGTGTAGCTATACGGGGGTCGGTTCTGGTGGGCCAGTCGGGATCTAAGTCCAGGGCCCATTTTTACTCCCAGTCCGTCCCTGACGACAGGTATATGTTTAGAACCTTCTTTTTCAGAGCATAATGATGAAAATGATCAACAGTGTCAAAGCAGTCATGAACAGTGATGCCTGCAAAAGCAAAACCTACAGTAGGTAACATAGATCGTAATATATTCTTCCCAATCCACCAGTTGACGGGCAGAGTATATTACGATCTGTGGTCACATGTCCGAAGAGTGTTATTCAGTCATCCTTTCCACTGCTGCTTGGCCCCAGGAGTGAAGTCATGTACATAGATGATAGTCTCATTCTTATTAAGGAACCCTCTATGTAACCCTATCTACCCTCTACTATTCTAAGAGGAAAAAGTAGAGAAAAATTTGAGTGGTTTGGAGATGGTAAGTAGGAGTTGATTTTGGAGAAGTGGATGAGACACATCACTAACATTGTTGTGGCCATGAAGGCAGCCAGCAGGGTAGGAGGTCAGGTCATCGAGGGATCTAGACTTCCACCTCTTCCTCTGCACAGTCAGGTAGTTCTATCACAAAGGAACTCGATAGTCAGGCTTAATGAATGTAGCTATAATGTATTTTGCCTGAAAATGCCTTTTTGGTTACAGGGGTATTCATTTCTTTGATCTTTTCATTAGAGTTCTAAAGGTTTACAGTATGACCACATCTAGCAACACCCCTCCTCCTTTCAAATCCAAACAGGGTCAAGGGCGTGAATTCCCTGTCCTTCCACATGGTATGAGGTCATCGTGCTAGAAGGGATCAAACACTGCTGCATGTGCGCTGCATGGGTGAGTCTTAAGATATCTCATCAATGGTGTATCCCAACACGAGGTAATGTTAAAATATCCCATCAATGGTGTATCCCAACACGAGGTAATGTTAAAATATCCCATCAATGGTGTATCCCAACACGAGGTAATGTTAAAATATCCCATCAATGGTGTATCCCAACACGAGGTAATGTACATTTATGTGCTGAATTTATTTGTCATGTACCATTGTAGCCATTGCACTTTTACACTATTTTCTCTATTTATATTCTGCATATTGGGTAAACTTCTTACTTACTTCAACTAGCAGGTAAAGTATGGTCAGTTTATCTTTAAGGAGCGCAATGATTGACTATGAAAATAAAGTGCTTTTGTAATCCTATGATTTCTTCACAGATATGACCTTTAGCGACAATGCATCAACAGTGACATGGTTTACTCTTTCTGGGTTTCATGAGATGATGGAACACAGAGCCACATTCTTCTCTCTAACTTTACTGTGTTACTGTGCGATTATACTAGTAAATGTTGCTCTCATTTTGATGATAGTCCTGGATGAAAACCTCCATGAGCCCATGTACATCTTCCTGTGTAACTTGTGCATCAGTGGACTTTTTGGCACAACAGGATTCTACCCCAAGTTCCTTCTGGATCTACTGTCTGATCTGGAGGTTATCTCTTATGCAGGATGTCTCATTCAGTCTTTTGTCATATATTCTTCTTCCTGTGGAGACTTTGTAATTCTAGCAGTGATGGCTTATGACAGGTATGTGGCAATCTGTAGACCACTGGAGTATCACTCTGTTATGACCAAGCAGGGGGTCACTCGGTTAGTCTCTTATCCTTGGCTCTCTACATTCTCTTTAATGACGGTTTCCACTATTTTGACAAGTAAACTGAGGTTGTGTGGATCACATATAGAGAAGCTCTACTGTGCAAACTGGCCCATTGTTAAACTATCTTGCACTTCAATGACAGTAAATAATATAATGGGGTATATTACTATACTTATACGTTGGTCATGTAACATTCATTGTGTGTTCCTATGTATTTCTTATCAAATCTTGTTTGAAGTCCATTGAAAACAAGGGAAAGTTTATGCAGACCTGCATGCCGCATTTGTTGTCATTAATTAATGTTTTCTACTGTAGATATGGTTCAACAGATGTTTCACAAAACTTTCAGAATTTTATGGCAGAACAATTTTTAGTTATTCCTCCAATTTTAAACCCGCTTGTTTATGGTCTTAAACTGAAGCAGATTAGAAAAACATTTTTGGTTTTATATGCGAGAAGTACTAGAAGGAAAAAGTCTTTAATGTAAAGAGAACCATAACAGGTTATGTTATAACCATATTAGGTTGGGCGTACAATATTAATTGTAGTTCCACATTAAAAAGTTGCTGTCTAACTACCCTGGAAGAAAAGCAGTACCTGTTTAATACTCTCAGTTCTGACCAATTATTTAATTTAATTCATATTCTGCAACCGTGCAATACTATTTGTTATTAGCAGCTGCACTGTGTTATTTAAATTACAATCAAGGCCTTGCAAGAGTGTGAGTACTGTTAGACCAGGATGTGTTTAAATGATGTCACTTACAGTCCTGCTGTGTGTTACAATGTCGTATGGAGGAGGACGTTATTGATACAGTTACCAACAATGTCAATTACGTCTTACTCTCTCTCTCTCTCTCTCTCTCTCTCTCTCTCTCTCTCTCTCTCTCACTCACTCACTCGGTCATATAAATTACTGACTTTTGCTTATCAGAAGGCCAGGTGTGCAGTCTATTTACCTTACCCTGTTAGATTTTCCTATCGTAGCATTAAACTAACTGTAACCCTGACCTTCGAGTGCTCATGTGCCATAAGTCCTGGTAGGACAATCTGACAGGTGGGTTCAAATGTCAGGACACCTGCACCCTGCTACAGACTCACACACTCTACCTTCTGTAAGCCTCCATGCTGACACCTATCTGAACTGCTCTGTCTATGAGGTCACTAATCCAAACAGATTTCAATTACAAAACAAGAACAATTCCACAGTCCCCCTATGCTTATTGAAATATGAATCAAGTAATCTAAAGCATATATGTAGACGAAATGTATAAAACTGTATAAAAACAGAATGGAATTGAATGTGAGAATGGTAAAAAAAAAAACACAAGAAGTAATCTGGTGATGTAATGTGTATAGATCATAATCATGATAGTGATACTAGTAGTGTAAAACAATCACTATGGAAAATAGAGAGATGGTTATTGTTGTGATGATTTCAATCGGTGGCCATGGAACTGCTGAGTCAATTGAAAAGGGTTGAATCTGAACAGGATTCCATCCCAAATTCCTTTTTGATCTACTGTCTCATCTGCAGGTTATTTATTATGCAGGATGTTTAATCCAAACTTTTGTCATTTATTCTTCTGCCTGTAGTGACTTTTCAATTCTAGCAGTGATGGCTTATGACAGGTATGTGGCAATCTGTAGACCACTGGAGTATCACTCTGTTATGACCAGGCAGGGGGTCACTGTGTTAGTGTCTTATCCTTGGCTCTCTACTTTCTGTTTAATAACTGTTATCAACATTTTAACAAGTAAACTGAAGTCATGATGTGGATCACATATAACCACAGCAAACAACATATCAGGTTATATTGGCATGCTGTTCTATACTGGGCATATACTATTCATTGAGTGTTCCTATGTACATCTTATCAGGTCATGTTTGAAGTCTATTGAGGACAGGGGAAAGTTCATGCAGACCTGCATGCCACATTTACTGTCATTAATTAATGTAGCAGGTGCTCTGTTTGATGTTTTCTACAGAAGATATGGTTCAGCAGATATGTCACAAAACATTCAGAATTTTATAGCTGTACAATTTTTTTGTATTCCTCCAATTTTAAACCCGCTTATTTACGGTCAGGGCTAACTGCCATGTTTCGGTCATTTGCAAGCCATGATGTAAACCTTGTGGTTTCTTGTCAGCATCAGTCAAACCGCCTAAGTAGATATCTGTCTCTCAACAAGAAATGTTTGGCACTTCTGGAGGAAGACGACATCCTGAACTGTCCAAGAGAAGACTTGCGAGAAAACATTAAAGTAAGTACTGGATTATTTATTATTGGTTGAATATAATACAGGTATTCTCATAGCTTTTAATTTTGATACTGTATAACACATGTCCCTCCATTGATATTATAGACAACCATGTAAATACAAAAGTAATTTAAATTAAATACATGTTTTAAGATGCAATTCTTTAAATGCACGTCTTCAAAAAATGACTAGTGCCATTGTAGTATGGAGTAAGGCAGTTGGTGTGGACAGTATGGGCCAACCTGCCATAAATGAAGAGTCTCTTGTATCACATTCTTAAAATAACATCTTCATCATGTTCCACTCATTGTGAGACTAAACTGTCTGTAAACGGTGAGAAGTTTCCCTCCCTGATTCACTCAGCTCAAACTGAAAATGTATTTTAAACAGTGACCACACCATTTCTTCATAAAGAGAAGATGATGCCTTGGACAAATTACATTGTCACGTCTGGATTTTAGGCTGTGACAGAAAGGATTCCACACATGGGGTTGAAAAGCAATAACAAATAAATGTATTGAAATAATCGAACAAAAACATTTAAGGACAATGAAGAGATGTGTCGTGTAGTGAACCGGCAGTGCCAAGGCAGTGTGAGTCTGGTTTACGTTGGCACTGAAAGCAGCACTTAGCAGTGCATTACCTGCCTGTGAATGTGTCCCTTTTCTGCCTATTGTATTTGAGACACTCCTGTTCCCCTGTCTGACTGCACTCATAAAATTGTAACTGTAGCACGTGTGTGATAAAGCAGGCAAGGAGTCAGCGTCTTTTGAATGAAAGCGCACGAGGTCTTTACTTGAAATAAACAGGGTAATACAAAACAAAGGTCAGACGCCACACAACCAAAAACATGAAACAAGAATAAGACTTCACAACGAAGTCGGAAACATCTCGGCTTATATAGCCGTCCTAATTAGTCCCAAAACAAAACAGGTGCGTCTTAGAACTCCGGTGACGCAGACCGGCGCACCGTCGCCGTGCGCTCCGTGACAACGTGAGCCTGCACGGCACTGTATGCACTACTGCAGGGCCAGATGCAGCCTGCTTTGACTGGGGGCGCAGAGAACATTTCTGGGGGTTATCATGATTACGGAAATGGATCGTATTTTGTTATATTTATACCATTTCTGAAACTGCTTAACGATCCGAGCGTTAAGCCAGGGAGGGAAGGAGAGTGTACCTATTTGCAACGGATATCAATAATAATTTGGTTTTCACATAAACTCCCTCTCCATTAGCATGCTCTCAAGTGTCACGCATTGAGCGTGACAGTCACTCATTTCTGTCTTTTGTCACTCCCGCCACACATAAAAAAAACCATAATATATTTAATATGCCGCCTCTATATTTAACTGCGCCGCTCTCACTATGAAACCGGCAGGAATCAAGCGCGTCTCCCCTGGAGTCAGCCTGCCATTTATCAGCCAAACAAAAAAAAATAGAAAGGGGCTACACAACAGCCAATCAGAGTAAGCCAATCAGGGTCATATTTAATGGTAATTTACAGTACTATATTCAGTATAAGTGTATATAGATGTGACAAACTTAAAGAAAGGGTAACATTAAGTGTCGTAATAGATGGTGAGGGTAGTTGTACAGTAAGTTTGTTTTGGGCTGATTGGAGTGATTGGTTCAGAGTATGCAATACTGTAGGAGCAATAGTTTTTTCAGAGACACCATAAGCTAATCTACATTCCTTTCAGATTTGTTATCACAAAAACCACGTCTGTGTGATGATGTGATGCCTTGTCTAACTGTGAGCCAAGGACCAAGGACTTTTAGAATTTGACAATATATCCATCTACTTTTCTCTCAGACCATCAACCATGGGGACAACATCCTTCTTGTGTCTTAGTCTGGTGATCACGTGGGGAGTCAGCAGTGAAGTAGCTGACAACTTTAACAACTGCAATAACTTCTTCTTTAAGACGGCTCCAGTGTCTGGTCTGGATATACCCACAGTCCTTACACCACAAACAACTGTTGGTTTGGAGAACTATGAAATATGTCTCTCTGCTTACAATGTTGCACCTCTAGCACATATCTGTCAGAGAGGTGATGAAGAGGTATATTATTTTGCTACCCTGTACGACCGAAGCAGGAGAATCCCCCTGTACTCTGCCTACCAGGTGGACTTGACAGACACAGACACAGGGAGGGGGAGAAACGCATTCTATCAGGAACCACAGGTATATTTCCATATTTCAATGTTGACATACACTGTGATGTTTTAATATGTCATGTAAGTGTTTGGAGTTTGTAAAAGGTGTGCAATGGCATATTAAGTCCACAAGGTTTAAATGGAGAGGATCACTGTCAGAAACATTTCAGATGTAACCTTTTATTCTGTATAAAATTATACTGTGTTTAGCTTTGTGTGCAAAGATAGGCCTAACCCCAAATCAGAACTCTGGGTAACACTAGGCTTATGTAAACAAAGGGACCTGGGCTGACCACTATCTTGCTGGAGGGGCCATAAAAGAGTTAATCATATGGTTGAGCTTGGAGGGGTCAGAGAGCACACTCACACACTCACACACAAACATGCACGCACACACGCACGCCAGGTCTATGCAAGGGAGCCAATGAAGTAAGAGACATGGTACATTTGAATGCCTTTGTTTTAGCCAATGACTGTCCAGAGCGGTACTATTTAAATAGGTAGCTAGCACAACATGCGAGTGGACAAACTTTGTGGCACCATGACGTGTGATGTTTTGTCTCCTTGCGGCTGCAAGCAATAAAGCTTTCTTGACTTGTTCACCAACTGACTGTGCAATGCTTGGTAAAGATTAATATTTCTTATCCTTTGTCTTTTTCAGCTGGTGCATCGCAGTCTGCCACCAAATCAATTGGGCATAAATGATTGTAAACACAATATTATGTTATATAATAAACAAAACAGCTGCAAAGAAAGTTCCAGTCAATACCAACGGATGAATAAGATAATGCAGAGTCAGGCAGTTGATAATGATTTTGTTGATTATGATTATGACCGAGGCCACCTGAACCCTGCAGGTCACCACAGTAGGAGGGACTCCAGTGCCACCACGGTGTTCACCAATGTAGCTCCGCAAAATAAAACTATGAACAATGGAGTGTGGAGTGAATACGAGAACTGGGTGAGAAGACATGGGGAGGAAGTGGGCTGTTATAAGATGTATGCCGTGGTTGGGGTGGTCCCGAGTGATCTTGACAGTGATGGTGAGTGGATGGTGAGGGTCAACAAAAATGGGGGAAAAAAAATTCTGTCAATGTGCCGAGTCACTTCTGGGGTGCTTATTGCTGCACCAACAGTGAAGATGAGCCTATTCTGTCTTGGGGCGCTATTTGTCCCAACTTAAACATTACACCTGATTCAGTAGTCAACCGGTATAATTCTGTTGGAGAGCTTGAAAATGAACTTAAAAATCTTAGACTGGGCAGCAACTTCAAAATCTTTGACAGTTGTGGCCCAGTAGTAAGGCCTTAGCCTTTGTGGTGCTTCAAGTGGCCCCCAGACAGTCATTCTATCACTTGTGGTTTAGAGGAGCTCAGCAGGCTGTTTCATGGTGTTCACTTTTAGGACGTTTTGTGAAAATGTCAAGTTGGAAACCTTCTGTTGATTTTCATATTTAGATATATTTAGAATGTATTTACAATAAGTGGATAGATTACATGCATATTTATTGGCTGTGTAAACCTCATGGAAGGTGGAGAGTCTGTTGGAATTATTTTAACTTTGAATATAGTTTCTATTAAAGCTCGCTTTGCAAAGCAAATTCAAACTGGATTGGATATTAAGGTCATTCATGTCTTTCACTCCTTTAATTACAGTTGTACTGTTTTCTGTGTAAAGGAAGTTTTCCAACGGCACTGTATTTCTAGATTGATACAACTGCCAGATTGATACAAATACTTAATTTGAATATTACAGCACAAAACAGAGTACTCTGTGACCTGTCAAAATGGAGGACACGTATTGCTACAAGTCGTTTGATGGGTTGGTAGAGTTTATAATTCACAGAGAGTCTTATAAAGACTAATAACATATGGTCATCCTATACACCAATCAATCAATGTAGCTGTCCCTTGTCTCTTCAGTGATTCGTTAACCAACTTCCTTTTACTTTTAACATTGATGCATTTAGTAGACGCTTTTATCCAAAGCGAATCCAAGAGAGAGTTTTACAAAAGTGCATAGGTCACTGACCATAACAACGAGATAGCCCCAAACATTGCGGGTAGCAAAACATGAAGCATACATTGTGAAACCAAATAAGTCCCAAAGGGAAGAACAATAAAAGCATGTAGGTTAGACAAGTTACGATTAAACAGCAAGAATCTCAAAAGTGCAAGAGTGTACCTGTGGAAAAAGCAAGTAACAATAATATATTTCACAGCGAGCACAATAATTTTAAGACAGTTACAACAAACCAACAATAGCAACAAGTCTCTCAATAAGAGTCATTGTGATTTTGGGGGAAACTAACATCAGGGCCAGCCAATCATTCCTAAGTGCCGTTGTACTCCCGGAACAAGTGCGTCTTGAGCCTTTTCTTAAAGGTGGGGAGACAGTCAGTGTCCCTGATGGAGGTGGGGAGTTGATCCCACCATTAGGGGGCCAGACAGGAGAAGAGCTTGTGTTGGGACCGGGCGCTCTTGGTAGAATATTAATTGTCGTTCCACATTAAAAAGTTGCTGTCTAACAACCCTGGTAGAAAAGCAGTACCTGTTTAATACTCTCAGTTCTGACCAATCATTTAATTGAATTAATTGTGCAACCGTACAATACTTTTTAGTATAAACAGCTGCAATGTTTTTTTTTAAATTACAATCAAGGCCTCGCAAGAGTGTGAGTACTGTTAGACCAGGATGTGTTTAAATGATGTCACTTACAGTCCTGCTGTGTGTTACAATGTCGTATGGAGGAGGACGTTATTGATACAGTTACCAACAATGTCAATTACGTCTTACTCTCTCTCTCTCTCTCTCGCTCTCGCTCTCTCTCTCTCTCTCTCTCTCTCTCTCTCTCTCGCTCTCGCTCTCGCTCTCTCTTTCTTTATATTCTTTACACATGAAATACTTATAACAGTGGGAAAAAAGCATTTGGTGAAAAAACGATGCCCTGTTTAAACGGTCCCTAGTGGTCCTAAAGTCATAAAAATTACTTACTTTTGCTTATCAGAAGGTTGGATGTTCTGTCAATTCATCCTACCTTGTCAAAATGTCCTACCAAAGCACCAAACTAACTGTCACCCTGACCTTGGTGTGGGCATGTGCCAATAGTCCTGGTAGGACAATCTGACAGGTGGGTTCAACTGTCAGGACACCTGCACCCTGCTACAGACTCACACACTCTACCTTCTGCAAGCCTCCATGCTGACACCTATCTGAACTGCTCTGTCTATGAGTTCACTAATCAGATTTAACGTACAAAAAAATCAAAATCCCACAGTCCCATCTATAATAATTGAAATATGAAGTGATTAGTCAAAAACATAAATGTATAAATAAGTATGACAATGAAGAGAGAATGGAATTGAACATGAACTTGTGAAAGAAAACACAAGAAGTAATGTGGTGACGTAATGTGTATAGATCCTAATCATGATAGTGACAGTAGTAGTGTAAAACAATCCCTATGGAGAATACAGTTGGTTGTTGTTGTGATGATTTCAATTGGTGGCCAATTGAGTTTATTGATGCGAGTTTGGATCATTAAACCATGCAAGGCTCACACTTGGTGGTCTAAGGAATGACCAGGGTTGGTTACAGGGTGATTTAAACACCCTGAAATGAACAAGAACAAGGAAAGTGTCTATCGATATATATCGATAGATATAGAGTACACCAAGTAACCTCTTGACTCCAAGAGAGGAGTCTTACAGTAATACACACAAAAATAATAATAATAACTAATCCTTTTTGTTGTACAGAAACATCTAGAACTGGCCATGATCTCTGCTCATAAGGGGGGTCTGTGTAAGGTGAACAGCACCACCTGCTGTTTTCATATACCTGACTACTCCCAATTTCTAGAAGAACAACTTGGTAACATACAGGAGCTTACACATTATACACAGGTGCTTACATTTCTTTGAACTTCTCATTAGAGTTCTAAAGGTTTACAGTATGACCACATCTAGCAACACCCCTCCTCCCTTCACTCCTTTCTAATCCAAACGGTGTCAAGGGCCTGAATTCCCTGTCCTTCCACATGGTATGAGGTCATCGTGCTAGAGGACATAAGATACTGCTACATGTAGGGTGCATGGGTGAGTCTTAAGATATCTCATCGATGGTGTATCCCAACACAAGGTAATGTACATGTATGTGCTGAATTTACCTCTCATGTATCATTGTAGTCATTGCACTGTTAAACTGTATTTTTTTCTACTTTCTCTACATATTGTGTAACCTTCTTACTTACTTCTACTAGCAGGTATACCATGGTCAGTCATGTGTAAGAAGCACAGTGATTTAATCAGAAAATAAAATGCTTTTGTAACCCTTTTCTTTTCTTAACAGATATGATATTTAGTGTCAATGCATCAACAGTGACATGGTTTACTCTTTCTGGGTTTGATGAGATGATGGAACACAGAGCCACGTTCTTCTCTCTAACTTTACTGTGTTACTGTGCGATTATACTAGTAAATGTTGCTCTCATTTTGACCATCATCCTGGATGAAAACCTCCATGAGCCCATGTACATCTTCCTGTGTAACTTGTGCATCAGTGGACTTTTGGGCACAACAGGATTCTACCCCAAGTTCCTTCTGGATCTACTGTCTGATCTGCAGGTTATCTCTTATGCAGGATGTCTCATTCAGTCTTTTGTCATATATTCTTCTTCCTGTGGAGACTTTGTAATTTTAGCAGTGATGGCATATGACAGGTATGTGGCAATCTGTAGACCACTGGAGTATCACTCTGTTATGACCAAGCAGGGGGTCACTCGGTTAGTCTCTTATCCTTGGCTCTCTACATTCTGTTTAATGACGGTTTCCACTATTTTGACAAGTAAACTGAGGTTGTGTGGATCACATATAGAGAAGCTCTACTGTGCAAACTGGCCCATTGTTAAACTATCTTGCACTTCAATGACAGTAAATAATATAATGGGGTATATTACTATACTTTTCTATGTTGGTCATATAACATTCATTGTGTGTTCCTATGTATTTCTTTTCGAATCTTGTTTGAAGTCCATTGAAAACAGGGGAAAGTTCATGCAGACCTGCATGCCACATTTGTTGTCATTAATTAATGTAGCAGTTGCTCTGTTGTTTGAAGTTTTCTACAGTAGATATGGTTCAACAGATGTTTCACAAAACTTTCAGAATTTTATGGCTGTACAATTTTTAGTTATTCCTCCAATTTTAAACCCGCTTATTTATGGTCTTAAACTGAAGCAGATTAGAAACCAAAATCGGAATTTATGTATGATAATTACAAGAAAGAAAATTTCTTCAATGTAAAGATAATCATAGTAGGTTTTAGGGAGAATAGTGTTTTTATTTTTTATTTTTTAAGTACTTTATTTAAGTACAACAATACACACTGCTGACTAAGAAGTCTGGTAGATTAGCACCTGTTTATTTCTTGTAGTTCTGAGCAATTATTAAATCTAATTCAAGATAAATAAAGTAATGATGTTGTTGAAAAAATGGGGGGAAAAATATATATTTTTTTAAGTCAAATGACCCATTAAACGTAATGTAATGCTAACATTTACTTACTTCTGACTGTACAGTACCGTAGGTGATTCTACAGATGTAATGTATTACAGCTTTCAAAATATCCCCCCTTCACACTACGTCCAAACAAGTATGAAAGGATCTGAATTTAATTTTCATCCAGATGGCGTGAGGTAATAATTATAGTTTGGTACAGTTTAATCTTCTGTTTATTGATCCTCTAAGAAGATCTCATCTAAATCTACCATTCAACTGCAGGCCAAGTCTGTGTTCACTGGGTACATAGATGTTACATATTGTGCAACCTTACTGCACCTTTAACCATAAGCAGCTATACTGTGTTCTTACAGTAACTTTTAGGGAGGTGATTGTTAGTATTTTCTATACTTTTATTTGTTTTACAGACACCACCATGACCTTGTGAGTGTGTGAGTGATGTTAGATTGTGAAGTTTTTTAATGATGTTACTTGGCATTCTTTATTGTCTTTCTAGAATAAAGAGTTGAGGACGACATGTAATGGAGAGAGGACTTTATTGATGCAGTCGCCAGCAATGTCAACAAAGTTACAAGTCTCAGACTTCCTCTCTTTCTGTATGTTTTCTTATAGCAGACTTATATCAGTGTGAAAACGGTGTTTGGTGAAGAAACAGGGGCCTGTTATAATAGTGCCTCGTTGGCCTACATATCCAAACTATGATAACAAATACTGGACTTGTGTTTATCAGAAGGCCTGTCTGTAGAATATGAATATATATATATATATGGGTCGATAAATAGTAGATACATATAGTACACCAAGTAACCTCTTAACTCCAAGAGAGGAGATTTAATACACACAAAAACTCATCCTTTCTGTTATACAGAAACATCCGGGATCGGACATGATTATGCTAGTGAGCGGGGTCTCTGTAGGGCGAAAAGCAACACCTGCTGTTTTCATATACCTGACTACTCCCGATCTCTAGAAGAACAACTTGGTAACATACAGTAGATTCTGTTCACGTACAGCCATCATCATCATCATAATGTAAGATCCCTTCAGGGCGGCGCTAGGGAGGGGCTAGCAGGTGCTTCAGCACCCCCAAGAAAGACCAAAGCACCCCGATAGCACCCCCAGAAATATTGCTCATTTATTAATAGTAGTTAGGACCGGAGTGGCCATCGGGAGAATTTACGGTGGGCCGCTCTGCCCGCTCATAAATTGGTCCAGCAGATCGCCTGCTTTTTTTCACACACCGAATAAAATGATATTACTGTGTGACTGATAAGTAAGCTAATAGGCTATACTAGGTTTTAATCTAAATAACACAAGTGCGTGTACCAAGTTTGTTGCCACGGAGACAACCCTAAACAATGATTTATTGTGAAGTTAGCAAGATTAACCTGATGCAAAAATAATAAAATGTATGGGGAAAAGATGCAAGGAAGGAACTGAAAAAGCCAGGTAAAAAAATAGAGATCTATCACTTTGTAAATATAGGTTCCTGCAAGGGTGGGAAAAATGTGTTTTCTCAAAAGCCCTGAATCTTTCAGGTACAAATTTGGGTTGTAATTTCCGGAAATATTACAATACAAGTGCAACGAAATGTTTATATTAGCCTACAGAAAGCTCAAAAAACTATTTGGCACAGAAAAAAATAAAATTTTAGCTCGCGGGCTAGGCGCGCTTGCATTCATGTGAAGTTCCGTTTTCCCCTCGCATCAAAACCTTGACCAGGTTCTCAGTTCGGGTTAAGCCCCGATTGTTCAACTTATGGCTCGGCTCCTGGTGGGGGATGGGCTGTCTTTGGCCATTACACTGCCTGGCTGACAATGGGTCCCACTCCGGCCCAGGCGGCCCTGATTGTATTTATATAATATATTGAATTACGCATCTCCCCCTGTCAATGATCTGGCACCCCCTTAGCACCTGCATTAAAAAAAATATTTGGCGCCGCTCCTGCTTCTCACCGATGCTGCAGTCAACAATGTAGCAGATGAACCTGACTGCTGCTCCAGTACATCCCAGGGTTTTCCGCAGCACTTTGCAGTTAAAACCTGTTCTCGTTCCTTGGCTCGCCGGCGAGCCAGAAAGACCGCGCCCCCTCCCTCAGTGAGAACGCACTCAATTCAAAAAACTTTTTTTTTAGACTGCTACACATATGATACCTAGTTGGAAAGCTACGCTTCTTGTGCTTTCCATTGAAATAAACCAATTCAAGCTCAACTCGCAACAGAAAGTACCGTCAACGTCTTTGTCTGGTGACCGTTCATTCAACAATGCCAGAGAAAAAAGTTGTAGGCTACTTACCTACGATTACTTAGGAATGTTCCAGGTATGCACATAACTCATCAAAACCTCATCTTCTTACATTTCCAAGGGTCCAAAGTATCAAACCATGTCGAGTATTTGTCCAAACAATTAATTATATCCACACAGCCACGATCTTGTTGCTTCATTCTTCAATCGTCATTTTTTTTTTTTCTCAGTCTCTCACGCACTATCGCTCATAGGAGGAGATGTGAGTCGAGTACAAACGCGGGGGTAGTCTTAAAATGGCCGCTCTACTCTGACCTTTTGATTGACACCTTGGTTGACCCAATAGGAGCTTCCATGCCCCGGTGACAGCCCTCTAAAGCCAACTAGGTCTGTGCGTCCAATTCCATTTTCCAATTCCAATTCCATTTTCAAAACCAAGCATTTTAGCTTTCCTTTTCTCAAAGGCAGAAAAGAATACCCAGGGCTTGGTTTACACCTATCAACATTTCTAGCCACTTGGGGACCAAAGGCAGGCTAGGGGAACTCATATTAACGTTAAATAACCTCCTAAAGTGACATTTTCATGTTCATGGGACTTTTAAGTCGGCCGCCTAAGCAACACACGCCTGTCGCCTTAACCATGTTGTCAAAAAGCAATATCTGCCTTGTTACTCTGTCCTGCTTTCTTCCTTTCATTCCAAACCGTGACCAATGCCAGTCTCCCTTCTCTGCAGAACGCATACCGTTTTTTTGGGGGGGGAAAAATCTTATGCCCCCCCCACATTTTTATATTAACCGTTTCATCCATAAAAAAAGCAAATTTTCAGCAACTACACTGCCCATTTCTTGTCACAGCTTAATTCAGATGCTGATTTACGTGTACTGTTTAACTGAAATATGAATTGTAAAAACTTATAGCAATGGCGGTCAAAGGATTCTGTTTGTCTTGTTGGTCACGGCAATCCCGCCCCCCACCCCTGAAGCAAGCGGTTCATAATATGGACCAATCCAGCCAAGGGGTATCTGTAAAATGACGGACGGATAGTCAGGAAAATCATGAGGTAGGAATGGGCGATATAAACGATATGCAATATAAACGATACAAAATTGCCCTACGATAGAGATTTAAATCGCGATAATGCATTTAGGACGCAATCTACCCGTGAAATTTAGAGCCATGAGCTGCAATGCATCATCGTATTAATCATCTTGAGGAGCTTTGGCTGAAAGCGAAAGCTGGTGAAAAAGACAGGTGCAGCTTCCATTATTTGGACTTGATTTGGATTTAGGCCGTCCGACGAGCAGCAGCAAACTACTGGGGGGGGTCACAAAACGTTACACGTTACAAAAAAAAAAGAAAAACAACAATATATATGTATTACATCCTCTCGTACTCTTTCTTAAAAAGCTAACAAATCTATCTCTTTCTCTCCCTGACCCTGTTTTTCTGCTTGAGCAGCACTGGTTGAAACCTCAAAATATTGTAACCAATTTCTGCATATATGCAGGTAGCAACGCTAGTGCTAAATAAGTATTTGGTCGGCTCCATGACACCGGGTAAGTAGGGCTCGCAAGACTGCTCACCAAAAGAACGATGGGGAACCTATCGTAGGTACCTAGCGAAAAGTCACCAACTTTCCTAGACTTGTAGCTACGGTAGCCTACTAATGCTGAAGGCTCGCTGACATTGCATACCGTTGTTGCTAGCGTGTGCTGACGTTATGACTGCGTGTGCGTGTGTATGTGAGAGACGTGTGAGTGACAGAGAGACGGAGGGAGAGCAGGGAAAAGAAATGCTGCTGAATGAATATGCTGCTTGTTATAAAATTATGACGAAACGCAATATGTGGCGGCCTGTGTTTATTCTGTGGCGCATCGCCACAAATTACTCTGTGTGGGAAACACTGGGGTCTATGTAACCTGTTCTGAAATGGTTCTATTATAATAATAATAATAATAATTAATATAATAAATAATAATTAATATAATATCAGGATATATATCGTTATTGCAAGAGGCTGCAATGTATATCGCAATATGGATTTTAGGCCATATCGCCCATCCCTATCAGGAGGTGCACGTAGAGCTCTCCAAGGGGCTCGGAGAGGGCTTGGAAAGGGCGTTTCACGTCGGAGAGGGCGTTCCCTGTGTCCGTGAAAACGGAGTAGTATAAATCGGCCTTTACAGATACGGCAGATACGGACGGATAGACTTTGTTTATGGTTCTCCGTAGGCTGTGGGTGCTGAAAACAATTCACCGCTGAAGAGTAGGTGGCGCAACGTTTTTTTTGTCAAAGACGACCTTAGAGAAACCGTGTATGTGTGGAAGTCGTCATCGAGTGTTTATTTACCTAGGATATAAAGTCAGAGCAAATTTACAATTTAGCCGTTTCATCAATAAAATACACACATTTTCAGCAACTACACTGCCCATTTCTTGTCAAATTTTATTTCAGATGCTGATTTACATGTACTGTTTAGCTGAAATATGAATTGTAAAAACTTACAGCAATGGCGGTCAAAGGATTCTGTTCGTCCTGTTTATCACGGCAACCCCGCCCCCACTCCTGACGCAAGCGGTTCTTAATACTGACCAATCACAGCCAAGGGGGTATCCTTAACTATCCGAAATTACGACGGATAGTTAGAAAATTCAGGAGGTGCACGTCAAGCTCTCCAAGGCGAGAATGTCTAATATAGGGAGAACTGCCACTCTCGAACTAAGGTCAAACTTCCGGGTTCTGAGCTGGTTGCTGTTCCATGTGAGGGTGCTAACGAGCGAGTGCAGAATGAATGGAGGTATATGGAGCTATACCCTTCAAAATCCACTTTTCTCATAATATATATTTTTGTCTAGTATTTTGAATTCAGAATTCAAAAGGCGAGGCAAAAAAAAATACACACTGCAGGCTGATCTAAAAAGCCTTTGAAAATGTCATTGACGTCATACACATCGTACGACCAGAGCTACTGCTTTACGGCAAGCTCTGGTCACTTCCTTTTTTCTCTCAAGGCATCGACAACACAGCTGACAGGTTAGGCCCTCCCTGTCAATACACATGCTAGAAAGTTTTGACCTGCTAATGTTGTTGCTAATGGTGCTAATGCTCATGTAATTTCTGATTCTGCTTCGGATGCCATCAAGCGGGAGCTTTGGTCGTATCAGTCCTTCTCTAACCAATCAGCATTCATTAGCAGAATGCTAGCGTGTTATGGGCAACAACGACTTACCCTGTAAGAAATCAAAAGGACATAAGTACTCGTTCATTCAACTTTCGACCTATAATCCATGTTGAACATGCAAAAACTACAATCAAATCGGAGATTTCTCAACGACAATCAGGCAATAGAGACAAATTTAGCCGTTAAACTCCACAGACTCCCATTCAACATGCACTCGCTCGCGATCACCCCCTATGAAACTTTAGTGGAACAGCCAAATTCGGTACAATGGGGCTTAATAGGGAGTGGCAAGGCTCTCCTTAAACAGGCTCTGGCTCTCCGAGAGCTCGGAGAGGGCGTTCCCCGTAGAGGAGGACGTTCCTATGTTTCCGTTTCCGGAGAAGCATATATCGGCCATTTTTCTGACTATCCGTCGCTAGTCCGTAATTTTATGGATACCCCTTGGCTGTGATTGGTCCGCAATTGGTTACACACACAAAGACGTCATCTGACAAGCTTCTCTAATGTTCAGAAACGTTGCTCCGCCTACTTTTCTGGTCCAGTGGAAATGGGCCCCCCCAATAGGTCTTTACATTTACATTTAGTCATTTGGCAGACGCTCTTATCCAGAGCGACTTACAGTAAGTACAGGGACATTCCCCCCGAGGCAAGTAGGGTGAAGTGCCTTGCCTTGACCTTTAGCGTCAATGCATCAACAGTGATATGGTTTACTCTTTCTGGGTTTGATGAGATGATGGAACACAGAGCCACATTCTTCTCTCTTACTTTACTGTGTTACTGTGCGATTATACTAGTAAATGTTGCTCTCATTTTGACCATTATCCTGGATGAAAACCTTTATGAGCCCATGTACATCTTCCTGTCTAAATTGTGCATCAGTGGACTTTTTGGCACAAAAGGATTCTTCCCCAAGTTCCTTCTCACTTACGATACTGCAGTGTGTTTCTTGAATAAAGAGTTGAGGACAATGTCGTATGGAAGAGGACGTTATTGAAACAGTTGCCAAAAATGTCAATGACGTCTTAGACAATCTGAAGTATGAAGCGATTGGTCAAAAACATAAATGTATAAAATAAGTATGAAACTGTATAAAGAGAGAATTGAATTGAACATGTTACAGTAAAGAAAACACAAGAAGTGATGTGTATAGATCATAATCATGAAAGTGACAGTAACATTGTAAAACAGTCCCTATGGAGAATAGAGAGATGGTTATTGTTGTGATGATTTCAATCGGTGGCCATGGAAATGCAGAGTCAATTGAAAAGGGTAGACTGGGTTTATTGATGTGTTTTTGGTAAGTCTTTGATGAGTTTGGATCATTAAACCATGCAAGACTCGCACTTGATGGTCGAAGGAATGACTTGGGTTGGTTACAAGGTGACTTAAATACCCTCAAATGAACAAGAACAGGAAAAGTGGCTATATATATGAATGTGTATAGATAGACAAGGAGATAGATAGATAGTTTGATAGAGTACACCAAGTAACCTCTTGAGAGTAGTCTTACTACAGACAAAAACTAATTCTGTTATGCAGAAACATCTGGGATTGGCCATGATATATGCTCATAAGGGGGGTCTGTGTAGGGTGAACAGCACCACCTGCTGTTTTCATATACCTGAATACGCCCAATCTCTAGAAGAACCACTTGGTAATTTACAGGAGCTTACAAATTACACACAGGAAAATGCATTTCTTTGAACTCATTAGAGTTCTAAAGGTTTACAGTATGACCACATCTAGCAACACCCCTCCTCCCTTCACTCCTTTCTAATCCAAACGGTGTCAAGGGCCTGAATTCCCTGTCCTTCCACATGGTATGAGGTCATCGTGCTAGAGGACATAAAATACTGCTACATGTAGAGTGCATGGATGAGTTTTAAAATATCTAATCGATGGTGTATCCCAACACAAGGTAATGTACATGTATGTGCTGAATGTATTTCTCATGTCCCATTGTAGATTGTTAAACTGTATTTTTCTCTACTTATATTTTGCATATTGTGTAACCTTCTTACTTACTTATTCTAGCAGGTATACTATGATCAGTCTATCTGTAAGGAGCACAGTGATTGAATTAGAAAATAAAATGCTTTTGTATCCCTTTTATTTTCTTCACAGATATGACCTTTAGTGACAATGCATCAACAGTGACATGGTTTACTCTTTCTGGGTTTGATGAGATGATGGAACACAGAGCCATGTTCTTCTCTCTTACTTTACTGTGTTACTGTGCGATTATACTAGTAAATGTTGCTCTCATTTTGACCATCATCCTGGATGAAAACCTCCATGAGCCCATGTACATCTTCCTGTGTAACTTGTGCATCAGTGGACTTTTGGGCACAACAGGATTCTACCCCAAGTTCCTTCTGGATCTACTGTCTCATTTGCAGGTTATCTCTCATGCAGGATGTTTAATCCAAACGTTTGTCATTTATTCTTCTTCCTGTGCAGACGTTGTTATTCTAGCAGTGATGGCTTATGACAGGTATGTGGCAATCTGTAGACCACTGGAGTATCACTCTGTTATGACTAAACAGAGGGTCACTGTGTTAGTCTATTATCCCTGGCTCTCTACATTCTGTGTGATGACTATTCCTCCTATATTATTAACAAGTAAACTGAGGTTATGTGGATCACTCATTGAGAAGCTTTACTGTGCAAATTGGTCTATTGTTAAACTGTCCTGCTCTTCAATTACAGCAAACAATATAATAGGGTATATTGCTATTCTATTCTATGTTGCACATATAACATTAATTGTTTGTTCCTATGTATATCTTATCAGGTCATGTTTAAAGTCTATTGACGACAGGGGAAAGTTTATGCAGACCTGCATGCCACATTTACTGTCCTTGATGAACGTAGCGGTTGCTATGTTGTTTGATGTTCTGTATAGTAGATATGGTTCTGCAGACACATCACAAAACTTTCAGAATTTTATGGCAGTACAATTTTTAGTTATTCCTCCAATTCTAAACCCACTTATTTATGGTCTGAAACTGAAGCAGATTAGAAGCCGAATTTTGAGTTTCTGTATGAGTAGTACAAGAAATAAAAAGTCTTTAATGTAAAGAGAACCATATTAGGTTTTGGGGAGAATAGCAATTTAAGTACCACTGTACAAAGTTGATAAAAACCTGGTAGAGAAGCAGTACCTAACCTGATGAAATCTTATTCAGCCTTACTGTACTCTATGGCAGCATTCGACATATCCTTCCTTCACTCTTTTCAAATCTAAACAAGTATCAAAGGACCTAATTTCCCTGCTCATCTAGCCAACATGGCGCAAAGTTAGTATGATAGTTCATAACATTTTTATCTCATGTTGAATTTATAATTCCTCTAAATCAATCTAATCTGAATGCAAACATTCAACAGCAGGTCAAGTCTGTATGAACTGGGTAAATGTATATGTAACAGGTGTAACCTTACTGCACCATTTAGCATAAGCAGCTATGTTGTGTTCTTACAGTCATGTTTAGGGTGCTGATTATTAGTATTTTCTGTAATTGTATTTGTTTTACAGACACCACCATGGCTTTTTAAGTGTGTTAGTACTGTTAGATGCTGACGTTTTTTTATAAATGATGTTACGGTCATGACTGTCTTTCTGTCCCCCTCTGGTTGTGTCTGTGTTTGTCTGTCAGATTCCATAGGTTACAGCTTGTTTCGTCTTCGGTCATTAATGCCACCTGTCTTGTCTTACCCCGCTGAACACCCTGTCTATTTAATGCTCTTTCTGTGTGCAGGTCTCTGTCAGATCGTCTCGTGTTGCCTCCTGTCTTGTGTCTCGTGTTGGAAATCACATCTGGCGCCTGCGCTTCGGACTACAGTTTACGTACCCGCGCTTCCAGTTTTGTTTCATGTTATTTTTTTCCCTTCTGTTACGGGCGCTTTGATTTTCCCAGCTTAGGAGCCAAGGTGTTTTTAGTTTTGGTTTTGCCCTGACCGTTTTTCAAATAAAACCTTATTTTGCCTTCAACTGCCTCTGACTCCGTGGACGCAACCTGACAGTTACTTAGAATCCGTCATTGTATCTCTTGAATGAAGAGATGAGGATGACATGTTATGGAGAGAGGACTTCATGGATGCAGTGTCAAAGATGTAACAAGTCTCAGACTTTCTATCTCTCTCTTTCTGTAAGTGTTCTTATAACAGACTTAAAACTGTGTGAAAATGGTGTTAGGTGAACATTTAGGCTAGTCTTTTTTGTTGTTGTCATTTTTACATTTGTGAAGAAACAGGGCCCTGTATAAACGGTGCCTCATGGATCTACATATCCAAACTGTAAACTTAAAATACGCGCTTTTCAGAAGGCCAGCAAATCTGAAAATATACCCCAACCTTGTTAACATTTCCTACTGTAGCACTAAACTAACTGTCACCCTGACCTTGGTGCGGGCATGCACTGTAAGCCCTGGCAGGACAATCTGACAGCTGGGTTCAAATGTCAGGACACCTGCACCCTGCTACAGACTCACAGTTTGGATCATTAAACCATGCAAGGCTCGCACTTGGTGGTCTAAGGAATGACAAGGGTTGGTTACAGGGTGATTTAAATACCCTGAAATGAACAAGAACAAGAAAGGTGACTATATATATGTGAATATCTATGTATATATATATACATATATATATATATATATATATATATATATATATATATATATATATATATATATATATATATATAAATATATAAATATATATATATATATATATATATATATATAGAGAGAGAGAGAGAGAGAGAGAGAGAGAGAGAGAGAGAGAGAGAGAGAGAGAGAGAGAGAGAGAGAGAGAGAACCAGAAACAATACCAGAAACATCTGGGATTGGCCATGATCTCTGCTCATGAGGGGGGGTCTGTGTAAGGTGAACAGCACCACCTGCTATTTTCATGTACCTGACTACTCCCAGTCTCTAGAAGAACAACTTCCAGTGTCCCTACCAAAGCTGAGACCAAACCTACGCCCTTGGTATGGTATCACTCTGTTATGACTAAACAGAGGGTCACTGTGTTAGTCTATTAACCCTGGCTCTCTTTATTCTGTATTTTTATTGTTGCTTTAATAATAACTACTAGATTGAGGTTATGTGGATCACATATAGAGAAGCTCTACTGTGCAAACTGGCCTATTGTTAAACTATATTGCTCTTCAATTATGGAGAGCAACATAACAGGGTATATTGGTATTTTGTTCTATGTTGTACATATACTATTAATTATATGTTTATATGCTTATCTGATCAGGTCATGTTTAAAGTCTATTGAGAACAGGGGAAAGTTTATGCAGACCTGCATGCCACATTTGCTGTCATTACTTAATGTAGCAGTTGCTCTGTTGTTTGAGCTCATGTACAGTAGATTTGGATCATCAGATTTGTCACAAAGCTTTCAGAATTTCATGGTTGTTCAGTTCAGGGAACATGCTGACATATTTACTGTCTTTTTTAGCTGTTTTGATATTTTGTACAATCAATTATGTTTAAGAGATTCACTGCCAATAATTCATACAGATTAATACTGTACCGATTTTAACAACATCATGTATGGTTGTATACCATACATTGTTGTTTAAACTTCCAGATCAACTTTCTCCGCTTTGCAACTACGTAAATAATGAGTGTATGTGAAGGTAAAGAACGCAAATGGTAAAACCTAATGCTAATGCACAGTGCCCGTGATGCAGTCGATAATGATGATATCGGTGACACATCGGCGTTATTCCTAGAATTATACCGATAATCTAGTGGTGGTCTTACCGTGTCCACATGTGTCTTGTTTGGTTCTGTGTATTTAGGTTCCTGTTTTGTGTCCAGTCTTTGTCTTGTCCTTACCCTTGTACTGTGAGCATCCTGTCTGTTTCTGAGTTCACAAATAAACCTTTGTTTTGATACTCTGCCTGGCTACCTCTTCTGCACTTGGGTGGAATTTCCTACCCCACCACTCACTGTAACAGTAGCCCATACGAAGAGCTGTCATGCAGTCCATCTTTATATACAGTCTATGGTCTCATCATTCAATCAGTACCCCATTATTTGTGCATTAAGTACCCATCACGCAACACATATGTAACCTTTCAGTACCAAAGGACGTGTGATGCAGCGTTTGACGTTTGGATGAGCGCGTTGCGTTTCCGAATGTAACAAATGAGACGGCCACCTGCAAGATTATAATTTTTTACAGTGCGGAATCGTTTGTTAAGTCAGCTAATCGTTTGTTAAATAAACTTGAACACACAAACACACACACACAGGGATTCCTGGTATTATAGTATAGATGTTGTAATGATGCCTTGTTTGTCAGTCAAATCATCTAGACTCCAATTCACAAAGAGGAACTTACTATAGTTTTTATACCAGTTAAAGGGTCTACAACACAAAGTCTACAGTATGTCTACATTCATCAGTTACAAACTTCTAAATCTACAGTAAAATGCCTTTCTTGCTACAGTATATGAATTATATATGTTCTTCTCACCATTACTGCTGGGGTATTCTGTCATGAAAAAACATGAATGCACCCTCGAGTGCGAGTTTCGAGAGGGACCAACAATGCAACGCTATAAACAATGTTTTAGAATAGATGTTTGATCTTATTAAGCCTTAAACTGGATTTCTCTAGAATATTCCCCAGGATGTTTCTACAGGCTCCTCATTGTGGCTTTAGCTCTGTGCTTTAGGTCAGTAGGACGAATGACAATCTAACATGATCATTCTATCTTGGATCGGCCAAAGGTTTTTTACTCAAGCTTCTGTAATTTTCCATATTAATTTCCCTTAGGCCTATTTGATGGGTAATCCTGTCCGGGCTAATGAGAAACATTAACCCCAGCAAAGAAAGTTATCTCTGTGTTTCAGACTAAGACATGCTGTTGTGTAGAACTTTTGTAAATTATACAAAACTGCATTGCTATAATACAAATATTTATAATGCTATAACAAAAATATTTACCCTCCAATTCTGAATAATTGTATTTATTGTCTTGACATGGCACATACAATAAATAGAATATCGAGTCTGTGTATGAAAAGAGAAAGAAAGAAAAAATGTTTTATGCAAGTTGAAAGTTAATGTGGATCTGTATGCAAATGTTCGCTGATTGTTCAATGTCTTTGCTGCTTTAGATGTTTTGATTATGTTCACAAATGACAATGTTCAAGAGTAATCATTATGGTACTATTTAAAAAAATAATCTACTTGTTTGTGCACGGTGCAATTACAGAGCCAATGGAATGCCATTTGTATGTTACCAGATTTAACAAATATACAATGCATGATTGAGTCAATCATAACCTGAGTAGTGATTGACTGAAAAGACTTGCCGTTAAATGTCGAGTTGAATATTGTGAAAGTCGGTAATGTTTGTGAAAAGGAATGACTGGCATCATGAAGGTCAAAAAGTTTGAAATCAAGACAGCAAGAGAGTTCTTGTTGAAGACCTTTCGGCAACCAGTTTTAGAACCGGTCTACTCTTCTCTCCAGAGACTGACAAGTAATGATGGTATTCTTACTGATAGACGTGAGTGTTCTGGCCGCTGTAGTTACAGTAAAATAAAGTTAATACAATTTGGCCACTAGATGGTGCTGCTCTGAATACTATTTGTTGTTTATTTGCCATTCCATCTCTGCAAAGAAGTATCTTGTTAGTATGGAAATGGTGACAGTATTTTTCTGGATATTTAGTATTCTTCCCTTTGTAGATGCATTTTCAGTTTCATCATTACAGTTTCGCTCACAGCCTTTTGTCCAATCTAAAGTCACATTTTAAAAACTCAAGTTTAGGGTCTAAACACAAGTTGCACAACACGTGTCTGTTGTGGACCATACCATCACAATTCATGTTATTATCAAAGAATATGCAGTCAGTTAACATAAAATGCGGACACCTACATTCTGGAACTTTCTTGTCTTATTTACAAATGCTTGCACACAGCATGCCAGAAATGAAAACCAAATAATAAAATCCTTACACACTGTATAAAGCCTCTAGTTCTGCAACAGCAGTAGTTCAAAAGCTATGTTGAAACAGATGATAAACATTTTTGAACAAACAGATCATTGAAGCATTGAGAAAAAGCTGATTTAAGTTGTGTAAAGTAGACCATCCATCGGGGATTTTCAACAAACAGGTAAGTAATCCATTTCACAAGGGCTTCTTCTGCAGTGAATGTTGCTATCTTCCTTTCATTTATGTCCTTCCTGTGTAAAAGAACAGTGAACGTGTTAAGGAACTCCAGCAACAATACTTCCAGGTATTGCGAAGGTTAACAGGTCATCCAAGTCACAGACGCACGCAGAGATTCCTGCAATTATAGTTAGATGCTGCCACCATGATGCTGTCACAACTGCAGACTGCTTCACACAGCTTAACTACCGCTTGCTGTGTGACAGCCTCCTGCCTCCGTCTGTCTTCCTCAGCATTTTCCAGTTCCTCTGAGTCCTGGTAGCCCTGGCAACAGTGTTTTCATTCCCCTTTTTGCTTTTGTTAAGTTTGTGGTTTTTTGGAACTTTTTGTTTCTACATCATTCAATACAACTTAACAATTCCAAGACCTTAGAGAAAAGTATCATATTGGATTCTCAGGAAGCTCATAATGTCAGTACGGCACAGATAGTCGACGGTGTACCCCGACACAGTAACAGTACATGTATAATACTGTTCTGATCAATGGTTGAGCCAGATCAATCAAAGATGGAGAGGGAAGTGTATCGATAAATAATGTTTTGCAATGAGAGTTACTGATTTCTCATCATTGACCTCTTGGTAAGTATTGTAGCAGGCCAGGAGGAATCAGGTTCCAGGGTTTAAGGTCTCTGATTTATCAAACAGACCAGTAGTGACACAAACTCTATTTCCCCTGAAGCAAGGCTTCAGATGGCCTGTCAGCTCCAATCTGTCAGCCTGGCTCTGCCATGGGCCTCCAGCTGCATGGAACAGCCCTAGCCCTGCAGATACTTAATACTTAGATGAGGCCTGTCCTTGTGGAACATTTAACTCCAGCCCCAGTCCAAGCCTCCAGCTCCAGCCCCTAGCCTCACAGCCACAGGCAGCTATCCCAGCCCAGTCCCCAGTCAAAGCGTCCCAGCGATAGTCCCCCAACCTCAGCCCTATCTTGTAGTCCCAGACACGACTAACCAATAGTCCCAGATATACAACTGTATCCCGTGGTCCCGGATAGAACTTCAGGCCTATGCCCAGCCCCTGCCCCTGGCCCAACCCTAGCCCCTGACCCAGTCCTAGCCCCTGGCCCAGCCCCAGCCCCAGCCCCAGCCCCAGCCCCTGGCCAGCCCCAGCCCCAGCCCCTGTACCAGGCCCAGGCCCAGGCCCAGCCCTAGGCCCAGGACCAGCCCTAGCCCTAGCCCTAGCCCTAGCCCTAGCCCTAGCCCTAGCCCTAGCCCTAGCCCTAGCCCTAGCCCTAGCCCTAGCCCTAGCCCTAGCCCTAGCCCTAGCCCTAGCCCTAGCCCTAGCCCTAGCCCCAGCCCCAGCCCCAGCCCCAGCCCTAACCATAGCCCTGCCCAACGTCACAGCCTAAAGTACAGCTCGTGCCCTAGCATCATTCTCTGGCACTTCCAGCCCGCAGCTCCTGCCTGTTCCCCAACCCCATCCATGGCTCCACTAGAAAGGAATCGACCAGCAACTAAAAAAAGAACAGACTGAGTTGCAGTTTATAAGTGGAGCTGATGTTAAATGATTCATACCAAATGAGCAGTGTGCTGTCAAAGGTGTTTCTGAGGGTGGAAAGAAAGAGTCAGTCAGTATTCTCTCTCCTGGACAGGGTGTGATGAATTAGAGAGGAGGGTTAGTTCTCTGCGGAGGCTGAATCTGCCAGGACTCCTGTCGTTGTTCGTCTGGCAGACAGGCGAGAAGAAAGCAACTCTGAATGGCAACAAGCTGATACCCACATGTGTCTAATGAAGAAGACTTCTCAGATGTGCCCATGCTTAACGAGCATCTCAGCTCTGTTGAAGGAGGCCACTGTGGATCAAGCTGGCCTGAGCTATAAATCCTACGTCCGCATTTTCAACTGGACACCAGTGAAAATCTGACTGGGTCATTGACTGTCTCTCCCACACAGAAGCACTCCTATGGAGTTTCTGTTTGATAATTGAGCAATTAGGAGACTGTGTGACAAAAGGACAAATCAACAGGGGGGTGGCATTCTTGCAGCTAGCATCAGCTATCCTGGGTTGATTTTCTCAAGCTATGCTAATGAAATCATCTGGTCTTGTCTGTGCACTGAGCGTAAATGTACAGTATTAATTAAGGCTAAGCTAAACTCTTTACATAGGCATAATGTGCAGGTCAATGCTATACGGCAACAGGACAACATGCACTTGTACCCATTTCACTTAATTATAAGAATGTGTATTTGTCTTACTTATAACTTATTTATTATCACTCATTCACTACCAAGTAGCCATCCAACATATTATCATTTATAAAAGTACTATTCTGGCCTGTATTCAAAAACGTTGTCAGAATTGTGGACTCTTAAGTGAATAGACAGGATTTTCTGGGCATGTCTGCAGCTTATTCAATTTTGGTCTGTTTTAAAGAATGTTAAATCAATTGTGTGATTTTGAAAAGAAAAAAGAGCTGACTAGATAACAGCCCACATAAAAACTTTTCCTGCAGAGATGCAGGGAATTCCAGTTGCATTTGTAAGAGGATAAGCTTATACCAAGTGTGGTTGGTACTTGAGTGTGCAGTGATACTTCAAATACAACTTCGGGATTGGTTTAATATACCAGACTTCAACATACCATTCCGTGTCTACCAAACAGGCCCCTTGCTCTGTGTGTGTAGATGATTAGAGGGTGAGTTTGCGTTTTGTGTGTACGTGTGCAATGTGTGTCTATGTGAGAGAGGTTGTGTGCTGCTACTACTTGCCCGATGTAAGGGACTGTTCTGGCAGAGCAGGGCAACATTTCAGTGCTAGCATCGCTAATTCCTGGAGAAAATTAGAGTTGATTAAATACAGGGTTTTAGTTCTGAGTGACTGGATTTAATGCCCCATAAAAGGAGCTTATGAAAGCTCAGGATAGCCTCTCACTGACTCTAGAACGACCACAGAGAAGATCAAGAAAGTTTTAGAAGTGTTTAAAGAATACCATTAGGTTTGTCCCTCTCTGCCCTTCTGCATCTACTTTTTAGAAGAAATTCTGCGTGAAATGGACCGTATGTTTCCACTCCGATAACCTTCATACAACCCACTAAAATGACTTTAACATTAACACAAAATATCAAATCTGACACAATGGCAAATGGACTGCATTTGCATGGCGCTCTTCTGCCTTAGCGGCACTCTAAAGCACTTTACATTTTTTGCCTCTCATTCGCCCATTCATACACTGACGGAGCTCCTGTGCCTGCCCATCAGGGGCAACTGTGGGTTCAGTGTCTTGCTCAAGTACACCTGGACACATGACCAGGAAGAGTCGGGGATCGAGCCACCAACCTTTGTGTTTGACCTTCTCTACTCCCTGAGCTACGACCAACCGGGTCTCTTAAGTGAAGAGATAGGATAGGACACACAACTAGTACAAGACGACGAAGATAACCAACACCACTCCTGAAAGCCGTGAAAAATGTATTCGCATCAAGCTGGAAAGCCCTTCTGGTCCATCCCTTGGAGACTGAGAGACAAAGGGACACACCACAACTCACCACAACTCACTTCAACTCATCTCACCTTGCATTCAGAGCTACAAATCTAGGCTGGATACTTAATTTGGCAAGAAACTATAAACTCATTCCAGGTGAATTTTGTTGTTGATTACCATATGTCACAATGCAGTACAGTATGACTCACGTTGCAAAACATTCCGTTTTGCATATATTGAATTGTGCCTCCCACTCTCAATCTGGGGAGAGGCTGCAGGCCTGTCTGAGTCTTAAAGCCTCCAGATGGGGAGCTTGTGAGACTGTAAAGGGGATGTTCACCTACAGAGCCCTTCTCATTCACTCTCAGTCATCTCAGGTTCAGTCAAGCGCTGTTGCGGTGCTGGGTGAGTGGGCAGTACACAAACACGGGCAGAATCTATTTGGACTGACACATCATTTTCCTAACACATTTTTCGGCTTGTTCAGGAAGGCCTGACTCAACAAACAACACACGCTTTTGGATTTCAATTAACTGATATGACACTTTCAGTATGTTGGAGGGAATAAAAAAAAAAGTTTGAAATATAACCACAAATTTGCCAAATTGAACTTCCCAACTAACAGACACTAATAAATGCCTGCCTTGGTCTTTCACAGTTTTCTGTTTGTCCAGGAGAGGGCAGTATGTGACCAACGAGAGCTTCACTTGCCTTGTCCTGTTTTTACAGCATCCTCTCCTCTTGGAGACCCCAGATGCACTGATGGTGAACTGTTGTTACGCAGTTAGAGCATTTGTTATAAAATCATGAATCTGAAATTCTGGAATTCTGGACTTCTGGAGTCAGGTGGCTGAGCGGTTAGGGAATTGGGCTAGTAATCAGAATGTTGCTAGTTTGATTCCTGGCCGTGCCAAATTACGTTGTGTCCTTGGGTAAGGCACTTCACCCTACTTGCCTCGGGGGGAATGTCCCTGTGCTTACTGTAAGTCGCTCTGGATAAGAGCATCTGCTAAATGACTAAATGTAAATTCAAAAGGTTGATTGACATTCTTATTTCACTTCAGTTTAATTTTAACTGTTAACTGAGATAACGTTTTACTTCATGAAAATCATTTTTCTGTGATATATATAGAACTTTTTGTTCTTAACAAAATGACTGTCTTTTGACGTGTAAGTTAGACCGAATATCTACAGTAGACTGTGATCAAATACATAGCATATACAGTTTTAATACAATTGTATTTTCATTAGAGGAATGTAGATGCAATCAAACACTAAATCAAAGGTCTAGTTTTTTGCAAGCCCTTCAATACAAGACAATCATACTTTTTCAATACAATAACTAATTTGTATGTTCAAGTGAGCCCGCTCTGGTGTTCATCTGTGCGTGTGTGTCCGTGCGTGTGTGTCCGTGCGTGTGGTATGTGTGTGTGGTATGTGTGTGTGGTATGTGTGTGTGGTATGTGTGTGTGGTATGTGTGTGTGGTATGTGCGTGTGGTATGTGCGTGTGGTATGTGTGTGTGGTATGTGTGTGTGGTATGTGTGTGTGGTATGTGTGTGTGTCCGTGTGTGTGGTATGTGTGTGTGGTATGTGTGTGTGGTATGTGTGTGTGGTATGTGCGTGTGGTATGTGCGTGTGGTATGTGTGTGTGGTATGTGTGTGTGGTATGTGCGTGTGGTATGTGCGTGTGGTATGTGTTTGTGGTATGTGTGTGTGGTATGTGTGTGTGGTATGTGTGTGTGGTATGTGTGTGTGGTATGTGCGTGTGGTATGTGTGTGTGGTATGTGTGTGTGGTATGTGCGTGTGGTATGTGTGTGTGGTATGTGTGTGTGGTATGTGCGTGTGGTATGTGCGTGTGGTATGTGTGTGTGGTATGTGCGTGTGGTATGTGCGTGTGGTATGTGCGTGTGGTATGTGTGTGTGGTATGTGTGTGTGGTATGTGCGTGTGGTATGTGCGTGTGGTATGTGTGTGTGGTATGTGTGTGTGGTATGTGCGTGTGGTATGTGCGTGTGGTATGTGCGTGTGGTATGTGTGTGTGGTATGTGCGTGTGGTATGTGCGTGTGGTATGTGCGTGTGGTATGTGTGTGTGGTATGTGCGTGTGGTATGTGCGTGTGGTATGTGCGTGTGGTATGTGCGTGTGGTATGTGTGTGTGGTATGTGTGTGTGTCCGTGTGTGTGGTATGTGTGTGTGGTATGTGTGTGTGGTATGTGCGTGTGGTATGTGTGTGTGGTATGTGTGTGTGTCCGTGTGTGTGGTATGTGTGTGTGGTATGTGTGTGTGGTATGTGTGTGTGGTATGTGTGTGTGGTATGTGCGTGTGAGAGGAAGTCTTTCCCCCATAGAGGCTGCATCTCTGTAGCTGACATTCCCGCACAGTTGGAGGTGAATGTGGACGTGGGATTTCGTGAGGAGAGGGAAATTGCTGTTTCTGCTCAGTAATCTGTGGCTGGCTGATCAATTTGGGGAACCCTCTGTGATGTGTCCTGACAGCCGCGGCTCCAAAGCTGCTTGGACGCGCTGTGAAGGCAAAGCCTGTTAGAGTCAGCCTGCATATCAAATGCTGCAGCATTCAGGGAAGTCTTATCTTCTGGGAGGCTCAGACTGCCGTTTCCTCATCTGAAAGTGGCTATAGTGAGGGTGCCTGTGTGTGTGTGTGTGTGCATGTGGGCTGCTCAGTGGTATTGAGCATTCTGGCCCCATCGACAAGGCTGTGATGAACTACGACACTGTTACCCGTAACGCCGCATCTCTGTGGAAGGAACTTGAGCTGATCTGTGCATCAGCAGGAGGACAGACGAGAGATGTGCTGTGTTCCTTCACCACATAATTCATGTTAAAAAAACAGTAAAAAAAATGATTGACTTAGGATATTCTTACTGTAGTTGTTGCGAACTATTGTGTATTATTGTTCAATTATTAATTCATAATATATACAGTACACATGGTATTGGTATATGAATATTGTTAATAGGAATTGTATCTAATGGAGCATTAGGCCTTATTTAAAATGTATTATAGGATTAGAAGGACCATAGAATCCTGTACCAGCACTTGTTGCAAATCGCAAATAAACTTGAATTCATACATTTCTCCCAAAGATTGCAAAACACTTTAAAAACAATCAAATCAATAGCCACATCATTGTCATCACTCCAGGTCCAATGTGTTTGCACAGACTGTTCAGTAGTTTGTGGCCTTGCCCATCAGAGGAATTGCCCTTGAGACAGCAGGACCTTGATTGGTCACTTTGTACAAGCCTTCCACACTCTCCCCTTCGTTTTTTTTACTCCCTTTTCATCTCTCAGCTATTCCCATCTCACATATCCCACTGTACGCATCTCCTGTTGGGGCAGGCTGGGTAGCGAATGTGTCATATCCTGTTCCTCCCTTCCCCGTCACAGCGGAAATCTGTAATCTTCGTGTCGGACCAGAAGGCTCAACCAAATTCACCATGACAACGTGTCCCCATGCCAAGAAACAAACACATATTCCCTCAGACCACTCCTCTGTTGCCAGCAGAAATTGACGGCAGGAAAAGGCGACGGCGCATGTGCTCTATGTGTGTGTTTCTGATGTGGAGAGGAAGCTGCTGTCCAGTGGCACACATTACAGCTCAGTTGGACGTTTGATGGAAATTGTGCGTGGGTGGGCGCTCGCGTGTGCGTCTGTGTGTGAGTGTGTGTTTGAGTGCGTGTGTGTTTGCGCATGTGTGCACATGTGTGTGTGTGTGTGTGTGTGCACTCGTGTCCGTGTGTGCGTGCGTGCGTGCGTGCGCCCGTGTGTCTGAGGTGTGTCGTCTGCAACAATATGCTGAGGGTGCAGGGCCCTCTTCACATGGAGAGAGGAGGCAGGCCGGAGACAAAAACATCTGATTGGCTGTGTGTGTGCTGTGGCAGTACTGTGGCAGCACATGGAGAGGCTGAACTGCAGGTTGATTACCTCGCTAACAAACTGAGTCCCTGTGTGCAGATTAGGGGGGGGGGGGAGGTGGGTGGGTGGGTGGTGCCAAAGAGACAGTCTGAAATGACTTTATGAATTTAAGAGTATTCCAACAAGACACCGGCATCTAGACGTTATTAAACAGACTTCTGCTCCTTTAACAGACTTGTCCTTGAGATGCTTCATTTTATATCACAGAGATAGAATGGTTGGATATAAATGAGAAGGAATCACTCTTAGGTCATTACATGGTAGTACATGAGTGCCCTGTAAATATAATACAACACACAGTACAAATATGGTACAGTATGAATACATTTACATTGTAGTCATTCAGCAGACGCTCTTATCCAGAGCGTATCCAGAGAATATGTGCTAGGTCAGGGGCTAGTGCGCTTCTATCACAGATTGTACAAATGTAACAGAACAGGTCTTGAAAGCTGCAGTATAGGTCCTGACAGCTACAGTACACAGTGTTGGTCCTGACACCAACAATATACAGGATAGGTTCTGCTAGCTATAGTATACAGTACAGATCTTGACAGTATAGGTCCTGACAGCTGCAGCAAACAGAATAGGTCCTGACAGCTACAGCAAACAGGATATTACTTGGTTCTCTCCTATCTCACCAAGCAGTGGCCACACAAGAAAGCATGAAGGTCTCGGCCAAGGTCACACATCATTTGAGAATGCGGGTGTGGGGAAGTGTGGGTTGTGGAGCAGCTGGACATTCATCTTGCTGTCGAGGATTAGGTAAGAGGGCTCTGGGGTTGTTTGTTTAAAGACTGCAGAGTAATTTGAAGATGGCTTTGAAGACAGAACCATCGGAGGGGTGTTTTCATACCAGGCTGTGGGTCAGTTACAGAACAAGTCTTGCTGTAGTCGCTACAGCACTAGAGAGCCAGAGGTTGTGGTGAGAAGTAGAGGGGTAGAAAAGTTAAAGGTAGGGGGTGGTAGAGGGTGAGAGGGTTAGAGGTAGAGGGGCAGAGAGCTAAAGGTAGAGGGTGAGAGGTAGAGATGTAGAGAGGTTCAGTAGAGGCAGATGTTGAGGACGAAAGGAAGAAGGTTGTTTTCGTTTCATTTTTTAGATATTAAAGAATGTTTTATTGCGAAATATCACTTTGGAGCAAGTGGGGGGGCTGTTGCCGCTGCAGCACAAACGAAAATTGTAACGGCACAAACCAGCACAAACAAAGCACCAACGACTGAGACTATTTTGGGTTGATTTGGAATATGTGGGGGGGCTGAGTGACCTCAGGATGACCTATAAAACATTCTTTAATATCTAAACATTTAAGCAGCACAAACAACAATAATTACAGCACAAAAGGAGCACAAACGATTGAGACTATTTTGACGATGTTTTGCGTTGGGTGGGGGGTTGGGCAACTTCACCCAGGTTTCTCAGAACTATGGAAATTCACAACCATCTCCTGCGTCTTGGAGATGTCTTGGAGCCGCAGGTAGTTCTTCTTGCATCACCAAACAAAGACATCCACCAAGCCCCTGTACTCCCTCTCCTGATCCTCTCTGAAAAACATCACAATAGCAGTGGAATAACAGAGAACTTCTGCAGACTCTGAGTTGTATCAAGTCAGAGGTGTACAGAGTAAACAGCAAGGGGAACGGTACAATCTCTTGGGGAGCCTCTGTGTTACCCACCACATGCCCAGACACACAGCTCTGCAGCCTCACAAATGGTGGTCTGCCATGCAGATAGTCGAGCGCCCAGGAGACCGAGGGAGCGTCCACCTGTATATGCTTCATATTCTCCCCCGGGCAGCTGAAGCTGTATGTGGACGGTGGTACTAGAGAAGTCAAAAACATGGGGAGGTAGAGGGTAGGGGGTGGGGAGGTAGAGGGTAGGGGTAGGGAGGTAGAGGGTAGGGGTAGGGAGGTAGAGGGTAGGGGGTAGGGAGGTAGAGGGTAGGGGTAGGGAGGTAGAGGGTAGGGGTAGGGAGGTAGAGGGTAGGGGGTAGGGAGGTAGAGGGTAGGGGTAGGGAGGTAGAGGGTAGGGGTGGGGAGGTAGAGGGTAGGGGTAGGGAGGTAGAGGGTAGGGGTAGGGAGGTAGAGGGTAGGGGGTAGGGAGGTAGAGGGTAGGGGTAGGGAGGTAGAGGGTAGGGGGTAGGGAGGTAGAGGGTAGGGGTAGGGAGGTAGAGGGTAGGGGGTAGGGGGTAAGGAGGTAGAGGGTAGGGGTAGAGAGGTAGAGGAGCGGGGGTAGAGAGATAGAGCAGGGGTAGAGAGGTAGAGGGCCGGGGACAGAGAGATAAAGTAGGGGTAGAGAGGTAGAGGGGCAAGAGTAGAGAGGTAGAGAGACAGGAGTAAAGAGGTAGAGGCAGAGATACACCCTGAGGCAGGGCAGGGCTGTCTCTGTCCAGCAGATTGGCCCACCTGGTGCTCTGGAGACCTCGTCGCTGACACGGCATTTTAATATTTCACCACACGCAGAGTCAACCATATGTCCCTGCCCCCCGCCACCACCTCCACACTCATGAATAATGAATATAAATGCACTTCCAATATTTGAAGGAGAAATAATATGCCCATGGTACTCATTCTAGACATCTATTTTGACCAGCTTTAGTACGTTTTCACCCCTATCATAAGGTATTGTCAGTGTGGAGCGAGAAGAGTTGGAAATGAAATAATGTTGTTTCCCTTTCTATCCGGACAATGTATCAGAGTCCAGGTAGACTATCAATGAAGGCCCTGAGCTGAACAGGCACTCCAGTTGTATAGTCATTCCCCTACACAACTGAAGTTCAGAACTATATTGGCCCTCACACAAGTGAAATGTTTGTGATGGAAGAATTGTAGATCTTCTCACACAGCACAACAAAGTGGAGACGCATGTCTCCTCCGTTTGGTGAGATTAATATGCAAGGAGTGTCCTCAATCATACATCTTCTATCAGGATTACTCATCCATCACAGATTCAGCTTCTGAGGAGATACAGTGTTTTCTTCCTCATGCTGTGCAGACTGTGGAAGATTAGAAGTCTACCGTATTGAATTGCTGTTAATAATTCATGACATAATTTTGCTTTATCTCGGGAAAGTGATCCATGAAGCCCAGGGTGGCATCCATCTGTCTGCCACAGCCTTTTATGAGCAGAACTAACTGCATTCAGAGGCCCCGTGATGTCACACGTTGTATCAGGGAGCCAGAACTGTGCTCAGATGAATGCATTCTGCACCAGAACGCTTTAACTTGACATTTAGGTCACTGGGAGAGAATTGTAAAAAAAAAGTACTGCGTTGATAAATTCTTAATAAAATCCTCCATTTGAAGATTCACTTAAAGTGAATTTCAAGTTTTGACTAATGAAACCAAGTTGAGTTTTGACTGATGAAATGTGTCTTGAAGCCTCTCGTGAACCTGAAAGAGTCGTGAGGATTAGGCCCCGATTCAGCTTGCGTATGTTCTCTGTCCATTCAGGCGTCGTCTAGAGAACATGAGTAGATTATCTCCAACTGCTCTTTCTCACCAAAATGTGTTTGGATGTGTCAGCAGAGTCTGCAGTTGCACTGTGATGCTGGCGACAGGATATTGTGACACCCAAGCACAGAACGTGTCAAACACGAGGACTCGTTAATATTTCACCATCTAGTAACTGAGCCCTCTGCCTTGTATGGAAGAGCCATGAATTGTTTATGCCATTTGATTTTTTCCAATTCCATTGCCTTTAACAAGGGTAGAGCAGAGCTCTCAAAAAAAAAGAAAATTAGCATGAAAGAATTAGGTCTGTTACTCCCTCTCCTTTGAATGACTTACTCTTTCTACATTCATTTTTCTCACTGATCTGCACAACTGCATTTGCCATTGATATTGCGAGGTATATCCTGGATATTTATATGCCAATCTAGTCCTGAGGAAACATTGCACTATGACGCGCAGCATGTACATACGCTATGTAATAAAAGTGAGTCGCAGAGAGGAAAGGGCAGTGGCCCAATATGAATTGGAGGCTGATCTCTACAATAAAAATGTGCCTTGGGTTTCAAAGGCATTTATACTGCGCCACCGAAACAGCCAGTTTCACCCTGGAACCTGGAAGAAATGATTGTTTCTTTGCAGCAGAATAATGATCATGTCTGGGATCGCAGGAGGGTTTCCTCCCCGCGTTTAATAACCTGCCCAGGGTGCAATTGATTTACTCTGTACACGCCTGGGCCTTTCTCAAATAAATCCTAAAGTTGCACCTGAACTACAGAAAGTGTTGACTTTGTAAACCACACGCTTGTTTTGAGGCATTACGAACAAGTCTACTCCGACATGGCCATGGATCGATACAGTGTCCTCTGGTAGGAGCCCAGAGCAGAGAGCAGAGAAACAGACCCACAAGAGGGGTAACTAAGACAGAGCTTGCTATTGGTGCCAGGGAAGGTGGGTCTGGCTCCTCATCTCCTGGACAGACCTGGAGCCTTAGGACTGGGGTTCTGCCAGCTCTGAGTAGGCTACATGTCGTCCTTGGTTGTTGTCCTTGCAGCATTATTGACCTGCCCCCTCTCTCCCTCCTACCACTACGACCGCACTGTAGTAATCCTCCACCACACTGCCACCCCCAGTGGAGCAATCAGGGTGGTGTGGCTCGACACAGTGGAGCAGTCAGGGTGGTGTGGCTGTACAGAGTAGCCAAGGTTGAGTGGCTGTACAGAGTAGAGCAGTCAGGGTTGAGTGTCTGTACACAGTAGAGCAGTCAGGGTTGAGTGGCTGTACAGGATAGCCAGGGTTGAGTGGATGTACAGAGTAGAGCAGTCAGGGTTGAGTGTCTGTACACAGTAGAGCAGTCAGGGTTGAGTGGCTGTACAGAGTAGAGCAGTCAGGGTTGAGTGGCTGTACAGGATAGCCAGGGTTGAGTGGATGTACAGAGTAGAGCAGTCAGGGTTGAGTGTCTGTACACAGTAGAGCAGTCAGGGTTGAGTGGCTGTACACAGTAGAGCAGTCAGGGTTGAGTGGCTGTACAGAGTAGCCAGGGTTGAGTGGCTGTACACAGTAGAGAAGTTAGTTTAGTGGCCACAGCTGGAGCCAGGGTGGTATGGCTGGAGCTGTACACAGATGTTTGCCATTGGGGGGGCATGTCTCCCAGCAGAGAGAGAGCCTCTCAGATGATTGGCTCATTTTGCCTGCAGTGGAGGGGATTTAGCTGTCTGAGTGCTGAGTATGATTGTCTTTGGCAGGAGCATCATTCTGTGATGCCATGTAGCCTGGCGCCAGCAAAACAGCTGCTCTACACTGTCACTGATGTCCAACAGCATTCCTCTGTGTTTGATTGGATCAGTCTAGCATCCTCTGTGTTGTGTTAGCCTGTAGCATTATCTGCGTTGGGTTAGCATGTAGCATCATAGGTGTTGGGTTAGCCTGTAGCACCCTATGTCTTGTGTTAGCCTGTAGCATTCTCTCTGTTGGGTTAGCATGTAGCATCATAGGTGTTGGGTTAGCCTGTAGCACCCTATGTCTTGTGTTAGCCTGTAGCATTCTCTCTGTTGGGTTAGCATGTAGTATCATCTGTTTTCGGTTGTCTTGCCATACACGCTGTTATGTTTGGGTTATGTTGCAGAATGTGTGTGTTGGGTTCTCTTGTAGCATGTATGGTGGCTTAGCCTGTAGTATCTTTTGTATTGTGTTAACCTTTAGCATCCTGTGTGTTGTGTTAGCCTGTAGCGTCCTGTGTGTTTTGTTAGCCTTTAGCGTCCTGTGTGTTGTGTTAGCCTATAGCGTCCTGTGTGTTGTTTTAGCCTGTAGCGTCCTGTGTGTTGTGTTAGCCTGTAGCCTCCTGTGTGTTGTGTTAGCCTGTAGCATCCTGTGTGTTGTGTTAGCCTGTAGCATCGTGTGCGTTGTGTTAGCCTGTAGCATCGTGTGTGTTGTGTTAGCCTGTAGCATCGTGTGTGTTGTGTTAGCCTGTAGCATCGTGTGTGTTGTGTTAGCCTATAGCCTCCTGTGTGTCGGCCCCTAGGGTCAGGGACGCTGGGATGTAGAAATGTGCTGTTGATGGGAACAGGGTTCTCACCCAGGGCCTCACCTTGATTAAAACTCACAGAAGCAGAGAGATTCATCCTGCTTCGTGCCTCTCTTCTCATTCAGAAGCAACAGTGGCCTAATTGCCGAAGCTATATTAGGCTTAATCAACATTCTGATTGCAAAACTCAAATTAGACTGCAAACCAATTCTAATTCCACGCAGCAAGGAATCCTGGGATATAATTAGCTGTAATTACAGGTTACCACGGCAGCAGATCAGTGGCACTCAGACACCCTTTTTGGTTTGTTTCTCATTCCATCCTCCCCTCTTTTTATTCCTCCTTCATTCCGCCGTTCTGTCTTGTATGGTTAGCTTTCCTCTGACATCTCTTGACTGACTAGCCATATTCATGCCTGACTAGTCTAGAAGGCAAGAACATTGAGTAATGAAATGAGCTGCTGTTCAGACTAATACTGTTTTAATATTAATTAACTGATTTTAAATGATTGTGACAATCTGTGAAAGACTGATTAAGTTAAATTTAGGTATCAAAGACACAGAAATAATATTGTCAACTTGACAGCACCGGAGCAGTGATGCAGGAACTAAGATTATCTCAGCAATTAAACATTAATACTAATGATAATCGTCATGGTGTTTTCTCTAGGGGGTTCCTCCGTTAGAGTGAGTAATTGAAAGCGGTTCTGTAAAGATGTTGGTGGGCAAAAGTTTCCTTTACAGACTGTCATGCTAATCACATCCCTTTAATCGAACTGCTGATATTCAGAGGAGCGTATTACCCAGTGTGATCTTTGGTGTAAGACTCACCAGGGAATCCCTGTCTGGGACTCTATTTAGAAGCTGTCTGGACTTGGGGGGAAGGGGTTTTGAGGCTCCACATTAAAAACTGTGAAGACATTTCAAAATAATTATTAATTATAAATTAATTAATTGTTATTTCCTTCCTGCATGGCCTTGTTTTGTGTTGAAATGGTGGATGATCAGGAGACCGTTTAGCACGATTTGGAGCTGTTACTTCAAATTATGTTGTGTGACCGGCATAGTAAAAGGTTTAGCCAATATATATATATTTTTTTTATAGAAATGGTCCTCTATTTCAGCTATATTAACTGTGAAAAACAAAGTATTATAAACAATAAATCAAATGTACGGCTTATTTATTAAGACTCATTTGACCGGCAAACAAGAAGCATACCACCTCTCGATTGAGCACAACATCAATGACTGCAATCTTAAAACAATGTGCACCTGTGTGTGTGTCTGTGTGTGGGAATGTGTGTGAGTGCACGTGAGTGCGTGTGTTTGTGTGTGTGTGCGGAAGTATCCAGTGGCAGCCACACAGTAGCTGTTGTAATAAAAGCTATTCCCTAACAACAGGTTGGTGACATCACCGGAGTACTGTAGGGAGCTGGGCCACGTTGATAAGACGGTGATTTACACGCTACAATGGGGCCTCAGCACAAGACAGAGAAATACTCATTGTTAACTGGAGGCCTAAGCCTTGTTAATCTCCCTTCCGTGTGTCTCCCGCACCCCCTCATATACCCTCCTCAACAGCTTCTTCCAGAAGGGGATCATTCACGATAAAACTCTCTCTCGGAACACCAACACCCGGCGTATCCTCCACATAATTGCGGGGCCTGCCCGTGTGTTGTGAAAGCGATTAGAGGATAAAGTCAGGGTGCGCTCGCAGCAGATGTGAACCACTTCCAGGGTGTTATGAACAGCCACGTGAACAGGAGCAGTCTGACTTGCGTGGTTTTCGGCTGTTGTACGCGCACATCACACCACACATAGCGGTTACGATCTGAACTCTGGCTTGTTGTGTTCCGCATCAGGACTGAAGTCAATACCGCACTGATTTTCTAGTGTGCTAACCTCCCAGGCCAACGAGATTGCTGATAGCCCCAATCCTTCACTTTGATGGCATCTAGATGTACCTTGGTGTTGTAACTGCCCAGATAAGACTGGGCCTCCAGTCTGATTCACGTTAAAGTAACCACCGCGTCCACTTCCATGAAAGCAATGTGAGGTTGAAGGATGAAGTCCTTCGACACAACAAGGGCTTGTTATTAGGTTGGTGTGCGCAGTGGTCCAGAACCTGTGTAGTGCGGTCTCAGCGGCAGTCAGAGTGCTTCCCGGTTCAGAGCCAGGCGGATCTGCTGTTCTAAACCGCCAGTATAACAAAGCCATTAGAGAAGGCAGCCATGTAAACAGTATTATTGCTGCCCAATCCATTCTGCTGATTACGAAAGCCTTCATTAGGACATTTCATTCGGTTCAGATGCAATTTCGCAAATGTTAATGGATGTTATTACGCTATTATGTTAATGTACATCAATCTCTCACACAAACACAGTAGGACATTACAGCACTGGCAGCATTCATCCCAACTACTAACGAGGATGGGACTAATGATGAGCAGCCAGCCACATGGTAATGACCAGCAACGTACTGTAATACACCAGATAATCATGTCGTTGATGTTCTAGACCACAAAACAGTGAAGTTCACTTAGGTGTTCTAGAATACAACATTGTAAAAATGTGGGAACCTTGGTTGCACACAATTGTGTGAAGTGCTTAAGCAATAGCATGCTACTATCCTTGTTATGGTTGCGTAAATGGTATAAACAAAGACGACTGTTAAATGATTCATGCCCGTTGCGCACTACTTGCATCTGGCAGTCGATAGGGTTGTACACTGTCCACAAACAATGGCACGCGACACTGCTGTAAACCACCCTTTGTTCTTTTCACATCTCAGCGCCTTGTAGAATGAGCCCCACAGAGCCGCACAACAGGACGATGTTATGAGCTGAAGCTGTGAGCCAGCCTGGGAGGTGGAATTGGGGCTCTGGACGAGGCCTGGGTATCTAATGGACCAGGGTCTCCGTCTCCTCTGTCCTTTGGCCAGATGGATCCAGACCAAGTCTTCCACCAGCTCTAATGCAGCACATTGATGTGTAATGGTCTCTGGGGTGCTTTTAATAGTGATGGATGACTGTGTGTATGGGCTTCCAGTAAATATGATATTAGCATACAGGGCTAACGTCAGCTGTGCTGAGATAAATCCACTCTCTGTCCCAGCTAGCACTCGCGCTGCATTCATTAGCGCAGCCAGGCTAAAAGCCACTGCAGGCTTGGAACGCCGTTTCATTCTAACGACCAAATGTTAGTGCTCTGAGTCTGGGGAGTAGGCACACACTGGTTCTTATTGGCTCAAACACTCCTTAGATCAGAGCTTGTTCAAACTGGGCAGACAAATGCGGCAGAGTGATGGGCTCTGTAGCACTGTACTGTACCCAGAGGAAGCCGGTTAACTCTCTCCTCACCAGGCCAGGAACGACTGTAACCGCGCACATAGGCGCATAAACCTCACAACACACTCCAATTACACTCGCACGCACACTCCAATCATACTCACAGTATGCTACATGTACGTCTACATGTCCTTTGTTTAGCCGATGCTTTGAGCCAAGGAGACGTACAAATAGTGCATATCGAAAGTACAGCAGAAGATCACAGAGCGGAACAGTGCCGCATTTACATATCACACATCACCCCAACACGCACTCAGAACACGCTCTCACACACAAGCACATGTGAAGCAGAGCTAGGCTAAACGGACGATTGTTTGCCTGGAACATGCAGCCCTAACACTAGTCGAAGCTCTTGTTACGTTCGGCAGCCAGGCTGATCTTCAGCCTCTAATGAAACACTGCATTGATTTGCTGCCTGTCTGAAGGAGCAGATATGCCTTGGACACAGACAGATGGTTGAAATAATAAAGCCAATTTACAGTTTGATAGGAAGGCAGCGTGAACATGGCTACAGAGGAAATGACTGGCACAGGGAGGGAGAGAGGGTGGGGAGAGTGGGAGAGAGAGAGAGAGAGCAAGACAGAGGGAGAGAGGGTGGGGAGAGTGGGAGAGAGAGAGAGAGAGAGAGAGAGAGAGAGAGAGAGAGAGAGAGAGCAAGATAGAGGGAGAGAGGGTGGGGAGAGTGGGAGAGAGAGAGAGAGAGCGAGACAGAGGGAGAGAGGGTGGGGAGAGTGGGAGAGAGAGAGAGAGAGAGCGAGACAGAGGGAGAGAGGGAAGGAGGGCTCCTTCAAGGAAATGACCAATTCATTTTCTTTCTCTTTGAACTAAAAGACCACCCCCCTCGTTCCAGACCCAGACCCCCCTGCCAGACTTAAAGACCTGTCCTGTGCCACTCCGGGTCCTTGATATTGTCCCTTACACCACATACAACGAGAGACGGATAGAGTTATGTAGGAGTATACACACCGAAACAGCTGCTAAGATGTGCTTATGAAGAGATTGCGTAATTGTGTTTGAGTGTACCTGTGCCCGTGTGTGTGTGTGTGTGTGTTTGTCTCATGATGTGGGACACCAGGACAGTGTGTGGCCTCAGGCATGGTTCTAATTGAAGGAGATGAAGCTGCTCCTGGCTTCACCATGACAACCCCATCAATAAGAACCTTGTACACGTCCCCAGACCCTTGTCCCCTTTGTCTCACACAGAGATACTCTTCACACGTTCACACACACACGGACACGCGCACACACACACGCACACACACACGCACGCACGCACGCACACACACACACACAGTATTTGGTGTGAAAATCTTCATGTTTATGAACACGCCTTAGCAGTTTTATTTACAGGCCTTGCCATTTCCTACCCACGGATATAAAAAAAGAAAGCACTATGCGGCAGCGACATAAACAAGACTAAACAAAATGTTGGATGATTGTGATTGCATTTATCCAGTGATAAACTTTATAATTAGAATGTCACAGGCAGCTCAATGTGAGTAAAACTTGGAAAGCTCATTCACATATAATTGCTAGATAAAACTTTTAATTGTTTCCTTGAACAGTTGTCAGTACGTAGTTGTTTTTTTCGTACAAAAAAAAAAGAAGATGCATTCATACTTTTGCCGCATATGATTCTCTTCAGTCACCAGAAAACCAATATGTCCAGGGTTAGCTTGATTACACATATTGATCCCAATTTTCCTGATGGATATTTTTATATCATGCTTAATTAAAATTTGTAGGCAATAGCGTAATCTCTTGGCAGTGATTCTTTTGAACAACACTGATTGTTTTTTTTTCATTGTCAGCATTGTAAATCATTATAACTTTGTGCAAGAAAGCAACACATTATAAACTCATTGATTGGTACAATTGCCATCTCATTAATATAATAAAGCTCCTGAAGGCTTCCAGACGCACCCTGGAGTGAGTCAGCTGTCGAAGAGAGATAACGGGAGTTCTCTCTGATAGGTCTGACGGCCAGGACACACTCTCTCTGTCTCAGACACACACACACATAAACTCTCTCTCTCTCTCTCTCTCTCTCTCTCTCTCTCTCTCTCTCTCTTCTCTCTCTCTTTCTCTCTCTCTCTCTCTCTCTCTCTCTCTCTCTCTCTCTCTCTCTCACACACAAACACACATAAACTCTCTCACTCTCTCAGACACACACATACATTAACTCTCTTTCTCTCTCTCGCTCTCTCTCTCTCTCTTTCTCTCTCACTCTCTCTCTCAGACACACACACACACACACACATAAACTCTCTCTCTCTCACTCTCTCTCTCAGACACACACACATACATTAACTCTCTTTCTCTCTCTCTCTCTCACTCTCTCTCTCACTCTCTCTCTCAAACACACACACTCTCTCTCAGACACACACACACATAAACTCTCACACACACACACACACACACACACACACACACACACACACACACTCTCTTACACCCTCACAAAATACTCAAAGTTCCCAAGCGTCCACCTGAAGCAGGCGTGCCTGCCACAGGAGCAGCTTCCCGTGTGAGAGCAGCTATTTGTCCTCTAGCAGGCTGGCCTGCAGCAGAGGGGCTATGCTAATGCTGCTGTCAGGCTGGGGGTGCTGCTTAGTGTCCCACAGAGACCTGCTGCTGGGCCATGTTGCAGATGACAGCCCCTCTCTGCCCTCTGTGACCAGCTGACAACCTCCTCACCAAAGGATGTGTGTGAGTAGGTGGGTCCAAGCCAGTGTGTTTCCGCGTGGGAGCAGGTGCGTTTGTGTGTGCGCGCGCGTGTGCGTAGGAGTCGATGTTTGTGTGGCGTTGTGCGTGTGTGTGTGTGTGTGTGTGTTAGAGGGCAGGAAGCTGTCAGCGACGGCCACCTGTAGTGAACACGTGCAGCTGTTCATCCTGTCCCTCTGCTGAGAGTGGCCCCGTCCTCCAGGGCGACCAACACACACACACACACACACACACAGATTGCGAATGTTAAACCTCTCAGGCCAGTGTAGGGTGTGTCAGCCGGAGGCTGTGCTGGGTGAGTGGATGGGGAGCTGTGTCTGCATGCCGTCCCGCTGGTCACAGTGGTGTCTGGGCCATGGCAGGCAGCACACGCTCTGCATCAATCTTTCCCTCAATCAATCCCTTTAATGAAGAACAGGCTGGAATTAAATCAGAAGCACTAATAACAGTAATGGCTGCCTCTGAACTCCGCCAGCCCCCCTGGGAAACAGACTTCTAATGGGCTCTAATCAATGATCAGACCCTCGCCCCTGATTGGCTGGCTGACATGTGGTTCTGGGCAGGGTCCGGGGAAACTGCCGACCAGATAGTGTTCCCACTCCGCTCAACCTCTTTTCTCTCCTCTGTGCTAAGTCATTTCATACGTCCTCTCCTCTGAGGCTGGGCGTGGGCACAGTAGCAACCCTTCACACAGCAGCGTGGGCTGGTGAGATCACGTCTCCCGCTAATGGAACCGGACCTGAGTTATACCTTCCCAGATCTAAGGGAGACCACCATGAGCTCAGAACGAGGAAGAACTCCCGCTCCCGCCTCAGTCACCATCCTCCTTCCCTTCCTCCTCGTCGAAGAGTTTCCGCGGGTGTGTGTATCAATGTGTGTGTGTGTGTGTGTGTGTGAATGTGTGTGTGTGTGTGAATGTGTGTGTGTGTGAATGTGTGTGTGTGTGTGAATGTGTGTGTGCGTTCATGTCTTTTTCTCCGAAGCAGTCATTACCGCAGTTAATGGAGAGGCCCGAGGCTGAACATCAATCCTCCAAAACTGCTCCATCTTCCCGTGCTTCCAGCGACGCTCCTGCGAAGCACCCCATCCCCCTTGCTCCATCCAGGTCCCAGGTGAACGGAAAAGGCACGACATGGAGGCCGTGATGAGATAGATCTCTTGGCAGCCATAGCCCCACAGCATGCACTGGTAGAGTATCTAGTGTATGCATGTTGCTGATGTCTAATGAATACATATAGCTGGTATCTAGTGTATACCCATAGCATGCACTGGTATTTAGTGTATACATGTAGCTGGTATGTTAGTGCACAGGTAAACAGGATCTATCTGGATTTACCTCCATTCTCGTACGTAGGAATGTACTACTTCAGACCTGTAGAGGTTGAGAGAATTTGAAGTTCTGTGAAAAGATATCGTGTTATATTTCCATGTCACACTTGCCGAGCAGTACATCTGGGGAGCTGGAACATTCCGTGGGATCCATCTGTGTTCATCTGTGGACGAGGACAAGTGACAGAAGAAGGAACACACACACACAATGGAACACATTTTCCAACCGAGATTTGAAAGAGGCTTTAGAAGGGCTTAATCGAGACAAGATTCCGGAATCCTTGTTGCAGGCTGCCATGGAGTGAAGACTCAGCGCAGCCTGTCGTTGTTTGGGAGCGTCTCATTCTCCTATCTGTCATGCGACAACAAACTCTTGATGATGATGCCTTGCTGACACACCCTTAGTTGATGTGGAGGCAATTCTCAACGACCGACCAATCACCTCCATCTCAGACGATCCAAATGACTTGGAGACTCTTGCACACAACCACCTCTTTCAAATGAATGAAAGCTGTTTACGCCCCCATATCTGTTCAGAAAGCAGGACTTGCCGGCTCAGAGGAGATGGAAACAAGTCGAGTGAGTGCTTCCCATTGATGCAGGAGCGTCAAAAGTAGAACAGCGCTGAGTGGAATTTCACCATTGATGTCTTGGTACTTGGTCGATGGAACAGCACCATGTATCTCATTGAGGATGGCGCGTACACACAATGCCAGATTCCAAAGGCTTGGTAAGGGATGTTTGTGTCTAGACAAAGATCAACAAGCTGGGGAGGCCGATCAGTAAAAGATGTCTGCTGCTGGAGGCAGCAAGTCCTTGATGAACATTTGTATTCGCGACACGTTCAGATGTGTACCTTCACGCTCAATACGAACAAGTCCTTGAGTGAACGCAAACCTTTTTCGGCAGAGGAAGGAAATAAAATAAACTGTATTGGTTTTTAATGTTTTATTCTTACATTTTTCCTAGCTCCCTGTATGCTTTTTTAAATCGAGGATTGGCCAAATGACTCCCTCTACGGCCTGATTTGAAGAGTGACAGGAGGAACATGTAGGGAAAGAAGAAGAAGTATGGCATGGCACATGTTTAGAATTGGGCACAAAGCAGAGTACACTGCAACACGTACATGATCCACTAAACTGATACTTTATTTTGAACTTTTGAAAATGTGTGGGCTTTGATGTTGTTGCTGTCGGAAACAGTATTGCTGTTGATTTGAGCCTTCTATCAATGGATAAGGTGCGCTCGTCCTGCCTGGTGTACCACGGCTTGTTTGAAAACGCAACGCCTGCTACACACATAGCTGGGATCAGGTGTACACACATAGCTGGTATCTACTGTGAACACACAGCAGACACTGGCATCTGTAGGACTAGAAACATGGCTTCTGGTCCTACAGTTCCTTGTTCTATCAACAAGGAAGTCCTGAGCAGTGCCCTCGCCCCGCATTCCAACCAGGCTCCCCCTCGAGTCAAATCCCCAGGACGTTGTCTCAAGCTTTCAAAGGCTCTCTCAAGAGTTTGATGTTTCCAACTTAGCGGAGCTTTCATGTCGTGGGGCTGAGCTGAGAAGTTTGTGGTGTTGGAAGTGTCAAACAGCCACCCACCCTTAATTAAAAAGAGATGAGCGTCTCTGAGGTAGACTATGTTGCATTTCATCTTAGCCCTTATCTAGACTAATATAGAGATACTTTAGGCAGGGTTCTCCTATCATCTCTGAAGTGATGTCAGAATAGGAGATGTGGCTTCTTCTAGAGCTGAGGGCTGAAATCAAAACCATACTGAGATCAAAGACTAGGGAGGGGTCCACGTTACTGTGATATCATCTTCTGGATTCTTTTAACAAATACATGACTTGAGGTTGCAGAGAGAGCAAGGGTTTTCAGACTTTTTTTCATGCAATGTGCAACCTTTAGAGACAAGACGCTGTTTTCCATCAATCATATCAGGATGTAGAAACACAATACCGACACACATCTCAGTCCCCACCCTCTTGTGTACTACAGAAATAATGTTATCCAAGCTGTTTTATAACTTTATTAGCATGTCACACAACTCATTCACATGACAAGAAGCCTGCCGGCCAATTGTCTGCCCAGATCTGAATTCTGAGGTACACACAGAATATCAACGGCCAATTACCTTCAGCCTCATGGTTCTCTATGAATAATAAGAAGTTAACACAGGGAATAGCAAATGATGCGAGAGGAACTGGAGCAGATAGTCAAATGCTGATTGATGAAGATGGAGAGGGGTGTGTGTGCATGGTGTGTGTGTGTGTGTGTGTGTGTGTGTGTGTGTGTGTGTGTGTGTGTGTGCGTGTGTGTGGAGAGAGTGGGAGGTTTTGATACTCCAAGCCTGTCATAAGACTGATAGTGAAGAGTTATCTTCATCTGCATGAGCAGAGTGGAGTGCATGTTACCTGTTTGAATCTTAGTGAAGTATAACTGTTCCTGCTGTGTTTTTAGTTGGTGTAAACCCAGAAACCTGTGACCAAGCATATGAATGATTAACTCCCAAATCCCAACCACGAGCGGGTATTAAACCCCCCTTAATTATCTTTAATAGCAGAAACAAATGTCTTAAGTGGTCAACCATGCAGCTGTAACAGTGGACAATGATAGGAGAATGTGTTTTCGAACTGTTTCTTATTGGTCTTCGACGACAAAGCGGTGGAATGAGCCAGTTTGATACTGAGGGCCAATTGAAATGTCACAGTCACCACATCAGATTCTCCAGACAGCAAACAGAATCAGGAAGTAAATCAGTCTGGGGAGAAAGGTCATCCCACAACCGGGTCTGTATCTAAATGAACTGGCACTGCTAGCAACTCACACACAGATCTGATAACAGTGTTCCAGCTAGCTTGTTTACATGGACTGACAACAAGGAAAACTGTGATTTCTCCTTTGGTAGACAGATTTGCCGAACGAGTGCGTTGCAAGTGTGTTTGCTGTTGTAGTCGTGATGTGTGTACGTGTTCCAGGGTGAGTGTGAGTGCATGCTGTTTATTATTTATATCGGCTGGATATTCAATTTAGTTCAACTTTATTTCGCCATGTATACAGATACTAGGAATTTGATTTGGTATTCTCAATGCTCTCTTGCACGAGATCTCCGCGGCCGCTACACAGGCGGCTATTCATTAGAGATATCTGCAATGTCATTTTTCCTTTTTCAAAACTCTTATTCTCGACCACCTGTAATTTACATTTTTGACTTGTAATATTTAAACTACTTTTGATATTTATGTGTATGGGTTTTCTAAATTATAGAGATCTACAATTCCGTTGCAGAGATCGTAAATGTGAATTGTGGATATCTGCAGTTGAAATATGATGTGAAATATAAAGCTGTAACACTAGTTTCAGATGTCAACAATTTAACTCTGACACAGTTACAGTTCAAGTCTTCTTAAATTTCCCTCAATTTAAGACATGGACATTGTCCATGTTAGATTTCTTCAATCAAGATAAGTTAATAATTATGTACTCAGAGATTAACTACTCAGAGAGAATTTGTAAATATTACTGTAATTGGAATCATGACTAGTCAATATTAAGTTGTCGATGTCTTAAACTTTCATTCAGCCTAGTCAGAATGTATACTGATATCTTGAATTCGAGTTTTGGGTTGTGTACAACAATTCAGAGGAGTCATAATGACATTTGAGATGGCTCTGACCATTACGTGGACTGGTCAAAACTGAATAACGGATATCAGAATGACGTTATAGACATCTAAAAGGAAAATGTTGTCAGAATGAAATTGAGACAAAAGAATGTTGCAGACATCTATTATGTTCATTTAGTACAGTCAGATTCAGCTTAAGATAATTGTTTGCCAGTGCGATTGTTTCTGTGTATGTGTGTATGTATGTGATTATTTTTAAACTGAAAGGGATCATTTGTATATTCAGTCAGTCTCATGACTCACCATCCAGTATACTGCCTGGGAGGGGAGACCTGCCCCCCTTCCTCCTATAATTGTGACAAATGGAATCTTTTTTTAACAACTCAATTCAAATTCATTTGTTAAAGGGCCAGATTGGCGTCTAACTCAATTTGATCAAGCTATGTAAAAGCCACATTAGATTTTCTCTGCAACAAATGATGTTGTTTCTTCTGCCCCAGGGCCAACCCAGATATCTGGGTCTGCTGTCCATGTTAATAGGAACCAACTCCAGCTTTGACAATTCAATTCCATGAATTCGTTTTTCCATAACTGTCGTCAGAGAAAGCTGGGCCATGACCCGGTGTAATAATGTGTTTATCTAAAGAATAAAAAAACGTAAAGGGGGACAAAACACACAAATACAAAAATATATCCGCTTTTTTCAGGTGGTTAGTAGTCTGTCTTTGCATGTCATTCACAACTGACTTCCACCCTCCTCTAGGGCCTGCTGGCTGGTTTTCAGGCCTGTTCTGGGATTTTGCCGGCTGCTCTGCTGCCTGTTGATCTAAAATGACAGCAGATATCATCTAGAGGGAATAGCCATTTTGCTTTTATCATCGGTCAACCAAAAATAACCGCTGTCCTATCTTTGAGCTTCACTGAGGATAGTGTGTGTGTGGGGGGGGGGGGGGGGGGGGGAATGCAGCTGACTTCTGTCAACTGTAATCTCCAAACGTTTCCCAGAAATACATGAAGAATAAGCCTGTTGGATATGGCCCTCTGATATCCAGACCGGGGATGGTCTGTGAAATGAAAGGGACGTGACAGGGTAGGCGAATCTGACTCTCTGTTGGCTTCCATTCAATCAGCGGCAAGTGTGAGGAGAAGAATCCAAGAGACAAACATGGCCTGCTATCTCCCTCCGCCACACGGACAAAACTTCACATCAGCACACTGTAAATACAATATATGGCCAACGATAAATAACTGCTATCAGTGCACAGTAAATATGTACGTGAAAGCACATATAACACTCGTCAAAGACAACCTCTGTTATGTTCAGTAATAAACAACCAGGATTGTCTGACAGGAATCGAAATCGGGCCGAGACACGAACAAAAACATCGGGCATCTTCAAAGACGTAAACCGACGTTAACGAGTCTGGCTACGGCACATCCTCTCGAAGTTATCTGACGATGGGAGCGGCTTCATCAGGGCTGAGGAGCAGCGGTGCATGAGAGGGTCCTCCAGCGAGTCAACTCTTCAGAGCCTCATCTGAGCGGAGCAGCTGTCTGTTCAGAGCTCTGAAGTAGGAGTGAATATCTGATCACCGCCACAGAACTTTGGCGCACCGGGGCCCCTCTCCACAGCCAGGATGCCCCGGCTCGGCGGCGGTGCGGTTTGACAGCGAGGTATCGGGGACATGCCATCCACGTCTGTACGCCACAAAGATGTGGCGTACGTGTCTGAGGAGAAACGCGCACGTGCGACAAAGCAGGTTAGTCGCGTTCGTCTTCCGTCGGCGTTCTGCATCAGATGCTGATGCGAGGTCTACAGAGAGAGTCATGTTTTGAAAAGTATTTATAGGAGAAATACGTTTTTTTATATATAGGCACATAGTGACATATTATTCAAACCACACAAATGAAATAAAAAAATATGTATTACGGTAACACTCTTCTTTCAGATCATAGTTGGCATGACATGAGTCTGTCTCACCCAGTCTGCCCTCTCTCCCGGCTCGCCACGAAGACGCCCAGGGCAGCAGACAGTTGAACACCGAGCAGGATCCTTCTTTTCACAAACAATCTGGTAAAAGTGGCACGATGTGCGAGGCTGCTGTATCGCGGGGCCCCCGAATAGAAAACAAATGGAAGAGTCGTATCCGACAGGCTGATGATGTGAGGTCTAACGTGAGATAGGCCCCCGGGCCTCGGCACCTGCAGGCGGACGCTGCTCTCTTCTCAGTGCTCCGAGACAGAGCACATCAGACTCACATCAAAGGGGCTCGGGGCCTCTGTATGTCAGAATGGTTCAATTAAAGTCGCTCTCAGTAACTGAGGGTGAGATCTCTCTGGGGGGACACAGTGTGTGTGTGTCTGCGTGTGTCTTGGTCTGCGTGTGTTTGTGTGTGTCTGTCCGTATGTGTCTGTGTGTGTGTGTACGTGTGCGTGCATGCGGCCGTGGGTCTGTGATAAAGCCAGGGCCTGCTGTCTATGTGTGTGCATGCTAGCTTGTTATCTGGCCTAACAAACCCATCCTTATTCCAAAGTGAAGCTGTCTCTTTGATCCCAAGACTGCTGCTGCGTGACTTTCTCTGCCACTTCCTGTCTGCAGTCTGCTTTGTGTTCCCTATCTTCCCTCTTTGTGATAGCTTTCCCTCCATAAGTCCACATGGCAACTTCTCTCTCTGTTTCCTTCTCTCTTTGTATCTCGCTCCAACCCTTATCTCTCCCCTCCCATTTTCACTTTTTCTCTCCCTCTTTCCCTTTCTCTTTCCCTTCCTATCTAATTGTTTTCTCTATCCCTCCCTCCCTCCCTCCCTCCCTCCCTCCCTCCCTCCCTCCCTCCCTCCCTCCCTCCCTCCCTCCCTCCCTCCCTCCCTCCCTCCCTCCCTCCCTCCCTCCCTCCCTCCCTCCCTCCCCCCTCCCTCCCTCCCTCCCTCCCTCCCTCTTTGTGTTTTTCTCCTTCCCTTCCTCCCTCTCTGTCTCTGTCTCTCTGTCCCTGTCTGTCTCTGTCTTCCTCTCTCGCTCTCTCTCTCTCTCTCTCTCTCTCTCTCTCTCTCGCTCTCTCTCTGTCTTTATCTCTGTCTCTCTTTCTCTTTCTTCTCTATCTCTGTGTCTCTCTATGTCTCTCTTTAACTGTCTTCCCTCTTGCTCCAGTGAATGTTTCCCTCCAATGCCTGGGAGCAAACGATTACTGTACCTATTGAGCTGCATTAGCGTAGCAGAGTGTACCCAATGCAATTACTATTTCTAATAAGCTGCCTGTGTTGAGTTGAGGCGGGCAAGGGACTGAAGCCAGGGGCAAGGGAATAGGTTCCGCATGATCAAGGAATTTAGACCTGGAAAGGAAATGGACCACTCAAACATAATAGGTATTAAGGTAACGTTTTACATCTTAATGTAGGGTCATTTACTGACTCATTTAAATGAGTACAATCTGCTTGTTTTGCAGGGTATTTGACAAATACAAAAAAAATACGAAGATTGTCCAGTCAGTAAGCTGCTTTTTGCAGGTATACTGTACAAATGTAGAGGATTCACTTCTCTATGAAGACTTATACAAATTACAAGGTTATTCACTAAATATAAAGAATGAAGTGTCTAAAATGTGACCTTGATTATTAAGCAGCTCTTCCTTGACTTGACACAAACTCACGTCCTTCTCCCTCCCCCCACTCCTCCTCCCCCTCTTCCTTCTCCTCCAACTCTCCTCTCCTGCTATTGAAGAGGAAGAGGTGAAATTGTAATTGAGGTGAAATTTTCTTTTATTAAACACACAAAGACTTTACATTGGCATTTTGGTCTCCATGGAGACATCCGGCAGAGTGTGCCCAGATTGTAAAAGTTGCGAAATACAGAGGTGCAATAAAAACCACTTTGACAAAAGAAAATGACAGGGCCTGACATCTTGCCACCTGACTGGCTCCAGACTTCACGGCGTAATCTAACATTCCCTCTACTCTCCCAATTTCCTGTTTGAAGTACTTGTTTTTCCATCATTGATTGGTGGATAATTGGGAGCAGCTAATTGGTTGGCTGGGAGTGGTGGTGCGGGCAGGCTAGTCTCAACCCCTGTCCCCAGAGAGGGGGAGAGAGTGCCTGGCTTTTTCCACTTTTAATTAAACTGCATTAAACACTGCTGTGCTGACGGGCCTGGAGTCAGTTCTAGGACCACATGACACAGGCAGGATCATGCATGCAGCACAGACACACACACACACATTGTTGTTAAAACGATCGTCGGTCGGTCCCACACTGTGAACAGACGGCCAATCTGAGCTGACAGGATGTTTGTCCTCTCAGAGGGAGTTAGAACATTGGCTCGTTTCAGCACACTGATAAGAGCACACAGACACAGGCCTGTCAGTCCAGCACCACAGCTCCATTACACCATGATTGGCTCTATTAGAGACATTAGGCATTCATTTACATAATGCCTTAATCCCTTTCTCTCTCTCTCTCTCTCTCTCTCTCTCTCTCTCTCTCTCTCTCTCTCTCTCTCTCTCTCTCTCTCTGTCTCTCTCTCTCTCTGTCTCTCTCTCTCTCTGTCTCTCTCCTTCTCTCTCTCTCTGTCTCTCTCTGTCTTTCTCATCTCTCTCTTTGTCTTTCACATCTCTCTCTCTCTCTCTCTCTATCTCTCTCTTTATCTCTTTCTCTCTCCTTCTCTCTCTCTCTCTCTGTCTTTCTCATCTCTCTCTCTCTCTCTCTCTCTCTCTCTCTCTCTCTCTCTCTCTCTCTCTCTGTCTCTCTCCTTCTCTCTCTCTCTGTCTCTCTCTGTCTTTCTCATCTCTCTCTTTGTCTTTCACATCTCTCTCTCTCTCTCTATCTCTCTCTTTATCTCTTTCTCTCTCCTTCTCTCTCTCTCTCTCTCTCTCTCTCTGTCTTTCTCATCTCTCTCTCTCTCTCTCTCTCTCTCTCTCTCTCTCTCTCTCTCTCTCTCTCTCTGTCTCTCTCCTCTCTCTCTCTGTCTTTCTCATCTCTCTCTTTGTCTTTCACATCTCTCTCTCTCTCTCTCTCTCTCTCTCTCTCTCTCTCTCTCTCTCTATCTCTCTCTTTATCTCTTTCTCTCTCCTTCTCTCTCTCTCTCTCTCTCTCTCTCTCTCTCTGTCTTTCTCATCTCTCTCTCTCGGTCTCTCGGTCTCTCTGTCTCTCGGTCGCTCGGTCTCTCTCTCTCTCTCTTTATCTCTTTCTCTCTCCTTCTCTCTCACAAACACAACACACGCTTTTTCTCACTCTCTTTCTTACACACAGACCACACACAAACACGCATGAACTCACACACGCTTTCTCTCTCTCTCTCTCTCTCTCTCTCTCTCTCTCTCACACACACACACTCTCTCTCACACTCTCTCTCTCTGACAGTGGCTCTGTTTGTCGGGGGGTCAGGAGATACCAGCCAATCCCAGGTTAATAGCTACCTCTTGGCCCGCACCGTGTCGCACACTGCTTAACAAAGGCTGATCCTCAGCCAATCTAGGAGCACAATGACCGAGCAGACAGCGGCGGGAAATTCCTCTATCTCATCCTGAGCCACCGCTCGGTGCTAAAGGTTAATAGAATAATGAATTTCTCTGAAACCAATTGGCTCCTGTTCTTCGCCGTGTTTGTCAGCTGAGGGAAGGGCATTAGCATGCAGACGGCAGCTGGCGAGAGGACGCCGTCCACACCCTGGCAGCATGTGGATGAACCCGGAGGCTCTCAGCCCCCAGGCCGGCGCTCGGAGAAAACACAAGTCCTCCAGACTGTTTACAGTACGGCTGTGTATACTGTTCTCAGCCTGTCACTCTGGGAGAGCCCTCTGAGCAGTCTCCCGAGAATGGGGTTCCTGATAGAACCCTTTTTTGCTCAAAGGAATTGGAATACATCAGCATTCCAGTGTTGTGGCAGGTCCCAAAGGGCCAACGGAAGCTGTGTCTATCTGGGAGAGTACAGGAGCTCCTGCACCTCCCACCTGCTCTAGGAAGGAGCTCATCACAGATAAAGTCTGGCTTTAGGATGTCCAAATCTCTCTGACAGTCTGGCGGATTCATTCTCCGTCTAACAGGAATGTATTACAAGATCGGGGGAAACAGGGGCGCACTTAAAAATCCAGCCTTTTTTTTCCTGTGTAAAAATCTCCCAGGTTTTCCTTCCGCTCTGCCTGTTCATATATTTCATAAATGATTTCATCCAATTATCTCTCTGAAATGCTAAGATTTGCTCTGACAAGTGTTCCTCACCCCAGTAGACCCATGCTCCTCAAGACTCAGGCAGACTGCAGGCTTTACTATTTCTACTCTCCGCTTTATTTGGCTACTAATTAAACATAGCCTTCGGTGCTGCCTCCAGGGAGCCTCCAGTGCTGTGATCTGAGAACGCCTGGGACTAATAATACCTCTAACAGCCACTCACTAACTCACAGGATCTGACAGCCCTGCTGCATCCCTACAGTACAGACCTGCTGGAACAACACCAGCCAAAGCAGCATCAGGCCTGTGTAAATCAGCCTGGATGGTGAGTTCAGATCAGGCTGGATGGTGAGTTCAGATCAGGCTGGATGGTGAGTTCAGATCAGGCTGGATGGTGAGTTCAGATCAGGCTGGATGGTGAGTTCAGATCAGGCTGGATGGTGTTAAAATCAGGCTGGATGGTGTTTAAATCAGGCTGGTTGGTGTTTAAATCAGGCTGGATGGTGTTTAAATCAGGCTAGATGGTGTTTGAATCAGGACGGATGGTGTTAAAATCAAGCTGGATGGTGAGTTCAGATCAGGCTGGATGGTGTTTAAATCAGGCTGGATGGTGAGTTTAAATCAGGCTGGATGGTGTTTAAATCCAGCTGGATGGTGTCTAAATCAGGCTGGAGGGTGAGTTCACATCAGGCTAGATGGGAAGGTAACAGGCTCTAAATAACAGAATAATGAGCACTGCAAGGTCATGTTTGCCAGACAGAACCTTGACAGTTTCAAAAGGCATTCCAATTGTTCAGCCTTTTTCTCAATTTTTTTACGATCATTTGAAAAGATCTGTGTAATGTATTAAAACATTAACTCTGCAAACACAGTCGCAGACTGGGGAGACATCTTATCTCTAAAATATGTAGATATGTGGAATGTCTGTGCTTGCTGGTGGCATAATGCATCATTTAAATTGGCTTAGGAATACTACAATAGTGTGGTAGTTAGACTGTTTTTATGTACAGAAAAACTCAAATCACAAAATTATTAATACAGCTAAAACACCTTTTTGATGTCCCGATGTTTCATGATTAAACATTGGTGCACACATATTCAGTAATACATACATAATACAGTGTTGAATAATTCAACCGCAAAGAAACAGTGTTTTGATGCCAGACAGACGACCCTGTTATGCAGACAGGGTTTCCAGTGAAACCCTCTGGCTCCATCCGTTCCTCTGAATCTGAACCCTGACCAGCTGTAAGAGAAGCATGACCTCCCCTCCGGAGAGGGAGGATCCAGCCTTTTAACCTCCTCTCACACAAACAGTCCCAATCAATTACTCTGGAGTGGCAAACATCGACATCACTTCAAAGCTATCTGAGTGGGCCATTATAAACTCTCCATTAGAGGAACACAGATTATGGTTTTTAATGGCAATTACATTTTCAACATTTCCATTTAGATTAACACCTTTGATCCCACTCTCCAATTATCCTGTCGTAGCCTTCCCCACACGATATGATATGACAGCAAGTATATCAATTATGATGGCTAAGCAGCTACGGGGAAAGGAAAACAATAATATTCTCTTTAGGAAATGATTAATTACCCAACTTCCAGTATGATTGTGAGAAGCGTAAAACCAATTATGAGAAAATTAACCATTATTTACACATGGTTACAAAGAGATAACATCTCGCATTGAAGACAAGAGATGGTGAGATCCGTTTTTTACGAGAATGAAAGTAAAACGTGTCGTGGAAGTTTTTGAGAGAATCAATCGTTTAAGCTCAAGTCGGGTGAAGTACAGAGTTAATGTTTATTTGAGGTAGATGTAAACATAAGAACGTTACCAACATAGCATCATCAGCACACAAACATAAGACAATAACACAAAGACAATTCCATACAGCTCCATCTAGCATTCTAGAATGGAACCGGGAGAATCCAGCCCACCAGCACTACCCAGCTGATGGCCCTGAACCCCCCAGAACATTCTTCAACAGACCATTTTATAGATACGACAGTTCTCAAAAGTCATTGGTCCATCCTACAGACATGCAGCTATACCAAATCTCTTTTGTCATTGGTTAAATCCTTAGAACAATACAGTTGAATCCACATTGTCTTCAGACCAACTGTCTCTTCCCTCCAGGTGACAAGAACTCTTTCAGGTCACCCAGACTTCCCGTCTCTAAGACTTCACGTCTCCTAGTTAGGTGTTATAAAACTACAGGTGGCATCTCTACCAAATGAGTTGAATCAACATTCATTGTATCAAGCTTCTTAACCAACTATAAACTTCTCTTAAAACACATTCATTGTCCCAAAAGCCCAACATTTCTTTCACAAACTAAAGTACTTTGAAAGCGTTCATTTTAAATGTTCACCTGAGAGCCTAATTATCCCCAGCAAAATGATTGGTTATAGTGAACACCTGTGAGGTAAGCACATAGCAAAGCTCCTCACCTCAGGTCACCTAGACAACATGCACAGGTGCTGCACCCACTAAAGCGCCCCCCCCCCCCCCCCCGCTCAGACTTCTAAAAGAGAACAGCTCCCAGTGCTTCTATATTCCTGCCAGATGTCAGTGTGGGGACAGAAATAGTACGAGGGTGTCTCATCCACTCTCTCTGTCTCTCAATAGGGAGCATAGGAGTTAGAGTGAAACCCCCTATCTGTATGGACTGAGGAGGGGGGGGGGGGTCCTGTATCTGTGAGGGGGGGGGGGATCCTGTATCTGTGAGGAGGGGGGGGGGGATCCTGTATCTGTGAGGAGGGGGGGGGGATCCTGTATCTGTGAGGAAGGGGGGGGATCCTGTATCTGTGAGGAGGGAGGGGGGATCCTGTATCTGTGAGGAGGGGGGGGGATCCTGTATCTGTGAGGGGGGGGGATCCTGTATCTGTGAGGAGGGGGGGGGGGTCCTGTATCTGTGAGAAGAGGGGGGGGTCCTGTATCTGTGAGGAGGGGGGGGGATCCTGTATCTGTGAGGAGAGGAGAGGGGTGATCCTGTATCTAGCTATTAGACAGGCTCTCCGACCGGCTGAGTGTAATTCAATGACAGCTGGATCAATGTGGGAGGATCAGGGGAGGAGGCAGCAGACACAGGAGTGGTATCACCGTTTACCCTCGTCTGCCCTGACAGAGAAGACACCCATCCACCAGGGAGGATTCAACCTGCCTGCCTCTCCGTCTGCATCCCTGTCTGTCTTCCCCCTATCTTTACAGAGGCCTGTCTGTCTGTCTCTCCAGACATTACTAGCCGATCAGTGAGATGACACATCTTTATGGAGAGAGGACTGTGACAAAATCCTCTAAATAGGGAAGTGTCTTTCCCTTGTAGAAAATACACACATGCATACATACAAGTACATATCTCTCTCTCCAGATGGCTCAATATATGACAAAACTGGTCCGATTTTCATTCATCCATTTGTTATTCATTCATTCTTTCATTCCTTCATCATTTTCGTTTCTAACTCCCAGCCCACACTTACAGTAGCCCCCACCTAGCACACACATGACACACAACTAGCACCCACATGACACACACCTAGCACACACAGTGCACACACCTAGCCCAAACCTAGCCCAAACCTAGCCCAAACCTAGCCCAAACCCAGCACACCTAGCCCAACTACCAGACTAGCCTCCTCTTCTTGCGTATGTTTCCTCTCCTGCAGAGCTTCTTTGTGCGGGGTTTATGATAACAATTTAATTAAATGCTGATTGAATAGAAAGATCAAGACCTGTTAAATAGCATTCAGTAGAACTCCCCCAACTTGCCCAAAGACTTCCTTTTAAGCCAGGCTACAAAGAATTTCATTGAAGGTCAACTTTTTATATGTGTTGCAGACTGATTCCTAAACAAATTACTTCTGGCCTTTAAAGTTTACTGCCCTAATGCAGCTGTTCCCTCAGCTGCTTCCAGCCAGGAGAGCTCTCTGTGCTTTTATAATAACGATCGGATCACCCAGGGAGACCACTTCATCAGCTGATAAAATCTGCTCTCAGAAATGGAAATGTTAATTAAGCCCTCATTTAGCGACACGGTGACCGTGTGCGTCTCCAGGACAGAGACATCCGTCTGGCTGCCCTTGTCAGCCACTCAATCACAAACCAACAACAACAACAACAACATCAACATCAACAACAGGCAAAGGCATTTGTTGACATTACCATGACCTTACCATGACATTACCCTGACATTATCCTATGTACCCTGCATTACCGGTATTGTATGCATCATTTATAATGGTCATACCCTGTCAGCACCCTGTAGAATTACTACTCTGTGTATCCCTTGTACATTATTGGGTATTAGAGATTTATTATACAGTTTTGTATTTTATTTTGTATATTAGCAGGACAAGCACTCCCCGCTGATTGTGACTGATTCCACCTGCAGGTGGATCACAGACTTCCTGTCTGACAGGAAGCAACCTTGACAACCTTGTCGTTATCTGTCGGGTTGCATCGTTGAAACATTATTTGATCAAACAATATGATTTGCGATGCAGACGCAAAGTGAGCTGTAAGTGCGACATATGGAACCTGGCGTGTGGGAGAGTGTGGACATCTGGGAGGATTTGTGAGCCTTTGTGTGTCTGTTCATGCATGTGTTTGTTTTGTGCATTCCAAGCAGGGGAGAGCGGCGTTGTGTGGGAGGCGGCAGGAAGATGCTCCAACTGTCTGGAGGCATCTTCATCTCCGAGTCTATCGGTAACCACGGAGATGTGGAGATGAGAGAGCTTGATGTTCAGCGCATCTGATCTGTCCTTGTTTTACGGGAAATCGCCCGGCAGTCAGACCGGACTATCTGCATCACGGACACCGCACAAGGCCTGTCCTGTTGGCAAGGAGAGGTACAGCAGGTTCTGGGGACAGGTGGAAGTTCCTGGTGGAACTTCCTGGCAGCAGCCAATGAGAGGTGGAGTAGCTGTGTGTCCGGTGTCACACCGGGCCCTGAGTCACCACAGGCTGTGACTAATACTACACCACAGCCTGCTCTGCTGGAAGGCAGAGAGAGAGAGAGAGAGAGAGAGATAGAGAGAGAGAGAGAGAGAGAGAGAGAGAGAGAGAGACCGAGAGAGAGCGAGAGAGAGAGCGAGAGAGAGAGAGAGAGAGAGAGAGAGAGAGAGAGAGAGAGAGAGAGAGAGAGTGGGGATGAGACAAATGGATGAAAATAGGAGAGTAGAGGATGAGAAAAGGCATGGAGAGAGAGATTGGGGGATGAGTGAAAAGGATCGAGAGAATGAGGGTGGGGGGGGATGAGAGAAAGATAAGTGGGAGTTAGATCGGGACAAAAAGAGATGGGAACAAAAAGAGAAAAGGAAACATATATGACAAACCCCCAGCCCCCCATGAATTCCTTCTTAGAAAGGAGAAATAATTTAGAATAAAACATTATTTTCAATATCTCTTCCATACACATTTCAAGACACAGACACAGAGGAGGAACTGGAGGAATATCTACTTTATTCATTTTAATTCAACATTATTCTGTTGACAAATGTTGGTGTAAAAACATATTTTTTATCTAAATAACAATACAATAGGATACATTTCACTATAAAAACAGAAATGTATGTTACAATAAATTCTGCCAGTGGATTATAAATATGTCTAGTTTACAACATGTACAATTTCTCTAAAGCTAGAGGATTATGCAGCCCAACACCTGAGCTACCTAGGACGGGAATCTAACACAGCTCCACATAGGGCTACCAGGAGGCTAATGCTAACTAGATACCTGGTTAACCCACCTACTCTCTAGGTCAACCAGCAGACTTATCCCTTAGCCTGCATGGGTGTCAGACTAACCCACACGTGACATATGTGTACAGACTGGTTGTCCGGTCTGCAGAGGTGACACACACTGTCACACACACCTTGTGAGGTGGTGCTCTGCATGGTAGCCATCACAAGACTGATAATTCCACTTGAGTTCAAATGGGGAAACCTCTGAACAGGAAAAACGAGCTACAAGCTACCTAGATCGGTGGTTCCTAACCCTGGTCCTCAGGGAAAACACCTGCATGTTTTAGATGTTTTCCTGCTTCAAATGAATGGTCATAAGCAGGCTTCTGCAGAGCTGGATAACGACCCATTCATTTGAATCAGGTGTGTTGGAGCAGGGAAACATCTAGAACATGCAGGACACGGGGTCCCGTGGACCAGGGTTGAGAACCACTGACCTAGATGACGACCAAACAACATGGTGACACGTTGTTATTAAGAGTTACAGGGTTTAAACTGGATAGGTCCTCTCCTTCACTAAGACACATTTCATTGCGTGAATAAATGCTTGGGGTCACATTTCTTAAGGGGTATCCCTTCTGACCACTGGAATACAATATTTAGAATGCATATCACCTACACAAAAGGCTTATATTTGAGTTATATTGTGCTTCTGTTCATGATGAACCGGAATTGCATTATAGAGGGGTTGGATATTTTAGCAGATATCTACAGATTGTAGGATATCTCCAGTGATGTTCCTCCTCTGTTACTCCAGTTTGGCTGTCTCTCAGACGGAAACATGTTAACCAGAACAGTAACAATAAAAAGCACTTAGCCCCTGAATTGTACATATAGTCTCCTCATCTCCTTCTCTATCTCTACTGTGCACTTTAACAATCAAGTCTACTGTGGAAACTCGAACTACTCCGCATTTTGTTTTACTTGTTCGCCTCCATTCCCTGTAAAACTCCAAGAGAAGTGACATGCTCTGACTGGAACATGGGTTGCAGGTGAAGGAATGGGCGTGGCTAGAAGACGGGGTGTGGCTAGAGGAGAAGGCGTGGCTAGAACATGTGTTGCAGGGGGAGGAGGGGCCGTGGCTGGATGAGGGGGCGTGGATAGATGAAGGGGCGTGGCTAGAGCATGGGTTGCAGGTGAAGGAATGGGCGTGGCTAGAAGAGGGGGTGTGACTGGGATGTGGGTTGCAGGGGAGGGGGCGTGGCTTGTGGAGGGGGCGTGGCTAGAACATGGGTTGCAGAGGGAGGAGGGTGCGTGACTGCAACAGAGACGGGTAGAGGGGTGGACCTGGGAGGGGGTGAAAGGTCAGGGTCATGGGGTGCAGACTAGGGGGGGGCACCACAGAGAGTTGAGGTGGCGCGGGGAAGGGAGGAGGGGGGGCAGGCGGAGGGCAGACTTGAGGGTAGAGGGGAGGCTGGGGGGGAAGGAAGGCAGTGTGGTGTTGGAGGAGGGTGATGGAACCGGAGGTCAGGTGGACAGGGTGAAGCATGGGGGGCGGAGACACGTGGACAGGTGAACCTGGGAGGACGCCCTTGATCTTGGCAGGAAACACCTGCTGGAGGAGGCGTCTGTGGGTGTGGATCTGAACCAGGCAGCTATGCCTCTCCACTCCTGGGCCCGGCTCACCCTGGGGGAGGAAACAGGGCCTCGCATACGGGCTAGCTGGGGTAGCATATGGGCTAGCTGAATTAGCATAGGGGCTAGCTGGGGTAGCATACGGGCTGGCATGATTACCATATGGGCTAGCTTGGCTAGCAAATGGGCTAGCTGGATTAGCATATGGGCTGGGTGCTCTATGGTAGGGACTAGCTGACCTGTGGTAAGTGCAAGCAGGGCTAGTGGCTCTGTGGAAGGGGCTAGATGGCCTTTGGTAGGGGCTACATGGTCTTTGGATGGAGGGGGTGGGTAGTTGCTGACTGGGGACACTGTGGCTAGGGGTTTGACCCAACAGGGAGACAGCTGCTTTTTCAGGAGGACTTTCATGGTCTGCCCCAGGTCCTCTTGGCTGGTCTATAGCCCTGTCTTGGGGGGAGTCAGGTGAGGCTGAAGAGGGGTCGACAGTCACAGGTAGAGAGGGGGGAGATACCGAGGTGGTCTGGGGCTGTGAGGAGCAGGCTGGGGAAACCACACTATCTTGCAAAGCAACCTGTGCACCGGAACTGCAAAGGGATTCTTCAAGATGAACGCTATTTGTGGTTGTGTTCACTAGATCTCCCACGTTTCTATCAAGCTTTGTCCCAGTGTTCTGGAGAGGTGAAGAGTTCAGAGGTCTGGCACTGTGCATTCGTGGTCTCTTCCGTTGATGGGGGCTGTCCTGACAGCAGACACACCCCGATGCCCCAGCCTCAGCACATGCCCCCATCCCAGTGGACCCCTCCGACCCCCCGGCCCCAGAGCCTGCCCCCAGCTCAGTCACAGCTCTCTCTGGACCACAGGAGCCCTGGGACCGCAGCCCTGACCCAGTCCTGACACCACAGTCCTCTTCCACCTCTGGTCGGCTTGCACTCCGCTTTCTACCCACGCTCAGCAGAGTCTCCCCATGCACGCTGTGCATGCCCACCCTTTCATTACACAAACTCTCTCCTCTCTCAGCTGATTGCGGAGGTGGGCTGTAGTTCGGACTCTTGCGGCAGCCGTGTAAGTATGACTGTCGCAATGTCGCAGGTTCCAACTCCCTCGGCTGTCGATCTGTCTGTTCTTCTCCGGTCGGTGGAATCCTTGTCTGCGGTTCTGCTGTCAGTTTGGGATGTGTTTGACATAGCTCTGTCTCTATCCGTGCAGGTTCCGTCTGCATCGGTTCCTCCGGCTGGGATTCTTTCAGACGTGTTTGTGTCTGGGATGGACCTGTCTGTAGTTCTGTCTGTAGTTCTGTCTGTAGTTCTGTCAGTAAATGTTCTCCCCTGTGGCTCCCCAGCACCTGGCCTGTGTTTACGGAAGTCTCATCAGAAAGAATTCCTGCTGGCTCGTTTAGACCTCCTGCTGGGCCCTGTCTCCTGCTGCCCACCTCCTCGGCCAAGCCTGCCCCAAGCCCTCCCTCCTCCCCCTCCTCCTCCTCCTCCCTGTCCTCTCTCTGCTGCTGCTCCTCCTCCCTCTCTCCCTGCTCCACCACCTCGGCAGTGGCAGCAACGCTCTGAGCTGATTGCTTTGACTTGTCTAATGGCTGCACTTGCTGTGAAGTGGGGCCTCTAAATTGGCTATCAAGTCCCTCCCAACACTCGGCTCGTCTCTGAAATGCGCAGCAATTCCCCACATCTCTCGCTCCCCCGTCGGAGTCCTCCCGCCTTTCTTCCCGTCGTCTCCTCCTCCTCCTGCGCCTCTTCTTTTTCCTGTGGCTCCTGTAATGGCGGCCGTCCCTGCTCCTCCACCGCTCGGCTCGTCTTGGGCTTGAGTGGCCGTGAGTGTCCGAATGCTCGCATCTGCTGAGGGAGGCCTGGTGCTTCTGGAGCGTGCCCTCTTCGCACACGTTCCTGACTGGACTGAGGTCCTGGTCAAGGCACGCCTCTTTGCTATCCCGGTCCACATCTATTGGCTCCTCGGACTTCTCTGCCAATGAGGGTAAAGACTGGCTCGTCCTTCCCTGAGAGGCCCTGAAGTCAAAGAGAAGGGGGTTGCAGCTGTACGACAAGCAGGGCTGTGTCTGGGTGAAGCTCAGCATCTCTGATGGCCACTGGAGCACCGTGCTTCCGTCCCGGCTCACTACTGAGGAGAAGGGCCTGCTGGGTCTGGAGAGAGGCTGGCTGTGTCTGGAGAGAGGCTGGCTGGAGTTAGAGATAGGCTGGCTGGGTCTGGCGAGGCCGCAGGGGGGGTTACTGGGACTGTTGAGAGGTGAGCTTGTCAATCTCTGTACCTCTGGGTTGTGGGGAGAAGAGCAGGGAGTCTCAGAGGGGATCGTCTCCATAGAAAGGTTGACTGGCTGGCTCTCCTCCCCAGGCAAACTGTCCTCTCCTCCAGGGACATGCTCTCGGGTCTCCTGCCTCTCTGGTTCTATGGTTTCCTGGCTGCTCTGTGGAGAGCTGTTGGCTGGTGAGTCTGAGCTCTCTGTGAAAGCAGTGGTGGCACCGATCTCAGAGGCTGCGGTGTTGCTGTTGGAGACGGCTGGGGCTGGAGGGAGGTTGAGAGGATTGGCTCCTTCCCCAGAGCACAACACAGGAGCACACATTTCAGGGTCTGGTGCCTCCCATCCATGAGATGGCCCATGACCCGCGACCCCTACCTTGCATCTGTCTGGAGAGAGGGCAGGGTGAGGGAGGTCATTGTTTGGTACGCCAGCGTCATCCCTGTGGTCGAGTCCTGTCTCCCCAACGTCCCGGCTGTGGTCGAGTCCTGTCTCCCCAGTGTCCCTACTGTGGTCCACAAGAGGGGAGGAGAGGAGCTCCATGAGAGGCAGGGAGACTCTCTGTCGCCCGGCCCAGTCTCTGGCTCCCTCCTCCCTGCTCTCGCAGAACACGGCGGCGGACGGCTCCAGCCTCAGAGAGGCTCTCTTGGGCAGGGAGATGGAGAAGGCCACCTTGCGTCTGGACGTCTGCCTCTTGACCTTGCCGCTGGAGGGCCACGAGGCCTGTCTGCTGCAGCTGCAGCTGGGGGAGGGGCTGGTGGAGGACTGGGTGTGGTGCCCTGCCCCTTGGAGGGAGGGGTTCTGGCAGTCTGGGGGCCCGTCCAGCAGGGGTTCTCTACTGCACGCGTCCACGTGGAAGGTATCTCGGCTGCAGGTGTGCCAGACGCTGCTTTCCACCGCCACAGTAGTTGACTTGAACTTGGGCCCACTCCCTGGAGCACTGAAAGAAAAAGGAAATTAGACAGTCAGAGACCCCTCAGCATTGCTGTGAAGAAGAGCAAAACAAAGCCGGCATCATGCCGCCCCGTGTATGATTTTGGATAGCCTGCTGGCATTCTGGAATCAAGGGAGCAATCGCAGCGTCATTATATGACCAGCGCACTACTTATATGACCTCCCTTTCCGTCTTAATACCTTTTACACAAAACTGTGAGGCGGCAGGAAGGGGCAACATTTCCAGCTTGAACAGGCTGTGGAAAAGGGGCTACAGAGAAACCCATGCATCTTCCTCCCTTGCACTGCTAACCGGTGTGCTGTCTGTTTTCTGCCTGGTGTCGACTCTCTCTGTCTGATGATGCCATCCCCGTCTCTCCTAGCTAGAATGCCGGCTGTTCCATACCATTCCAACTACATCCTTTGTTCTGCTTGCTGGCTCCCTCCCTCCCCTGTTGTGCTTGCGGATGCATTGGCTGTTCCACCTACCATGCTGCCTCCCTCCTCTGCTCTGCTAGCTGGTGCAGCCGTCGTAGCGCCCTCTCCTGCTTCCTGTCGTCCCTGCGGCTCCTGGATGCGACATTCCTGGCAAACTCTCGCTGCTTCAGCTCCTTCAGCCTCTGTGAGGACAGAACAGGTACACGGTACCTTAGCATATAGTAACATGTCTAATCTTTCACCACATCTGTTGGCATATAGTAAGTAGCATGTGCAGTCTGTCACCACATCTTGTAGCACACAGTAAACTCTTGAGCTGTTAGCATGTAACCAATAGTCTGTATAACTGCAAGTTGTTAATTGTATGGAAGTCCTAAGAGGCCTTTCATTCATATATTTATTCTTTGATAAGTTAAATTGTATTTGTTTTCTCGAGATCTCGAGAAGTTATTTTTGTCGTTAGAATAACAAATTGTGTTTTCCCAAGATAGCGGGATAATTTGCTCGAGATCTCGAAATTATGAAACTTTGTTTTCCCAAGATTAAATTATTTGAGATCTTCAGAAAAAAAAATATTGTCTGGTGTATTAAATTATAGCAGGAATCATCATTCAGTGTAGCAGTGTCAGAGGAGGAGGAAAATATTGATCAGCGTCACAAGTCTCTTCAATCAAGCCCTGACACAGTCAGGCAAAATGGCTTTGTGCCTTGCTGTTACGGATAATTACAGGGCGACGATTAGTAAGTCTTCAGAAAGACAGTCTGCAGTACCCAGACACACACTAACGCTCCCAAACACACACTAACGCACCCAAACACACACTAACACTCCCAAACACACACTAACGCACCCAAACACACACTAACACACCCAAACACACACTAACGCTCACAAACACACACTAACGCTCCCAAACACACACTAACGCTCCCAAACACACACTGACGCACCCAAACACACACTAACACTCCCAAACACACACTAACACACCCAAACACACACTAACACACCCAAACACACACTAACACTCCCAAACACACACTAACACACCCAAACACACACTAACACACCCAAACACACACTGACGCACCCAAACACACACTGACGCACCCAAACACACACTAACGCTCCCAAACACACACTAACACACCCAAACACACACTAACACACCCAAACACACACTAACACTCCCAAACACACACTAACGTACCTAAAAACACGCTAACGTAGCTAAACACACACTAACGCTCCCAAACACACTTGTGCAGTCACACTAGTCTTGCCACATTTGAGAAAATGATCAGAAAAATTACACTAGTTATTTTGAGATCATGACAAATTGTTTGAGATCTTGAAAAAAATGTTTTTAATTAACTCGTCATCATGGTAAAGCTGACAAAATGTATAGTGTGACTGCATGGCCTCTTAGGGGTTCAGTTATCATGTGTATCACATAATTCAATATACTTCATGCACAGTTTATCACCAAGGCAACATAGTATTCAATATGTTACATGGATTGCAGCTCTTGTCCTTATATTACGTGAGTAAAATGATGCAGCATATTGTGAATATATGAGATTATAGAGTAAGTAATTATAGGCTTCACGCTACATATCTGGATGGTGAATACAGAATGAAACACAAACTCAGCGACAATGGATTGTGATCTCAAGACTGTGCCTGACAGTTCTGCATTGCAATGTCAATAGTGGCTTGTGAACTGAGTGAAAGTGCAATGTGAAGTCTCCCATATTGTGATGTGTTACGCAGCAGTGAAGATAAGAAATCTCAGAGCCGTGGGCTAATAAAGGTATTTCACAGCAACTTCATGCTTCATCAAACCTATTTTCTGCCCAAATAGAAACTGGATTCAGCTGAGACTGCTAAAGTGCATGAAATTGTCTTATTTACTCCAGATCAAACTTGCTGATATGAATTTGCATTTGTTTCCTCGGATGAGTGCTATCTGATACTAGGATGCGTGGTGGAATCACTTCCTGGGTGTGATGTCACAGAAAACTGAGACCAGGATTGGACCTGGTTGTAAGATTGCACGTCTTTATCGTGTGCACAGACACAAAGTTTAAAAGTCAATAGACTGTTCAGACATGGTCAATCGGGGATATACATTTGAAATGAGCCAAAATGAAACCGCCTGTATCCTAAACCCACTGAGAGGTAATGTGCTGACCCCATACACAGGCAGACATATTTTTTAGGAGATGGAGAAAAAGAATGCGTTGTACACAATGCTGGTAATATATATATATATATATATATATATTTTTTTTTTTTACTAGGAAGTGATGGCAATCTCTACAATAACGCTTCATTTACCACATTAGTGAGTGTGATGTTACATGCTGGGCTTTGTGCTGTCTGTGGGAAGCTTTACCACAGTATGCTTTTGTGGTATTGCGTTATGTTTGTTAGCCAACGCTCAGAAATGTTTTTCTACGTTTCTCTGTTGTGCAAATATGTTGTGTACCCTACCTGGCAGTATGTTTATAAACTGTGGTGCTTAACCGCACTGTGCTAATACATGCTGTTCTGTGAGAATACAAGTCGCGCAGTGTGGTGGTGTGCTAGCCGTGGCCCTGCTAGCCAGCCAGGCTGTGTGGATATAAACAGCTCTGGATCCTGCAGGATGCCCCGGGAGATGCTAACATTAGCTATTCCTGTCATGTTGAGACCTGTTAGACACAGTTCAGTAACACTCTGACCTTCCTGTTTGAGGAGGCTGCCGTAATTGTATTTCCCCTGGCAGGGGAGGTGAAAGGGAGGAGGCGGAGTGGGGAGGAGGGGGAGGAGTGGAGAAGAGGGGGAGGAGTGGGGAAGAGGGGGAGGATTTATGTCAAGCGGATGTAGTCTTCACCTGACATCAGGTAGGCTGACCTCTGGCACTACCTGGTCTGCCATCTAGGATATTAATAGAGCATCATGTGACTGCAGAAACCACTACTATCATTTAGTCTCTCTTGCTGTGTCAATAGAAGAACTGAAATGCAGTTGAATGTGCCACACTTTATACATTTATGAAAAGCTATCAGCCAGACAGAGATATTAACTAAAGCCTGTGACAGTTTGGATGGATACTTTTGCCGCAATAAAAAGGCCACCTCGGTCCCGCACATTAATGACACTGCTCTCAACGGGAGCAAGGGATTGGACCTCACATCTATCATCTGATTGGTTGGGGGCCAGAGACAGGAACAGCAGAGGTCTAAGCAGAGCAATAACCTCATCTATAGAACTCTAGGAGGCAGAGGGCAGGGCAGAGGGGAGGGCGGGGGGAGATAGAGGGGGGAGATCAGAGGGCAGAGAACAGATAAAGGGCTGAGGACAAGGGGCAAGGGGAGCTCAGCGGGGAGGCCATGGGGCGAGACCAAGGATGTGAGGTAGGAGGGAAAAGGTTGCAGGGGAAATAAGGGGCAGAAGGAAGGTTGACTGGAGTGGCCTGCTGTGTTTCTGTTTTATCTTCAGAGAGCAAGCTAGGGTGTGCCCATGCGTGTGAGCGCGCCTGTGTGCGCGTGCGTAACGGTGTGCATGCGTGTCACTGTACACGGTTTGTATTCACAGGTGTGTCCGTGTGTCGGTCTTGCCTGTGTGTGTGTCTGGCTGTGAGAATCCCCAGCCGTAATCCACCATTCGTCTCTCCCGCTGTTGTGTTCAATAGCCTTGTCACGGTGCAGGGGTGGAGAAGGGAGCAGTCAATAGTGCGCTGAGCCCTGCTATTGACAGCAGGCCAGACCCCCGAGACACTTGCTATGCAGCGGGCGTGAGCAGCAGAGGACACAGGGTCAGCACTCGTATCAAACAGGAGGACAAACGCTGGAATTAAATCTTTAGCTCTCCATTAGCCGCGATTCTGGAAACTGTCGGCTCGCGGCTATCGCTGGATTAGCACGCGTCGGGACGGGAAAAGCGGACCTGTTCAGTGATGACGGGCAAAGAAAGGAACACGCATAATGCCACTGCTGAGGTCATTGTGCTCCAATGTATGTAGCTCTCTGACTGTGCAGTACAGCAAGAGAGAGGTGCTTTATGTTCTTGGCTTCGGAGCGCAGTCAGAGAGCTGTGGTGGGGTTATAAATCACTCCAGAAAGGGCTACTTGAAGAAAAGGGCCCTCTGTATGAAAAGCAGTTCAGTCGTATTAAAAGCAACAATGACTTCAAAACCATTCAAACTCCATATTGTGACAGCTATAGAGGTCCACATGAGACTCCTGCAGAGCTGTGGAGCGTTAGCTCTGTTACCAGAAGGTTCACATCTCCTCCAGCCAAAGCAGAGAGAGAGAGAGACAGAGACAGAGACAGAGACAGAGACAGAGACAGAGACAGAGACAGAGACAGAGACAGAGACAGAGACAGAGAGAAAGAGACAGAGAGAGAGAGAGAGAGACAGAGAGAGAGACAGAGACAGAGACAGAGACAGAGACAGAGACAGAGACAGAGACAGAAACAACTACAAACACTGGCTGGATCGGGCTGTTTGCGAAGCGGAAGTGCGGGTTACCTGTTTATGTGCGTGATCGTAGGAATTTATGTGGTTGTCAAACTCCTGGTGTTTGAGGTACTGCTTGTCACACAGCTCGCAGTAGAAGTTGGCTCTCAGGTCCTCCAGAGCAGACGCCATCGTCCTCTCCTTCTCAGCGTAGTCCTGAGACACAGACGGCCGGTTAGACAGACTCACACACATACTGGGTACACACGAAGCTTACAGGCTTGCTGTGGTGGTGTAATGCTTGAGCTACATGATGTAGAGACTGAGGTTCTCTAAGTAGAGACTGAGATACTGTAGTTCACGACTGAGGTTTCTCTAGGTAGAGACTGAGATACTGTAGTTCACGACTGAGGTTCTCTAAGTAGAGACTGAGATACTGTAGTTCACGACTGAGGTTCTCTAGGTAGAGACTGAGATACTGTAGTTCACGACTGAGGTTCTCTAGGTAGAGACTGAGATACTGTAGTTCACGACTGAGGTTCTCTAGGTAGAGACTGAGATACTGTAGTTCACGACTGAGGTTCTCTAGGTAGAGACTGAGATACTGTAGTTCATGACTGAGGTTCTCTAGGTAGAGACTGAGATACTGTAGTTCACGACTGGGGTTCTCTAGGTAGAGACTGAGATACTGTAGTTCACGACTGAGGTTCTCTAGGTAGAGACTGAGATACTGTAGTTCACGACTGAGGTTCTCTAGGTAGAGACTGAGATACTGTAGTTCACGACTGGGGTTCTCTAGGTAGAGACTGAGATACTGTAGTTCACGACTGAGGTTCTCTAGGTAGAGACTGAAATACTGTAGTTCACGACTGAGGTTCTCTAAGTAGAGACTGAGATACTGTAGTTGACGACTGAGGTTCTCTAGGTAGAGACTGAGGTACTGTAGTTCACGACTGAGGTTCTCGAGGTAGAGACTGAGGTACTGCAGTCAGAGACTGAGGTTCTCTAGATGGAGACTGATGTTCTCTAGGTTGAGACTGAGGTACTGTAGGTACTGTGGGTAGGTACGGAGGTTCTCTTGGTACAGAGGTTCTCTAAGTAGAGACTCAGGTTCTCTAGGTTGAGACTGAGGTACTGTAAGTACTGTAGGTACTGTGGTAAAGAGGTTCTCTAGGTACACAGATTCCCTAGGTAGACACTAGGGTTCTAGCGGTAGAGACTGAGGTTCTCTAGGTTCTGTAGGTACAGAGGTTCTCAAGGTAGAGACTGAGGTACTGTACTCTAGAGAGAACCATTAACACGACTGAAGGCAACCACAGTAATAACAGCTGCTTCGACAAGCTCCTCCAGGCAACAGGAGGGACCAGGATGGACTGACCAACATGGCCGCATGGCTGCTTCCAGATACATTTGGGTCTGTGTCATCTAATCAGAAATCCTTTCCTGACAAATGGAAAAAGCTAAACCTGTCCAGTTGTGTTTTCACCTGAGACTCAATCACACACACATCCCCAAAATACACATCACTGGTGTTTATATTCATCATTTGTTCCAGGAATGTTTTGCAATGTCGTACTTTGATATAAAGCCCCCCTCAAACCCAATCTAGTTGTTTCGGTGACCCCATTTTCGGTTTTTATATTCTTTATTAAATATTGATTTATATCAAAACGGGGAAAAGACCATCTTCACTGAGGGAAAATGTTTTCTCACATCACACAATTTTGTCGATGCTTAGTGTTGGTGAAAACTCAGCATTGCACTACTCAGCTGGATCGAGGGATGCACTAAACCCGTATTCCCAGAAGATCTGTTCCAACGTCCTGTGGCAAAACAGTCAGCAAGCCCATTCATAATCTGCATCAATTTAATAGATAACTCATCCCAAGCACTGGCATTGTGCTGTAACAGAGACACTGAGGAAACACACACAGGCAAAATAGAAAATAATAACCAAGATTCCCTATAGACAGGAGCCTCCATGATTTTATTATCTGGAACATAATTCAATGCTTCATTTCTCCCAGAGAAGTGAGATGAGACCAGGGACGCCCAGATGAATCCTGAGAAGAGCTTCCACACACTTTTAAGCTTCTCTTGAGGCTTTTCCCGTTGTCTCACTTCAACCCCTCAACTGTAAAATCTGCATTGCTAATCTGATCAGACAGTGTTCTTTGAGGATTACAGATTAGCTGGGACACTGTTTTTCCAACCGACCCCAAAAATGACTCATCACTTTTATCCTGTATCCTTTTAGAACCAGCCATGTATCGGGTCTCTCAGAACCAGCAAAGGGGACCTCTAGTGTTCCGCTGCACCCGTGGACCTGCATTCTGTGTTCTACGTTCTGTGTTCTACGTTCAGTGTTCTGTATTCTCTGTGGGTGTCACAACCGTGGGAGCATGAGAACAGAGTGAGAGCAATTAAACAACAACAAAAGGGAGAAGGGGTGTGAAGCTGTGAAGTCAATTGCCCGACAAATAAAGCTAATCACAGTAGGTGTGTGAGTGTGTGTATATTTGTGTCAGAGTGTACATATGTTGGAGAAGTGGTTGGAGTGGGCCAACTGAGGCTGTGGCCTGCCGAGACAACTGCCCACCTACACAAACACAATACAGACACACACACACAACTAGGCGCGCACACGCACAAGAACATGAGGACGTTGGACTACTTCAGTTAGTTTGATTTATTTAGCCTGCTTCAGTGTTAACCTGCCTCAGTGTTAGTCTGCCTCAGTGTTAGTCTGCCTCAGTGTTAGCCTGATTCAATGTTAGCCTGCTTCAGTGTTCGATGCTACAATGTTAGCCTGCTTCAGTGTTCGATGCTACAGTGTTAACCTGCTTCAGAGTTAATCTGCTTCAGTGTTCAATGTTTCAGTGTTAGCCTGCTTCAGTGTTCGATACTACAGTGTTAGCCTGCTTCAGTGTTCGATGCTACAGTGTTAGCTTGCTTCAGTGTTCGATGCTTCAGTGTTAGCCTGCTTCAGTGTTCGATGCTTCAGTGTTAGTCTGCTTCAGTGTTAATCTGCTTCAGTGTTCGATGCTACAGTGTTAGCCTGCTTCAGTGTTCGATGCTTCAGTGTTAGTCTGCTTCAGTGTTAATCTGCTTCAGTGTTCGATGCTTCAGTGTTAATCTGCTTCAGTGTTAGTCTGCTTCAGTGTTCGATGCTTCAGTGTTCGATGCTTCAGTGTTAGTCTGCTTCAGTGTTCGATGCTTCAGTGTTAGTCTGCTTCAGTGTTAATCTGCTTCAGTGTTCGATGCTACAGTGTTAGCCTGCTTCAGTGTTCGATGCTACAGTGTTAGTCTGCTTCAGTGTTCGATGCTACAGTGTTAGTCTGCTTCAGTGTTCGATGCTACAGTGTTAGTCTGCTTCAGTGTTTGATGCTAGAGTGTTAGTCTGCCTCAGTGTTGGCCTGCTTCAGAGTTTCAGCTGTCAGGCCTGAGCTGTTTTCACAAGGTGTGTCAGTTTTACTACTCAGCAGATCTCTGCCAGTCTGCCTGCTCTCCAGAATGGGCAGTGTTATTATAAATCACAGTCATTGTATTGCTCTCCTGACACAAACAAGATCCACACCAGAACTAATGAACTATTATATTCTTATTGGGCAGTGGTTAACCCTGTCACATTCTCTAAGCTGGGATGATGGGAGAGAATACACATATTTAGTAGCGTTTAGTTAGTCAAACATGTGCCTGTTGTTTTACATTGTCTGGACTGTTTCCAAACAGGCATTAAAACTCCCATCAAAAGACGAGGTATTTATATCCAGAGGATTAGTGACTGCGGTGAAAACAAATCCTTCAAAATCTGCTGCACAGGGGTTGCACGCCACACACTACTCACTGCATACTGTAGCTTAGAGACACACTACTCAATGAATACTGTAGCCTAGAGACACACTTCACTCTGCACACTACGTACTCCAATCTAAAAGCTACACACTTGGTAAGCAAAATACAGATACTCTCATATTTTAACGTTTCTACCTGAGGACAAAGTCAGGCTGTGAAACTAGGACGCTAGAATATTAACAGCCCCTTTTAGATGACAATATCTTCTATCTGATGGAAATTAAACATTTGATCGTTAATTATTCATGGTAGTTTCTAGAGCCCTTTAAACACCTCATCGGCAAAATAAAATGAAAATGTATTACTGCACTATCATACTTTCAGAGATGCTTGCATAATTTAGAAAATATTAGCTTTGCAAATTGTCTCAGAAAATGCTGTTTTAAATTCATGTATGCTATGTACCCAGCAAAGAAAGGAATGTGTGTTTGTGTGTGTGTGTGTGTGTGTGTGTGTGTGTGTGTGTGTGTGTGTGTGTGTGTTGAGTCCAGCGTGTTTGGAATAAGCCTCTACTAATCAAACAACTGATCAGTGAGGAGTGAAACAGTAGAGTAGGTCAGTTTCCACCAACTCCACTGTCACTGTGCTCCACCCTGGTACCCAACACTGTCACTGTGATCCACCCTGGTACCCAACACTGTCACTGTGATCCACCCTGGTACCCAACACTGTCACTGTGATCCACCCTGGTACCAAACACACAACACTGTCACTGTGCTTCACCCTGGTACCCAACACACAACACTGTCACTGTGCTCCACCCTGGTATCCAACACTGTCACTGTGATCCACCCTGGTACCCAACACTGTCACTGTGATCCACCCTGGTACCAAACACACAACACTGTCACTGTGCTTCACCCTGGTACCCAACACACAACACTGTCACTGTGCTCCACCCTGGTACCCAACACTGTCACTGTGATCCACCCTGGTACCCAACACACAACACTGTCACTGTGCTCCACCCTGGTACCCAACAATGTCACTGTGATCCACCCTGGTACCCAACACCCAACACTGTCACTGTGCTCCACCCTGGTACCCAACACACAACACTGTCACTGTGATCCACCCTGGTACCCAACACTGTCACTGTGATCCACCCTGGTACCCAACACACAACACTGTCACTGTGCTCCACCCTGGTACCCAACACCCAACACTGTCACTGTGCTCCACCCTGGTACCCAACACACAACACTGTCACTGTGCTCCACCCTGGTACCCAACACTGTCACTGTGCTCCACCCTGGTACTCAACACACAACACTGTCACTGTGCTCCACCCTGGTACCCAACACTGTCACTGTGCTCCACCCTGGTACCCAACACTGTCACTGTGCTCCACCCTGGTACCCAACACACAACACTGTCACTGTGCTCCACCCTGGTACCCAACACTGTCACTGTGCTCCACCCTGGTACCCAACACACAACACTGTCACTGTGCTCCACCCTGGTACCCAACACTGTCACTGTGCTCCACCCTGGTACCCAACACACAACACTGTCACTGTGCTCCACCCTGGTACCCAACACTGTCACTGTGCTCCACCCTGGTACCCAACACTGTCACTGTGCTCCACCCTGGTACCAAACACACAACACTGCTCCATCAGCACGCACATTAATCACCGGGTAATAACACAATCAGACAGGCTTCATGAGCAGCTATCATAATCAAACTCTGTGTGATGATGGAACTGCTTCAAGCTGTCTCCGGGGGGTGGAGGCCAGGAAGCGAGAGTGTGTGTGTGTGTGTCTGAGTACTCATGTGTGTGTGTGTGTCTGAGTAAGTGCGTGTGTGTGTGTCTGAGTAAGTGTGTGTGTGTGTGAGGGGGGTGGTGTTCCCCCAGTGTTGTTCATCACAGAGGCGTCCTCATTAACATAGTTGATTGCGTGATTATGATATCAAAACCATTTACACGCCGTTTGATGGAAAATTCACGTTTGCATTCCAGGAACTGAGTCACTTCTGAATATCTTTGCCTTTTAGCCGAACGACTCCACAGGAGGTGACACTTCTCCAGAACTTGTAGTTACATTTAGAATATTTATAGAACCATTATATTGTTTGTAGAACGCTTCTTCAGAACCGTCTTCATACATACACTATATTGACAAAGGCCCACTATTTTAAAGATCTGAAACGCAAGTATCAAACGCGTAACGCAAGTAACTATGTGGGCGGGACTATGAGGCTGTTGCTATTATACTGGCGGGATAATTGACTCTTGCGTCCGATGCAAATCTAAAATGGGTTGGTCTGAAGAAGCTAGATTACTCGGTGTGGTTTCGGCGTAACGTGCAATAAACTAATCAGAGCGTCATCTCACATTCCCTTTAAGAGCAGGGGCGTTTGTTCCGTCGCGGATTGCTCTTATAATGGCTGATTTGCCAGGCGCACGCCAGGAGCGTTCACAGCTGAGGAGACAGACGTTCTCGCCAGGGCCGTAAAAGATAGAGAAGTGACACTGTATGGGGATGGGAGAAGAAACCCACCCAAATTAGCATTTTTTTGCGCAGGAACATGCCTTCTTTTTTCGCTGTACCGCCCCCGGGAGCGCAAATTCATTCCCTAATTTACCGACGTCCATCTGTGGAGGGAAAAGTCCACTGGGCGCCGAGTGCAAAATAGGAATGACACCTGCGTCGGTTTACAAAGTCATTTGCGCTGGGTGCTAGATAGGGCCCATCGTCTTTGGACACCTACAGGAGATTTTATGACATCTAAATCTATAGGCATTAATAGCTTTTTATCCAACTGTAAACTTCTCCTGAAACATATTCATTGTACATAGGCCCAAAATGTATTTCACAATGGAGTTAGGGCCCATTTTGAAGCGAAACAGCTTCCACTCTTATGGGAAATTCTTTCTACAAAATTTTGGACTGAGTCTGTGGGAATGTGAGATAATTTAGTCACAAGAGCATTGGGGAGTTTGTACACTGATGTTGGTTGATTAGACCTGGCTTTCCAATGTTAGAATTGATCCCAAATGTGTTTGATTGTGATTAGATCCAGGATCTGTGAAGGCCAGTAAAGTTTTTCCACACCAAACTTAACAAAACCTTTCTGTATAGCCTTCATCTCATACTTGTCATAAAAGCTTTCTTGCAACAGTAGGTGTCCCATTACTTCTGTCTGTCTAGTGTATTTACAGAAGTATCTCAAGCACTCTGAATTGTATAAAGACCCCAGTGCAGTACCTTAAACTCTGCTTAAACTTATACAACCTTCTCTGGGGATCTATTTAGCTTTTACAGCATCTTAGTTGTCCTCAGATGCTTGGCCCCAGCCTGTTCCAAACATGGTGAAAGCCAGCTCGCTGTGACGGCCCTCAACTGAGCCCGTGTTTAACAGCAGCCTGTCTTTGAATGCAAAATCATTATGCTGTTTAATTCTCCTTATAGCTTTGTCGATGCAGGGTCGGTAGTGGCAAAAAGGACAGGGTCATCAGTATTGATCCATCCTTTTATCTGTGAGTGATTCTTCTGGCCTGGCTCCGGCGTGTGGTTAATGCAGCAAGACTGTTAGTTCCCTGGTCACTATGTAGATGGATGTTCCTACGTCAGATATGTGAATACCTTTATGTGTCCGACAGGTTTATAATCCTCCCTCTCTCTTCCCTTCCTTTCCTTCCCTTTCCTTCTCGTCCCATCCCTTCCCATCCCTTCCCTCTCCCTCTGTCTTTCTCTCTGTCTCCCTCTCTCTTTCTCTCTCTCTTCTTCTTCAGTCCCAATACTGCAGTCTTCTAGACAGGCAGGGAGGTGAGATCACACACAGGCCCTCAGTGAGGCGGATGGATTCGGGGCACAAGAATGAGGAGATTAATACAAGAATGAAGAGACGAATTAGCTTCAAAACATTGCAATTAGGAATCTTCGATGTTCAGCTTTCTACAGGGTTGTTGGACTGCATCCATCAGCATTGGATGAAATCACAGAAGGAAGGCCGGGGAGAGGTGTTTAGAGGAAGAGGGTCGAGGAGAGATGAGGCGAGGAAAGGAAAGGAGAGGGGAAGGGAGGAGAAATGAGGGGAGGAAAGGAGAGGGGAAGGGAGGAGAAATGAGGGGAGGAAAGGAGAGGGGAAGGAAGGGGAGGAGAAATGAGGGGAGGAAAGGGGAGGGGAAGGAAGGGGAGGAGAAATGAGGGGAGGAAAGGGGAGGGGAGTGATGAGGGGAAGAGAGGAGATGAGTGTGATTGACAACTAGTCCTCCAGGAAGGAAGGAATCAACTGACATCTTATCATTTGAACATCACACTCCCCTTCAAGAGAAACAGAGTGCCCCCCCCCCCCCCCCTGAGAAATCAAGGGACACTGCCCGCCCAGACAGAGATAGAGAGAAAGAGAGAGACAGAGAATGGCATAATTATAATCTGCAATCAGAGGGCAGGTGAAGGAACATCTCCTGTTCAAAGACGCGCCGGAGGAAACAATCCAATCAGGATCAGTCACCTGTAATTACAGAGACGTTGTAGATTACAGACAAAACGAAGGGAGCCTAGTTCGATAGATCCTATCCTGATCAATAAAGTGACGTGTGTCTCACCTGGACCAGACCTGGGCTGCAGAGCACACACGAAACACTAAACAGCAGTTAAGGCCTTCTTCGAAAGACTTAGTCTGAGTGATGAGCGAAGACATGATTCTCTGACTCTCCATCGACTCAAACTAAGTAAAATATGACGTGAAGTGGAACAGATGATGTTAGAAACGTTTGGGGGGAGATGACTAATGTGGTGCTATCAGGCTGTGTCGGGTGAAGGCTGGGAGGCTGTGAGGCTGAGAGGCTGAGAGGCAGACACATAGAGGCGGGGAGAATTGGAGGTTGGGGGACAGGGAGGGCGGGAATGGAAGAGGTTGGGAGGGGGGGTGCGATGAGAAAGTTCAAGCAGGACGCCATCATAACTGGCTCATTGACTCCCCAGTTAGTTTTCCCAGCCACTCCATCTTCATCTTCTCCATCTTTGCTGCCTTCTTTACCACTTCAGTTGAACCCCTCATCCACAGAGAGCTGCTCTCTCTTAACAACCCTGCAGACTAGAGAGCTAGCTATTCTCCTGCCTCATCTCTCTTGTCCATTCCTTTCCCTTCGGTTCCCCTCTCCTATCCTGTCCTCTTCTCTCCTCTACAATGCTGGCCTCACTCTTAACTCATGACAACGGTTTTAGTCACCCCAGCTGGTGGATGGGTAGTGCCTTGACAGTCACTCCGTCTGCCTGGTCGCCATGGTGACATGTTTGTCATCACGATACTGTAGTGTATGTGCCACCGTCTGTCCAGAGATCTCTCCCTCCCACGCCATAGCTGCCCCGAACAACCCGCCTTGACTTTTGATTGGCTGAAGTCTCGATTGGATCTCACATGCCTGTGCGTGTTGCTGTAGACATGCTCGTGTTTGTGTACTTTTGGGAGTTCACGCGCGAATGTGTCTGTGCACACGCATTGTGTGAACGTGTGTGTGAGTTTCCGCAGTGTGTGTGTGTCTGTGTGTGAAGGGGGTGCATGCACATCTATGTCCGCGTCAAACACAGAACAGAGGGGAGCTTCCTCTGTGTCTGACGTGCGCGACCTTGGGTCGGAGCGCAGCCTGCGTTGGCGAGCGGCCCCCGTCTCAGAGACCCCCGTCTCACTGTCTGACCGGGGGCCACAGGGTGGAGGGGCCCCACTATCAACTACACAAGGAGGAATAATCCCTTACAAGGCCAAACCGAGACACTTCAAAGTAGCTGAAACAGTCTGAGCTTTGATGAAATGATATGTGATTACCATTTTTATGTCCCTAAGCTCCTCCTGGCTCCGCCTCCAGCGAGAACTGGAGCAGACAGAGAGAAGAGGGAACAAGAGGGGAAATGAGGAGGGGTGGGGGTGCCAAGAAAGTGAGGGAAGGAGAGGGAGAATGTGAAACAACGAGTGAAAGGATGGGAGAGAGAGAGAGCGTGGTGAGAGAACAGTAATGACCTAGTTCAACAAGCCCTGGAGCTCTGCCGCAGCCAACGCTGGAACCGATCAAAACAACAACGATGCCAATCAGCGCGGCGGAGCTGGCTCGGGAACCACGCACCTGCGATGTGGAGACCCTCAACCCCAAACCCTCAGAGACGCTGCAACCCGCTTTGACTTGGGCCCGACGTCCCAGTTGGCCGCAGCAGATTGGCTCCCATCTTTAGTCATTGCGTGTCTTTCATCTCCCACGAACCCCTGCGGAGCACAGCCGCGATGCCGAAGGGCCGGCGCCGTCGCGTCCTTCGCGCTGGCCGTCCCTCCAGGACGTCTCTGTGTGAGGACACCTCGTGCAAGCTCCGGTGACAAGTGATCGGTGGGGCTGCGGACCTCGGAGAGCCCCAGAGTTTCGGCCCACAGCTCATCTCGGGGAGTTGTTATCCCCCCTCGCTCCCTCCCCTGCTGCGCCTCGGATCTGGGACTCGTAGGCGACGGGAGATGTGTTCCTGCCGGAGCCGTCCCCTCTGGTCCGCGCGCACACTACCCACACGGCGGGTCTCACTAGCCTGAGGAGGGAGAGACTCAGTTCCTTGGAGACACCCTTTCTGATTGTCTGGAGATGGCTCTCTGGTGATCTGGAGACGCTGGTCATCTGAAGACACTGACAATCTGGAGATACTGTCATGGTAATCTGGATATGCTTGTAATCTGGAGATGCTGTGATGGTGTTCTGAAAATCATCTAATGGTACTCAAGAGATCGCCTTATCTTCTCTGCTCTCTGGGTAGTGAGTTTATATACACTTCCAGCTCTACTCTCTGGGTAGAGAGTTTATATACACCTCCAGCTCTACTCTCTGGGTAGTGAGTTTATATACACCTCCAGCTCTACTCTCTGGGTAGTGAGTTTATATACACTTCCAGCTCTACTCTCTGGGTAGAGAGTTTATATACACCTCCAGCTCTACTCTCTGGGTAGTGAGTTTATATACACCTCCAGCTCTACTCTCTGGGTAGTGAGCTATATACACCTCCAGCTCTACTCTCTGGGTAGAGATTTTATATACACCTCCAGCTCTTCTCTCTGGGTAGTGATTTTATATACACCTCCAGCTCTACTCTCTGGGTAGTGAGTTATATACACCTCCAGCTCTACTCTCTGGGTAGTGAGTTATATACACCTCCAGATCTACTCTCTGGGTAGTGAGTTATATACACCTCCAGCTCTACTCTCTGGGTAGAGATTTTATATACACCTCCAGCTCTTCTCTCTGGGTATAGAGTTTATATACACCTCCAGCTCTACTCTCTGGGTATAGAGTTATATACACCTCCAGCTCTACTCTCTGGGTAGAGAGTTTATATACACCTCCAGCTCTACTCTCTGGGTAGTGAGTTATATACACCTCCAGCTCTACTCTCTGGGTAGAGAGTTTATATACACCTCCAGCTCTACTCTCTGGGTAGTGAGTGTATATACACCTCCAGCTCTACTCTCTGGGTAGTGAGTTTATATACACCTCCAGCTCTACTCTCTGGGTAGAGAGTTTATATACACCTCCAGCTCTAGTCTCTGGGTAGTGAGTTTATATACTCCTCCAGCTCCACTCTCTGGGTAGTGAGTTATATACACCTCCAGCTCTACTCTCTGGGTAGTGAGTTTATATACTCCTCCAGCTCTACTCTCTGGGTAGTGAGTTTATATACACCTCCAGCTCTACTCTCTGGGTAGTGAGTGTAGATACTCTGCAGTGGGCGGAGCTCTCAGCTCCTCTCTCCATGGATGATCTCCCCTGCTGAGTCGTCTCCGCGACACGGCCCTTTGACTCGTTCAGCTAAATGAGGCTGCATGCCTAATTGCTTGTAAAAACAATTTTCCTCCAAAGAGGCTTCAGCAGCGCCGGTGGATATCCTACGAGGCAATTATGACGAGCCAGATGAGTGTCAGTGGAAAGAGTGCTCCTCTGTATCAGAATCAGGATCTCCCGGTGGCTGTCTAACGTGGTGATTAGATGTGAGAGCCAGAGATTAAACGTGTTTGCCTGATTGCGCGGAGATGTTTTCAAAAGGTCAGCGTGTTTTTGTTTTTCGGATACGCTCTTGCTGAAGAACCTTGAGGAGATGTCGTAAGTTATCTATTCCAAAGCAAATCTTTGGCTTTTTTGGTGTCTCGGGTGTTAAATATCTAGCTGTGCTCAGACACATGCCTGTCAACGTCCCATGCAGAAGAACTATAATAATATAGCATACTTACATGACCACACACATCACAACTGCGAGCCTACAGGTAGCTTGCGCTTTGTATAAAGGTTAGATTAACTACTTTATAACTACATAGCAATTTCTAAAGTGAAAACAATGTTGTTTTTGCTAGCAGTTATGTGGGAGTTAATGTCACCTTCATGTAAAGCGTTGCCGCCTACCACACTTAGAACAGCTGTTGCTTAAGGAAGGGATAGTGTACGCCTCCAGTTCTGAACTCCAGCCTATTCTATCAACCATAGCTTCTGTAAAACGTCTTCAGTTCAATTAGAACACCACTAATAAGCAATCAAGTTGCTACGGATAGTTGTCAGGGTGGTTAGCAGGGCCCAGTTTACCCAAGCGGAAAAAATATTATACTAAATGTACAAACATACATATATTCAAGTTGTGCAGTGTGTGTATGTGCAAAATATGCAGATTTAGAGCACACTTCCAGTTGTGTAGAAAAAGGTAAACATTATGTAAATTTTTAAATCTCAGTTAATACATTTAAATGAGATGTAACTGTACCATTTTTCCTGGTGGAGCCTACACACATCCTGACCCAGGGTTAACCTACACACACCCTGACCCAGGCTTAACCTACACACTGTCATGCCCACTGCCCCCTAGTGGCGGGTTGTTTGTGTTTCCCGGTTGTGGGTGTGGCCATGGTCTCCAGTCTCAATTACCCACTCACTCTGCCTCAGTCTTCACACCTGTCTCCCATCAACTCATCAGCCCTGCAGTTTATCAACCCTGGTTTTCACATCATTCATCGCCGGATAACAGTTTTGTCTACCCTCGGTAGTATACTCCAGGTTCCAGTAGACCAGTATTTTTATGTGTGACATTCCTGTGCTAACTTTTTGCCTGTGCCTCCAGGATCACCAACCTTGCCAGACCCCGTACAGCCTACCCTGCCGTCCTGTCTGTTTTTTCCATCACCATCATTCCCCTCTGCACTTACCCCAACATTAAACCACTCTGGAACATCCCTCCGTGCTCTGTGTTGTGCACTTGGGTCCACCACCACCACCACCACCCCGTAACACCCACACCCTGACCCAGGGTTAACTGACATATGTCCAGACACAGATCCAGGCCCTCCTGAGGTATTTAAAACACAGACCACCTACAGGAGCTTGACATTGAGGAGTTTTGATATTGCTGCCAACAAACCTACAGTGTTTTTTTAACATTAGAACACCGGCTCAGTGTGGAAACGTCTTCAAACCGGCGCCTTTTTCCTGGTGCCTTGTGGGCGAGGAGGGAGTATCTATGGGTGTCATTTCCTTCAGATTCCAACGCTTCCCCACTAGTTAATTATTGATGTGGCTCAGCTGAGAAACGAGTTTATGGCTCGGTTGCCACACGTTCAGCCAATAGGATCAAAGCTTTTGTGGTACTCTGATCACTTTGATATGAAAGGCTGCAATCTCTGTTCCTTCGCAGCGGGCTCTAGCGCTCCGCGCTCCGCGCTCCGAACCGGATACACGAGCCATGCTGTAGGTGTACGTGTGCATGCACATGCGTAGGTTTTGTGTGCTTGTGTGTGTGTGTGTGTGTGTGTGTGTGTGAGAATGTTGTGTTTCTGAAAAGAGGAATTCAGTCTTCTCTTCAAAAGGTCACCACTGAAAAAGTAATTGAATCCAGAAAATTGCTACAGCATCAAGCTGTGTTCTTTATATGTATGTCTGTGTGAAAATGACCAGTAGGCAGTCCTGTATGGTTTATGACTGCTGGTGTGTGTGTGTGTGTGTGTGGGAGCGGGGAGCGTGGAGCGGGAGCTGAGATAAATTATAGGATGGCTGTGGCAATGCGATATGATTGGTTGACTGGAGCTGAAGCTATGTGATACGACTGGCTGACTGGAGTTGTGTGATATGATTGGTTGATTAAAGCTGAAGCTATGTGATTTGATTGGTTGACTGGAGTTGTGTTATGACTTCTCTTTAAACTACAATTCTGAGATACAATTGTCGTAGTGTCAGTTCGATATGATTGTCTTAGTATCACTGTCAGATACAACTGACTTAGTACTGCTGTTTAAAAAGGACAGGTTGCATCTGTTTGATGTAAACTAGGCTTGTTCCCGGTCAGCTGGTCAGTGAGTCAGAACACCTTGGCCATTAGAAACACATCTATGTCAGAAATGATCACCTGGCCCATAGCTTTCTACTGGGAATCCATATTTATACAGCTCTCCACTGCATGGATGGGTCGGGAGGGTGCGGGAGGGGGTGGGGGGTGTCTCTGAGGGGATCCATAGTGGGGCTGTGGGGTGAGGGTGTTGATGGTGCGGGGGCGAACTATGATTCATAATGAGGGTAGAGCCGGTGGGATTCTCTCCATCCAGCATCCCTCCCCCATTTCTCTCTCTCTCTCTCTCTCTCTCTCTCTCTCTCTCTCTCTCTCTCTCTCTCTCTCTCTCTCTCTCTCTCTCCCTTTTTCTGTCTATCTCTCTCCTCATTGGTATTCAAGCGTCAATGGGATCAAACTGGGACCGTGGAGATCCTTTCTGTCTGTGTGTCTGTCTGTCTGTCTGTCCCCCTCCTTCTCAACCCATCACTTGTCTTGTCCTGTCTTCTCCTGTGCTCTCATCTCTCCCCTCCCCTCCCATTCTCTTCTCTCCCCTCCCCTCCCAATTTTCTCCCCTCCTCTCCCCTCCTATTCTCTTATCTTCTCTCCCCTCCTCTTTACCCTTGCTGCTCCTCTCCGAAACTTCCAATTAGGAATGTTCGAGCAACACCCCTCCTCCTGGGCTTAACACACACACACGCATGCACACACACACGCAATCACACACACACGCATGCACACACACACGCATGCACACACACACGCATGCACACACACACGCACAGAAATACAGCAACCCCACAAAAGACAGACGCTTCAACAGACGGAGACACATGTAGACAAACACTGTACGGCTCCTTCAAAGGAGACCCTGGCTCTCAGATGCACACCCTACTAACTGTCTGGTACAGTACGATCAGTTATACATTGACTACAGTGGGGGAAGATTAAATGCTCGAGGACTATAAGCACTAAAAATACACAAATGCCTTTGTTAGCAGTTGGCTGTGCTCCCATGCACGGCGACGGGGGGAGCTTTATGAGAGCTCAGTCTAAATGGGGAGCAATCAAAGAGAGAGAGAGAACTCTGTCTTCGGGGTTGCTATGGCAGAAGCAGAGTGTGTCTGTAGTGTATGAGTTGCTATGGGAATGTGTGTGTGTGTGTGTGTGTGTGTGTGTGTGCATGTAAATGTGTGTGTGTTCGTGCGTGTAAGCATGCGAGTGTGTGTATGGGTGTGCATGTAAGTGTGTGTGTATGTGCATGTAAGTGTGTGTGTGTGTGAGAGAGAGAAAGAGAGAGAGAGAAAGAGAGAGAGAGACTGTGTTGCTGTGACTGTAGTGTGATGTAGTGCAGCGGAGATCACAGTGAGCATACCCAGTGTTGTCCCAGAGGAGCGTGGGAGAACATGTCCACAACGCCACAGGCTTCTCCTCCACAGCCTACTCTCTCTCTCTCTCTCTCTCTCTCTCTCTCTCTCTCTCTCTCTCCTCCACCTCTCTCTCTTTCTCTCTCTCTCTCCTCCACCTCTCTCTCTTTCTCTCTCTCTCTCCTCCACCTCTCTCTCTCTCTCTCCTCCACCTCTCTCTCTCTCTCTCTCTCTCTCTCTCTCTCTCTCTCCTCCACCTCTCTCTCTCTCCTCCAACTCTCTCTCTCTCTCTCTCTCTCTCTCTCTCTCTCTCTTCCCCTCCACCTCTCTCTCTCTCTCTCTCTCTCTTCCCCTCCACCTCTCTCTCTCTCCTCCACCTCTCTCTCTCTCTCTGTCTCTCTGTCTATCTCTCTCTTCCCCTCCATCTCTCGCTGTCTTCCCTCCATCTCTCTCTCTTTCCCTCCACCTCTCTTCTCCTCCACCTCTCTTTCTCTCTCTTTCCCTCTACATCTCTCTCTCGTTCTGCATCTCTCCTTTTGCCTTTCACTATGCCTCTCTCCCTCTCCCTCTCTCACCATCTTCATTTATCTTCTTATACATACAGAGACAATTCGGTTATTCCCAGCCGAGTTCTCCCCAGAACCAATCAAAAGTGCTCGAGATAGGTGTGTTACATTCTTTTACTCGCAATTTCCTCTTTTTTAATGTTTTTTTACTGAACTTCATCAGCTCAACGCAGTGTTCCTCAAGTGTTGCCCCTTGTCGCCATAGCTCGTCTGGAACAGAGCTACGGAGGGCAGCCAAGGTGATCTTTAATGGAAAGCCAACTCCCTGAGACAATGGACGATCTGGTAGCAGTTGTGGCAAAATAAATTCCCATCAGTGAAGAAATCAATAGTCATTGTGGGCTCCTTCCTCTAACAGCACCATCCATCTTTCAGACAGAACCCTGTCACTTCCTTTTAGAAACACTCTGCTGTTAAATTCCAAGGATGCTGTCGTTGGAAGCTGCCGCCGTGAGTTCTATTTAATCAGTAAATTATAGCTTTTCCCTCCATCCTTTCAGACAGAGGGAAAAGATAGGATTGTCCAAGGGAAAAAATCTATCAAGTGGAGGAGGATTGCTTTTCCCTGTGCTGTGTGGTGCCGAATACGATACACTCTATTCAGATGGAGGACGGCAGCAGAGAGGAAGGAGAGGTGGAGGAGATACAAGAGACTGAGAAGTGGTGGAGCCGAACGGAGTCTGTTCTCTTTCCCTCTCCTTTCTTCTCCTATCCTCTCCTCTCTTCCTCTCACTTGCCTCTCCTTTCCCCTCCCTCCTCTCCGTTTCCCCTCCTCGCGTCTTCCCTCCCATCCCCTCCCCTTCTCGCGTCTTCCCTCCCATCCCCTCCCCTCCTCGCATCTTCCCTCCCATCCCCTCCCCTCCTCGCGTCTTCCCTCCCATCCCCTCCCCTCCTCGCGTCTTCCCTCCCATCCCCTCCCCTCCTCGCGTCTTTCCTCCCATCCCCTCCCCTCCTCGCGTCTTACCTCCCATCCCCTCCCCTCCTCGCGTCTTCCCTCCCATCCCCTCCCCTCCTTGCGTCTTCCCTCCCATCCCCTCCCCTCCTCGCGTCTTCCCTCCCATCCCCTCCCCTCCTCGCGTCTTCCCTCCCATCCCCTCCTCGCGTCTTCCCTCCCATCCCCTCCTCCTTTCCCCCCCCCTTCTCCTTTCCACTCCTCTGTTCTCTCCTCCTCTCCCTCCCTCCCTCCGTCCAGCCTCCACTCTCCTCCGCTTCCCGCCTCTCCCCTCCTCTCCTCTGCTTAGTTTCCTACCCGTCACAGAGAAGCATTCGTCATGACCTGTCGTCTGTATGATCCCTTCGAAAGTCCGGTCCAGCCACTGTAAATGACTGCCGGCCTGTGTTCATAATTGTGCTCTTTAAAGGGTGATGGAGACTGCGAGTGCACCTGTGGGTGTGTCGCATTAGGGACTTTGAGAGCGTCCGGCTGTTATTGAGCAGCTTTATAATCCGTCATCAAGTAAGTGGTCGCTCCCTAAATGAGAACCAAATGTCACCAATTTCAGTGGAGGAAAATAACCGCGGCTGTAAATGTCACAAGACCTAAAATCAACAGTAATAAACGCTTTGATCAATAATGCGCCATGCTGACAGGTGCAGACGCAGACTGCATTAATGAAGTCTCCTGAGAAAACCAAATGTGGGTTTGAGACAAACAGGTTCTACTGCACATAGTGCTACATGAAGCTCCAACTCACCTCCCACAGTGCTGGTTTAAACTGGACCCGACTGGTTTGTGCTGAGCCAAACCAGACCAGACCATCTGTAGCCAGAGAGATAATTCTACAGGTGCACTTCCTCTGGCCTGTTTATGAACAGCCTTTATATCAACGCCAGGGAGTTCAGTGGAGAGCTGAGATCATAGCTTCTCCACAGCATGATTGCCCTCCCTCTGGGGTGAATAGCATTACAGTGTAGTATATCTCTCCACACTACGGGTTTACAACCCTGCTGCGCTCTCCAGTAGGGCCCTGGTTTACCACCAAGCTTCTCTGCATAACACGGAACTGACTCATAACTTGCTCTTCCTCTACAGTGATGGTTCATAATCTGGCAGTGGCAGGCTCCTAGCGCGAAACCCAGCTTGCCGGAAACATGCTAACTGTAATTCCAACCCCAGACCAGCTCTCTCCTGCTAACTCTTAGCCCAGCTCTTCAGCAGGGTGCTAACTCCTAGCCCAGCTCTCTCCAGCTGGATGCTAACTCTTAGTCCAGTCCTCTCCAGCAGGGTGCTGACTCCTAGCCCAATCCTCTCCAGCAGGATGTTAACTCCTAGCCCAGTCCTCTCCAGCAGGATGCTAACTCATAGCCCAGCTCTCCAGCAGGATGCTAACTCCTAGCCCAGCTCTCCAACAGGGTGCTAACTCCTAGCCCAGCTCTCCAGCAGGATGCTAACTCTTAGCCCAGCTTTCCCAAGCAGGGTGCTAACTCCTAGCCCAGCTCTCTCATGCAGGGTGTTAACTCTTAGCCCAGCTCTCTCAAGCAGGGTGCTAACTCCTAGCCCAGCTTTCTCAAGCAGGATGCTAACTCCTAGCCCAGCTTTCTCAAGCAGGGTGCTAACTCCTAGCCCAGCTTTCTCAAGCAGGATGCTAACTCCTAGCCCAGCTCTCTCATGCAGGGTGCTAATTCTTAGCCCAGCTTTCTCAAGCAGGATGCTAACTCCTAGCCCAGCTCTCTCATGCAGGGTGCTAACTCTTAGCCCAGCTCTCTCAAGCAGGGTGCTAACTCTTAGCCCAGCTCTCTCAAGCAGGGTGCTAACTCCTAGCCCAGCTCTCTCTAGCAGGGTGCTAACTCCTAGCCCAGCTCTCTCAAGCAGGATGCTAACTCCTAGCCCAGCTTTCTGAAGCAGGATGCTAACTCCTAGCCCAGCTCTCTCATGCAGGGTGTTAACTCTTAGCCCAGCTCTCTCAAGCAGGATGCTAACTCCTAGCCCAGCTTTCTCAAGCAGGATGCTAACTCCTAGCCCAGCTTTCTCAAGCAGGATGCTAACTCCTAGCCCAGCTCTCTCATGCAGGGTGTTAACTCTTAGCCCAGCTCTCTCAAGCAGGATGCTAACTCCTAGCCCAGCTTTCTCAAGCAGGGTGCTAACTCTTAGCCCAGCTCTCTCTAGCAGGATGCTAACTCTTAGCCCAGCTTTCTCAAGCAGGGTGCTAACTCTTAGCCCAGCTTTCTCAAGCAGGGTGCTAACTCTTAGCCCAGCTCTCTCTAGCAGGGTTGGGCCGTACATCTGCTGGCTGTCCGCCAGTCTTGGCTCTGATACGTCCTGACATCTGCCCCACACAACATCTGTCAGACTCACTCCTGCTCGCCTGATTGGGCCATTCCAAAATAGCAAATCAAATCACCTTTTACTCCCCCCCTGTAAGCGCTGCAGAAACACCGGCCGCACATTAATTATTAAGCTGGTGCTGGAGTTGCTGTTCTAATGGGGCTCTGAGAGTTACCTGCACAGCAGAGAGCTGGAAACAGACGCCAAGCTTTCATTTAGCACCAAAACCTACCTCACCTCAACATCACAAAGCCTCTAGCTATAGCCGGAGCCGTGGACATACCTAAAGGCTGGAAAGGTCGGGGATCGGAGATCAGAGGTTAGGGGTCGGGGGTCAGATCGTTTGCTAATTGCATTATCTAGTATTTAGTAAGTGCCTTGCTCAATTTGCTTGATTAAATGTTTGGGAATGACTCGAGGATGAACGTGTAATGGGATTGTTTTCTGCTCGGAAGAGAGAGAGTGACAAGGCATTCAGGGCCTGGGTCGAGCTGTTCCTGGCTGGCACCGTGGTGGCTTCATCTCCTGGAGGAGAAGATTCAGGGAGCTGGAGAAGATGGCCTTTCAGACATGCTGCTTCTGACAAGCCCTTCAAAAAAGCTTAATCACCCATCCTTCTTTAGATGCACTGGCTAATGAATTTGATTAAGTAGTTAAGCATCATGTTCTGCTGGCGTTCCTGTGGCAACCCAGAGAAAAGCAAGAGGAGGAGGAGGGGATGAGGAGCGCGGGATCTATTTAAAGAATCAGCCTCCACACTTATAACACCTCTTAAGAGTATGATGCCTATCAGCAATTAAGCTCCGGATCCCAAGTGATGGGATTAGTTTTATGTTGCGGAAACGTTGAACAAAGGGCCTTTGTGTTCCAGCTTGAATCCTTATTGGATGTTTGTAGTGATGAGCTGTTTGGGTATTTTGGCAGCTAATCAGAACTATTTTGGAAGCTGTGTAGGCGACTGGTTGACAAGGTATTTAGATGAATCAAGCCAATGGTGCTGGGAAAAATGACATATGATTTTTAATAATGCATATTTTCATATGCAGAATGTATTAATACACAGAATGCTACACCATAATATATCAGTTTAAGAAAGTGTAAAAGATGGTTTTGATGGGACACATTCATGGCACGCAGTGACAGTTGGTCGGCAAAACAACTCTCACACTACAAACTTCCAGTTACTGTACACTCACCAACACCTGACTGAGGGGTATGTATAATACCAGGAAAACCACACTTCATTTTTGTTCTGTGCGTATCTGTCCGGGGAATGATGGATATTGTGTAGCTCTATACCACGGATGTGGAGACACTCTCTGTAGTTTTGAGTTTCATGGGCAAGGAGCCGTGTGAAGCAGAATTGTTCCACAAAAGATGAAGCGTTCGTATTACTTTATCAATCTTTTAGGCTATGCTGACAAAATCTACCAGACGGAAACAGACCTCTTGTCTTACTTTGAACAACAGAAGAAAAATTCAGGGCAAGACCATCAATGACAACTAACTTTCTTCAATACCTTTATACGACTTAAATTATTTGAGTTATTTGTACAAAAAAAAAGCGATTCTAATAGAAAAGTTTTATTGTACAAATTGTATTCATTCTACTGTTATTGGCATCACATTTACCTCTGGAAAGTACTGGCCGTGTAGACTCCAGCCGTGAGAGACAGCACTCTTGGAGAAAACACACGCACTCCCAACTGAAACACTATCAACAAACACAAATAAAGATACTTCCAGATAGAAAACCAAAAACAAACTACTGATGAAAGACATCCACGAGTGAGAGGACACGCACACACACTCACACACACACACACACACACACACACACACACTCCCAAGACAGGTCTGTGGGGCAGGCCTATTCTGTCCTGTCTCGAGCCAGATTAAACGAGAGGCCAGAGGAAGATAAATTCGGAGCCGTTCCTAGCTGAGACACACAGATCAATGTTTTATCTCTGGGAGAATTCTAATGAGGGAGTGGTTCCAGGGCAGCTGAACAGATGACTGGCCCATGTTATCAGCAGACCCTCTGTGTCTGACGCCTGGCCCAGGCCTAATGGATGGACAGATCAGACGGGGCTTGGCTCCCACATCAAACACACTCTTATCAAAAGCATTCCTCTCCTGGATCCATTTAATGACAGGCACACGCTTGTTCAATTACGGGGCGGTTTTGCTGACAAACCATTTACGTACGTGTATGTGTGTGTGTGTGTTGGGCTTTTGTGCACGCTTGTGTCTGACTGTGTGTGTGTGTGTGTGTGTGGATATATATCTATGTGTGTGTGTGTGTGTGTGTGTGTTGCATCAGTCACTTGTCAGACTGGGGTAATTAATCTTGGCTGTCACAAATGAGCCAGGTCCCTCTGTGTGATTCTGTGATTCACACACGCGCGTCGGAACGCTGATTTACTGCTGCTGCTCAGCCAGCACATTCAGCTAGATTTATACACTCCCTAGACACCCAACCGGTATTGCCGACTGGACCTCTCTGCAGACACACACACTGCAGAACAGTCCCAGGTCCAGCAGTGATGTCATCGTGCAGGAGTGTGTGTGGGGGGGGTCAGGGAAGGGGGGTGGGGGGGTTGGGGGGGCGTCAGTAATAGGTGTGTGTGTGGGAGGAAAGAAGAGGGTATAGGCTTGGAGGTCAGTAATGGTGTTTGGGGAGGGACAGTGAGTTTATGACTGTTTAAGCCTCTACTCTCAAATGGTCCAATCATACAGCTAGGGTTCTTGCAATGCCCGGACAAACAAACAAGCGCTGCAAAGTAGAACACTGAACACACACACGCGTGACCTCTTCCGCTCGTAAACACACACTCTCGCGGCAACTCCGCACCGCATGTCATGAAACGAAACCACCTCTTGATTTTCTTGTCCGTATTTGTTTGGTAAACCTTCGATCTCCTCCCTCCCTCTCTTTCCTTCTCTCTCTGTATCTCTCTTTTCCTCGCTCTCTTCATCTCTGTCTCCCTCTCCTTCTCTCGCCGTCGCTCTCTCTTTTACCAGATTATAAAACTGCAAGCTATGAGGCACAAAATCATGGCAGCATGAAATTGCTACAATCACATTCACTTCCAATAATGTGAGAAGGAGACATCCTCCAGATGAGGACTGGCTGGAGAGACTTGGGAGAGGCTGGGTGGAGGCTGTGAGGCCGGAGAGAGGCCGGTGAAGGGTGACAGGCTCAGTCGGAGGCCGAGGGGCCGGGTGGGGGGGCTGCGAGGCTGGGGACAGAGGCGGAGGAAGTGAGAGGGTGGAGAGGTGGAAGAAGAAGCAGTGGTGCTGTCAACGCTCGGATGAATACCTGCTCACGGTTTGACTCGTAACTGCCTCTTTGTTTAGCATATTACAGAACCATGTTCTTATGACGGGGGGGGGGGGGGAGAAAGGGGGGGGGGGGGCAGGTCATAGCGTTTGTGTCCGCCGGAGATTGTGTTTGTGTGTCTATGCCGTGTGTGCCTGTGTGTGTGCCTGTGTGTGTGTGTGTTTCCGAAGCGGCAGTTCATCTAGATGCGGTTTGTGGGGTGGGTTGTAAATATGTATGAGCGTGTCGACAGCCATGGCTGAGCGGCTCCAGGTAAGAGCAGCCTAATGCTAGCGCGCTACTGTGTAATCGCGCCGTAATAGCCTCGCAGCGGGCCTCTCCAGTCTCCTGCTGGGGCCTTTGTGCCTCATGAATAGGGGTGTTTATCCAGGGGGGGATCTGGAGGGAAGCAGAGTTACATGTTCACCTCCGGAGAGACAACATGTTGTCGTTACACTCAGGAGAGGCCGTGGGTCCTTCTGAAAAACGGATGTGATCGCCGCCCGCGCACGTCCCCGCACACGCACACGCGCACACACACGGACGCGCGCGCACGCACACGTGTGTTTTCACATTCACAGTCAAACACAGACCCACACAAGCCCACACGCAAAGCATAGATCAACATGTGCAAACAAACACAAACACACACACACACACACACACCCCTGCACGGGAAGGCCTGCAGGCCAGGGAGTGGGAAGTGGGAGATGCAGCTGCTGTTCGGTTAGCCCAGCTCGGTTCTGTCACCGCTGTGTGTAGTTCTGCAAATCAAGCTGCCATTCATAAACAGCATGCATTTTAATCTCTCATTTTGCAAATCAGACCTGCGTGTGTGCAGAGATAACTGATGTTGTTTGTATTACAGACGTGGTGTGTGTGTGTGTGTGTGTGTGTGTGTGTGTGTGTGTGTGTGTGTCTGTCTGTTCTGCCTGCCTGCCTGTTAATAATGCATGCATGTCTCTGAGAGCACACTGCTAGTTTGACTCTCACACCTGGCCTGATGTTGAGCATTCCGCAGCCGGGTTGGCCAATCACAACGCTCACACCTGCCTGGCCAATCACAAACATCGCCCACCTGTCTGACAAATCAGAAACAGCGTACGCACCGAGCTGGTCAATTAGATACGTTTTACACCTGGCTAGCCAATCAGAAACATGTTACGCCCCACTGACCAATCAGAGACACCCGGCACCTGGCCGCCCAACCACACAGCCCGGTCGTAGTTCTGAGTCTCCGGGTGGCGATTTTTTATTTACAACCTCTAAACACACATCTCAAAGTGTGCCTTCGTGTCGTCGGAGATTGTGTCCATAACTGACCGGGAGGGATACACCAGAGGCCCATCCCTCCCTAGCCTAAAGGCTCATTGTGTTTCCTGGAAGTGTTGGTTCAGGACTAATGGTGTCATGGTTGAGCGAGGTAAGCTGTGTGTGTGTGTGTCTAATGTGAGAGGAGATCCCTCGCTACCCTGCTGTGCTCTGCGAGGCGTGAGGCTACAGAGCGAGAGAGAGACAGAGAGAGAGAGAGGGAGTGGGAGAGGGAGAGAGAGGATAGAGATGGAGGAAGAGAGAGAGAGAGAGAGAGAGAGAGAGAGAGAGAGAGAGAGAGATAGAGAGAGATAAAGAGGGGGAGTGAGAGATAAAGAGAGACTGAGAGAGAGAGAGAGAGAGAGAGAGAGAGAGAGAGAGAGAGAGAGAGAGGGAGAGAGGGAGAGGGAGTGGGAGAGGGAGAGAGAGGGAGTGGGATTGGGAGAGTGAGACAGAGAGAGATGTAGGAAGAGAGAGACAGAGAGAGACAGAGAGAAAGAGAGAGAGAGAGAGAGAGAGAGAGAGAGAGAGAGAGAGAGAGAGAGAGAGAGAGAGAGAGAGAGAGAGAGAAGAAAAGGAGAGAAAGTGAAAGAGAGGAGAGGCAGTAAGTACCTCTAATTACAGACCTGTCTCCTCCATGCAGACGGTGTCTCTATTACCCACCTGTCTGCTCCTCTCCTGTGAGACGCCCCCCCTCCAGAGACCCCCAGACAGGGGCCCCCAAGGTGACTCCAGACCCCAGCGCACCCCACTGCACCCCCCGCATGACAGCACACACACCTCCTGACCCGTCCCAGGCTCCCCTCACACCTCACGCCAAACTGTGATACGTGGGGAGGGGCTGTCTTTGCCTGGGCAAAACAGAAGGATTAATTTGCCTCCAAAGCTCTAAAACGACGATTAAGACCAAATCCCATGACATCGTTTTCTGGCCGCGTGGAGATTAGCCACGTCCCTCCCCATCTGCTGGGAGTTTAGCCGCGGTCGGAGCGCTCATCCCGGCATGCGGCTCATACTGTTTCCACCGACTGTCACTGCTGGGAGAGACTGACATTGTGGCGCTGTCACATCCACTCCCTCCCCCCCCCATCCTCCACCCACCGCTCCCTGTTTACATCTCCCTGCTGGGAACACCAAGACGCTGTCGTCGCACGACACGCACGACACAGACCGCGGCCGCCCCGGCCCGTCCACAACCCAGCGACGGCACAGCCGAGTCCGCTCGGAGCCCTGCGCGGGTACGACAGGGACCTAGCTCAACACCGCCGGCAAGTTGTTTTCGTCTCCTTGGAAGGGTTAAATGTTCAGTGTGAAGCCCTCTGTGCTTTTTAAACGGGATATATACGTGTCGAATTTGATCTGAATTGATTGATGATGACAACATATTCACAGCTCAACAGTCACAACAACCTAACAGCAGGTTCCTTGCCGCGATATGACAGACATTTTAGAAAGTGCGTCTTGACTTTGAAAGCATTTCCACCAGATCTGACGGTGTGACTTCTTGAAAGCGCCAGTTTTAGAACTTTCAACATTCCTATTATCCAGAGATGAAGAAATCAATGTTTCCTCATCTCTTCTTCAGTTTATGAACCCAGTGGAGTCACAACTTTGTGTTCAAAGTCCTGCCAGCTCTCACACTGCGGCGCAGAGCAGCAAGGCGATCACTTGACACAACAAACATTTCTACAGAGACAGTGGTCACGTCCTTAATAAAATTTTCCTTTGATAAATCCCTGATGAGACTGTTTTCTGCACATATGAAGCCCACTTACAATTGAATGTAGCACACAGTGACATCTGTTCTATTTAGATTTTCTACAACAACACCGTTACCCTGGGAACTCGGCGAGCCTGGTGAAAGCTCCAGAACCTGCAGAACCGACAGAACCTTCAAAACCTGTGGAACCCGGTGAGGTCACGTGTAAGGAACCTGACGTTAGTACCTGCCTTGGAACCCAGAGGAGAGAGGGTTTGGTTCTGTGGCACGGATGGGGTTCAAATGACAGGAAGTTACAAGGTCCTTACCAGGTTTCTGGTTCCATTTTCCCGGAGCGGTCCTCGGAACACCCCTTTGATGTTGCGCAGGTGTCCGTTGCTCAGATGGGTGGAGCTGATGACTATATAGTAACACGCCATGAGGAACCCAGGGTTGCCATGCAATGACAGCAAAAACAAACTAACCCTAGCCTCTACTTCATCAAATGATAAATCCTAACCGGAACTTTATCGAATGACTCTCTATCTCGAGACTAACTCTCAGAAACAGCCCACCAGACGTCAGAGTCGAGGGTCTCAAAAGTGAAGTTCCAGAGTCTTCTTCTTGACAGGACAGGTGCCTCTGACCTGGTGTTCCGCAATCAGCCAGGCAGACACACGTGTGGAGCGAGAGAGACGCACTCTCCAGTCCTCCAGTCCTCCACTCCTTCAGCAGAGAGAGTTTCTCATCGCGGCAAAGAGCAGAGAGTTGAGGAGAGGCGTGCAGTCGTTCTCTGAAGCACTTTACGGCGCTGTCAAGCTGCTGTGTGGGCTCTCTCCCTGTCTCTCTCTCCCACTCTCTCGTCTTCACAGCGGCGCGTTCCTCCTCTTCTCTCGTTCCGCTCCTGACTCGACTCCTCTCCTCCTCCTCCCCGCCTCGCTCTGTCCTCTCCCGTGGTATGTGCTGGCTTAGTGGCGGCAGAGGCAGCAGTTCTGAAGCGTTGGTCCGCGTTCAGCTGCGTGTCGCGGCGCGCAGAGGCTCCTCGCGTCCCTCTCTCCCGTTGCGTGTGTGCATAGACGAGCGGCTCTCCTCGCCTGATACGGACTCTGAGACAGGCATGGTGTTATAGTGTGTTTGCTGTTGCCGGTCGGCTGCACTGAGCCAATGGCAGAGAGCCACTGGAGTGATGGGAGGGCTGGGAGGAGAGGGGCATCTGTCACACCTCCCACCACTTCTGACTCAGCCCCTGTTCCCCCAGCCAACCAGGATGCAGCAGCATCGCTCTCTCTCTCTCTCTCTCTCTCTCTCTCTCTCTCTCTCTCTCTCTCTCTCTCTCTCTCTCTCTCTCTCTCTCTCACTCTCTCTCCCACTCTCTCCCTCTCTCTCTCCCTCTCTCTGTCTCTCTCTCTCTCTCTCTCTCTCTCTCTCTCTCTCTCTCTCTCTCTCTCTCTCTGTATATCTCTCTCTCTCTCTTTCTCTCTTTCTCCATTTCTCTCTCTCTCTCCCTCGCTCTATCCCTCTCTCTCTCTGCTCTGCACTCATTCACACACACACACACACACACACATACACACACACACCCACACACACACACACACACACACACACACACACACACACACAGACACAAACACACATAAATACAGATGCAGGAGTTCACACACAGACACACACATATATTCTCTCTGTCTCCTAAACAGTGGCAAAAGCTTTCATTCTCTTTCACTTACAAAACACACACTATCGCCCCATCGAGCTGCCTCTCTTCTGTGTGTGCGCTAGCAGCTGAGCCAGCAGATGAAGACAGAGAGAGAGAGAGAGAGAGAGAGAGAGAGAGAGAGAGAGAGAGAGAGAGAGAGAGAGAGAGAGAGAGAGAGAGAGAGAGCTGTGGCCGGGAGAAGTGCTGCTTAGTGGCTGAGGAGCACAGTAATGCTGGGGAGCCAACACGCCGCAACTCCCTTCATCCATCTTTTATTATGCTAATCTTAACCACAGATGCTATAAAAAGACAATAGTGTGCGGAAGCCAGGGAGCCGTGCGTATCCAAGACGGCCGCCGCGGCTCCCCACTTCTGCAGCCCTCCTCGGCTCCCTCTTCCTGCTCTGTAAACGAAGGAAATTACATCACGGGCAGATCGTCTGTGCCTCCGTCCGCTCTGTCTGTCTGCGGCGGAAGATCAGAGAGGTTCTCTCTCTGGAGGAAGAGCACATCACAGCGCCGCATCGCAGTCAAATCAGCCGGCTGATGAAAATGGGTTGCAAGAGAAAAATGTCAGGATTTGAATAAAAGGAGAAAGAGTTTTGAGGGGGTTGTGTGTGTGTGTGCGTGTGTGTGTGTGTGTGTGGGGGGGGGGGGGGCTGGGGGCGTCAGGGGGCCTGGGCTAGATAGCGCAGGGCGTGGTGCAAGACCCTCCGAGTGAGGAGGGGGGCGGGGGGGTGGAAGCATGGAGAGCCTTGACTCCCATTACAAGACACCACCCGCTATCTACGTTTGTCTAAGTTCTTACGTCGCCGGCCAGATAAGATCACTCGAAAAAGCAGTATTGTATGCACGCGGACATGGTGATCCTGTCTGTAACAGAAACTCATGCATTATTGATTCCGATGCTTTCGCGGGGCACTGCTTGTTTCTGTTTACGACACCACACTGAGACCACACGAGCACAGGAAGTCCACACTATGTCTTTCCCGTAACAAATACCCTCCTTTGGTTAGGGCCAATTTAACCAACTATGCCATTAGCCAATTGCCGACCACCAAATTGCCATTAGCCAATCATCAGCCAGCAGTCCTGACATTAGTGCTGCATTAACAAGTATGCATGCACTGCTGCTTGCATTAGTGACACAAGTAAAAACACCAGCAATATCATGTGGATAGAGAAAGATAACTTTTATGAAAAGGTTACTGGCATGGAGACTTATCTCCTTCACAGGCCCTCCTTGGTCAGAACACGAACAGTATGCTGCTCATTAGAGGTGTTTGCCTCATCAAAAATACCTGAAAGTTCACCACACTGATGTTTGTTCCATCAGGTATCTCTTTCACTTCCCCCACCCCCCCACACACACACACACACAGTAACACACACACACAACAACAACACTCCCAGAATGCTTTGTTAAACAAGAGAAACTTTGGCAATCTTCGACGGCCCATATCCTCGTGGAAGACAAGTACAAAGAGGAAATAAGGATCCAAAGAACCTGGGGGATCCGACAGATTCATGTGAGGAGTACTGCACACTCACACATACTCACACAAATGCAAACAAGAACACACAGAGATGCACGCAAACACGCACAAACGGTTCTGTAGAATGAAGGCTAAAATAATTTAGGCGCTGCGTGTAAGATAACCTGTCAGGACTCTGTTCGATGCTCATCTGTTGAAAGTCCACTGAAGCAAAAGGAAAACAAAAACCGGTGTTGCTGTGCTGGAACAGCACTGTGAGAAGACCCTTAGGAGACACAGTTAATACCGGTACCAAACAGATACACAAAGGTACTTCAGCTTTTCTTTTGAGTTACCATAGTCTCTGGATGCGCTGTTAAGATATTCTTGTCAGCTGTGAAACCCTGTACTTACTACACACATACTACACAATTAGTACATACTACACAATTGCTACACAATTAATACATGATTAAAACACACTCAGTTCCTAAACAATTACTCTTCAATTACTGCACAATTAACCCGACTCACTATACAATTAGACTGACTATATAATACTACAACATTATTAAACAGAAGTACTGCAGATTTACAGCAGACTTTCTGCACAATTACTACTCATTTACTACACAATTAACCAGCCCACTACAAACTAATCACACAATTACTATACATTTACAACACACATATTACACAATCACTACAGACTGATTACACAATTGCTACACACTCAATTACCACAGACGTTCTACAGTACAGTTGCTACAGAGTTTCCATGGTGACCTGACATCTGAATAACCCCGCCCGGTCGTCGTCGTCATGCAGCCTAATCCCATCAGAGCCCTCCCAGATGTAGATTACTCATTAGTTAAGAGGAAATGGATCTAGATTAACTAATTATCTAAATGGACGGGCTGCATGAGTGGCTGTTCATTCCTAAACACATCTCAGAGCGGAGCTCAGAGACAGAGATGTGTGTCACACTGCCTTCTGAGATTCAATAAGAGAAGTCTAACGACTTTAGACTGGAGAACTCAATAATGATCAAAATCCACCACTCTCCTCCCTCTCATACACCAGCCTAGCATAGCACTGCAGATCCTGACCTAGCATAGCGCTGCAGATCCTGACCTAGCATAGCGCTACACATCCTGACCTAGCATAGCGCTGCAGATCCTTACCTAGCATAGCGCTGCAGATCCTGACCTAGCATAGAGCTGCAGATCCTGACCTAGCATAGCGCTACACATCCTGACCTAGCATAGCGTTACACATCCTGACCTAGCATAGCGCTACACATCCTGACCTAGCATAGCGCTGCATATTCTGACTTAGCATAGTGCTGCACACTCCAGCTCTAACACAACCCTGCATATCGAGACCCAGCATAAGAACTGATGTAAGAGCAGGCTGTCGTTTAGCCACAGAATAAAATAACGCCGTGTCATGTTTTTGTGGTTTATGGGGATGTGCTGCTGCCTGCACAAAGGTTAATTTATAGGACTGTTATCCATGGTGTACCATCAAATTCCTTACCAAGCAGGTTTAATGTTTTGTTTTTCTCTATTGCACACTTTACTATACAAATCTTAGATAGAAATGTGATAACTTTGCACCAATGCCTTTGACCATAGTGTTTCACTGTGGTATAGGAATGTATAGTTTTGTGTAGTAAAGTATAGTTTAATACACTATAGGATAGTGTAGTATAGTACTTTATGGTTTATTATAGTAACATGAAGTATAGTCCTTCATAGTACATTTACAGTTCTCCAGTGATTCCATCTGTCACGCACCCCCCCCTCAATCTACACCGGCTGTTTTATTGGCTTCAACATTCTAGAACTCCGGAATCGGGAAGTCAGCTGATGCTGTGTTTCCTGCGGCACATTTGGCAGATTACCGAATGGTTTATGTTCCTGAGGGAGACCAGGATTTACAGGGCTGGCCGCGCCGCAGCGTATATCTGGGATTAAGCACACCATAATTCCTGAACAGGACCGCTGCTGAGATCACTAACGTGAGGCAAGAAGTATCGGTTTTGAAAACATCAATACTGGAAGGTAGATCTAATTAAAACAAAGACACACACACACACTCAACGCACGTGCGCACGTACACCCCCCTGCCGACACACACACACAAAGAATTCAATCTGGAGGAGAAGATTCAGTAATTACTCCTAACTTCCTGAGCTTGTCCCCAGTGTGTCTGGTGGCAGTTGCAGACATGAGCAGCAGATCACAGAGCTGGAGCAGACCATAAAGTAGATCACAGTTCCACTGATTTAACAGATGTGAGAGGTAGAAGTATAAGGTCCTGGCTCCCCCGGCTGAGAGAGAGAGAGAGAGAGAGAGAGAGAGAGAGAGAGAGAGAGAGAGAGAGAGAGAGAGAGAGAGAGAGAGAGAGAGAGAGAGAGAGAGATAAAAAGGAAGAGAAGAGAGAGAAAGAGGGAGAAGGAGAGACAGAGAGAGGCGGACGAACAGAGAGAAAGAAAAGAAAACTGCAGAGCCATCTAGCTCTCTCGCACCACTCTCTCCCTTCTTTTCTCCATCTCTCTCTTGTCTCCCTCCATCCCTGTACCTTCCCTCCTCATTTCTCCATTCCCCCCACTCTTATCTCCGTTCACCCCTCTCTCTCTGTGTGTTATCCTCCTGATCAGAATAAACATCAACATATTAGCATATATATAGTAATGTACCCCTCGGAGACAAAAGGCCACTGTAGGGAGGCTGACTGTTACGATAGACTCTACAAGATAGACTGTGAGTGTGTGTGTGTGACTGAGGAAGGCTGTTTATGACGTAAGGGTGTGACATGGTGTATCATCTCCGCTGAAATACATCCAGCGTCTAATTTGGTGGATTTGACACGCTCCAGAGACAGAGAGAGCTTAGGTGACACCATCTCAAAGAGCAGGGACTCGGTGTAGGGGGTCTGTCTGCCTGGCGACTGCACGGAATGTCATCATGAGAGTGGTGAGCTGTCCCAGTGGCCATGGCACAATCCATGTTGTCATTGACTCTCCAGAGAAAGCACAACAAATCAATGGGCTCTTTTCATGTGGAATGCAAATCAAAAAGGGCTGACATGCCCCAGGTAAACAATGGGCCCACATGATCAATATAGTATTACAGCCATTTAGAAGAGAGACCAACAGGGAAGAGACCAGGAGAGGTGAAAACAGCAGATGAGAGACCAGCAGAGGAATGACCAGTAGAGGAGAGACCAGTAAGGACATACCAGTAGAGGAGAGACCGGTAGAGTACATACCAGTAGAGGACATACCAGTAAAGGAGAAACCAGTAGAGAACATACCAGTAGAGGAGAGACCAGTAAGGACATACCAGTAGAGGAGAGACCGTTAGAGTACATACCAGTAGAGGACATACCAGTAAAGGAGAAACCAGTAGAGGAAATACCAGTAGAGGAGAGACCAGTGGAGGACATACCAGTAGAGGAGAGACCAGTGGAGGACATACCAGAAGAGGAGAGACCAGTGGAGGAGAGACCAGTAGAGGACATACCAGTAAAGGAGAAGCCAGTAGAGGACATACCAGTAGAGGAGAGACCGGTAGAGTACATACCAGTAGAGGAGAGACCAGTAAAGGAGAAACCAGCAGAGGACATACCAGTAGAGGAGAGACCAGTAGAGGACATACCAGTAGAGGAGAGACCAGTGGAGGAGAGACCAGTAGAGGACATACCAGTAGAGGAGAGACCAGTGGAGGAGAAACCAGTAGAGGAGAGACCAGTAGAGGAGAGACCAGTGGAGGAGAGACCAGTAGAGGACATACCAGTAGAGGAGAGACCAGTGGAGGAGAGACCAGTAGAGGACATACCAGTAGAGGAGAGACCAGTGGAGGAGAAACCAGTAGAGGAGAGACCAGTGGAGGAGAGACCAGTGGAGGAGAGACCAGTAGAGGAGAGACCAGTGGAGGAGAGACCAGTAGAGGACATACCAGTAGAGGAGAGACCAGTGGAGAAGAGACCAGTAGAGGACATACCAGTAGAGGAGAGACCAGTGGAGGAGAAACCAGTAGAGGAGAGACCAGTAGAGGAGAGACCAGTGGAGGAGAGACCAGTAGAGGACATACCAGTAGAGGAGAGACCAGTGGAGGAGAGACCAGTAGAGGACATACCAGTAGAGGAGAGACCAGTGGAGGAGAGACCAGTAGAGGAGAGACCAGTAGAGGACATACCAGTAGAGGAGAGACCAGTGGAGGAGAGACCAGTAGAGGACATACCAGTAGAGGAGAGACCAGTGGAGGACATACCAGTAGAGGAGAGACCAGTGGAGGAGAGACCAGTAGAGGAGAGACCAGTAGAGGACATACCAGTAGAGGAGAGACCAGTGGAGGAGAGACCAGTAGAGGACATACCAGTAGAGGAGAGACCAGTGGAGGACATACCAGTACAGGAGAGACCAGTGGAGGAGAGAAACCAACTGAGGAGAAGTGAACAGCATGGGAGAGGGTCATTGTTGATTTACACTTTTGATATATGCCTGGAGTCTGCTCATCTTGTCAGTGCAATCCCTGTACTGCAACTGAATTTGACTCGATACATTTTTTTAAAGAACACAGATGTTTCAGTATGTGCGAATAGGTTGGTAAAAATATGTAATAATGTAAACCAGGCGTAAGGGTTATGATAAATGCTTGAGTGGTTAGGTTAAGGACAAGGGCAACGTTTACTCCAACAAATGGCACTTTGCAAGAACCAAACTCAGGACCCTTTGAGTAAGCTGGAAAAACAGAACCTGTCCTTTATCCACACCTCACCTGGTTATGAATCATTTTATATTTCATCACACATGTTCAATCTCCTACATAATAGCCTAACAGAGGAGAGAGACCTGGACTCTCCCGTCATCCTCTTTCTGAGGGGGTCGAGGCTGTGACCTTGTGTGTTGTACCTGCTCCTCTCTCTCTCTCTCTCTCTCTCTCTCTCTCTCTCTCTCTCTCTCTCTCTCTCTCTCTCTCCCTCTCTCTCCCTATCTCTCTCTCTCTCTTTCTCCCTCTCTCCCCCTCCCTCTCTCTCTCTCTCTCTCTCTCTCTCTCTCTCTCTCTCTCTCTCTCTCTCTCTCTTCTCTCTCTCACACACACACACACACACACACAGCCACACACAGTTGCCGGCTCAGACACACAGATTAGATTGACCTGGCCCCAGCGAGGTCACAGTTAAGATGACAACACCAGCAAACTATCACAAAACTATCACAGTAGGTGTGTGTTTTTGTGTGCCTGCATGTGTGTGTGTGTGTACCTGCTGTGTATGTGTGTGTGTGTGCGTGTGTGTGTGAGTGTGTGTGTGTACCTGCTGTGTGTGTATGTGTGCGTGTGAGTGTGTGTGTGTACCTGCTGTGTGTGTGTGTGTATGTGTGTGTGTGTACCTGCTGTGTGAGTTTGTGTGTGCGTGTGCGTGTGAGTGTGTGTATGTGTGTCAGTGTGTGTGTGTACCTGCTGTGTGTGTGTGTGTGTGTGTGTGTGAGTGTGTGCGTGTGAGTGTATCTGTGTACCTGCTGTGTGTGTGTGTGTGTGTGTGTGTGTGTGTGTGTGTGTGTGTGTGTGTGTGTGTGTGCGTGTGAGTGTGTGTGTGAACGTGTGTGTGTGTACCTGCTGTGTGAGTATATGTGCATTTAAATGTCTCCAGTTGTCTTTCATAAAAACAGCAGTACCGAGTGAAAGTATTCCACAGACCTCCATCATAATGACTCATACATACTCTTTTAAAGTGCAACTCTATCCGGCAGCACAAACACACTACACACATGAGTCAATAACAGTCTGAATTGACTGCAACCTAAAAGCACTTAAGGCCGATCAGATCTGAAAGACGATCTGATGTTCTCACAGCGACGATGAGAAACCGCCAGACTCCATCGCCACAGCACAGCTGTAGAGATCACACCATATCACGTCACACCAACCCAATGGATCACTGAGACGTCTGGTAACATGATGGTGATGATGATGGTGGTGATGGTGGTTATGATGGTGGTGTTGATGGTGACGCTGATGATAGTGATGGTGATGATGATAATGAAATGGGGGGTTATGATAGGGGTGATGGTGGTGGTGGTGATGATGGGGATGGTGATGAGGATGGTGATGAGGATGACAGTAAATGGTACTGGGGATGATGAGGATGGTGATGATGGTGATGAGGATGATGGTGATGATAGTTAAAGGCAGTGTTGATGGTGGTGGTGATAATGCTGGTGATGATTATGGTGATGATGATAGTGATGATAGTTAAAGGCAGTGTTGATGGTGGTGGTGATAATGCTGGTGATGATTATGGTGATGATGATAGTGATGATAGTTAAAGGCAGTGTTGATGGTGGTGGTGATAATGCTGGTGATGATTATGGTGATGATGATAGTGATGATAGTTAAAGGCAGTGTTGATGGTGGTGGTGATAATGCTGGTGATGATTACGGTGATGATGATAGTGATGATAGTTAAAGGCAGTGTTGATGGTGGTGGTGATAATGATGGTGATGATGACGGTGATGATAGTTAAAGGCAGTGTTGGTGGTGGTGGTGATAATGATGGTGATAATGATGGTGATGATAGTTAAAGGCAGTGTTGATGGTGGTGGTGATAATGATGGTGATAATGATGGTGATGATAGTTAAAGGCAGTGTTGATGGTGGTGGTGATAATGATGGTGACGGTGATGATAGTTAAAGGCAGTGTTGGTGGTGGTGGTGATAATGATGGTGATAATGATGGTGATGATAGTTAAAGGCAGTGTTGATGGTGGTGGTGATAATGATGGTGGAGGGGAGGATGGTGACAGCGGTGAAGACGATGAGTATAAAGAGGATGATGACGGCAATGAGGAAAATGATGGTGATGATAATAATGACAATGATCTTCATGTCGTGGGGTTGACCTGTGTCCTGTACTGTGATGAATCAAATATGGCTCCTTTGTTGCTTTCTATAGGATACACAAGCCAGATCTCATGTAGACCAGGACAGATGAACCAGAGAGGCCCTGATTGCGAACTCGCCTTGTACTGATAATGCTTAGTAATTACATGAATAATCATTGTATTTTTCTTTGCGTGAATTTCTAGCACAAACTCTTTTATCACTGAGGGATGAGTCAACTTTCCTGGGTGGACTGCTTGGATAAATGAACCGGGCTGAAATTATGCACTCAGAAGATAAATTAACATCACAGATTTATTCACAGAATCAGAGTAAATGGCACAGCATTTGCATATAATGTGACCATAACTAGCACGATCGTAAAGTTTCTCTGCTGAAGTGTGCAGAAAACACACATTTCTTGCACTGAAGGTTTTTTTCAACTGTGGGCTATTATGGAAAGGTTTGTTCCAAATCAAGTTCTCCCTATCCTGATGTGATTACTCCCAGTGTTGAAACACACCTGCTCTGAGTGCAGCAGTGAAGGGGCGAGGAGAAGAGGGAGGAAAGGAGGGAGGGCTGAAAGGTGAGGAGGGGTGAAGAGGTAGAGTGGGCTAGGCTGGATGGGTGGAGGGAGGGAGGGAGGGAGGGAGGGAGGGAGGGAGGGAGGGAGGGAGGGAGGGAGGGAGGGAGGGAGGGAGGGAGGGAGGGAGGGAGGGAGGGAGGGAGGGAGGGCGCAGAAGGATTTCACTGTACAAGGCTGGATGGGTGGAGGGGAGGGTGTGAGCAAGGAGGGGAGATGGTGGGGGGTGGACAAGCATGGAAGACAGGGACAGCACTCTGCAGGCTGGTCTCTCTCTAAAGGGCTGGTCTCTCTCTAAAGGGCTGGTCTCTCTCTAAAGGGCTGGTCTCTCTCTAAAGGGCTGGTCTCTCTCTAAAGGGCTGGTCTCTTTCTACACAGACAGGGCTGGCAGCGGGGGGCAGGGAAGCCTGATCGATGAGGAATCTTTTGCTTGGTTTCCTATCTGCAGTCCCCAGGCCAGTCCTCCCACAGTCTTTTACCTCGATGTAAGTAAAGGCCTGTTTGTCATCTCGTCTGCAGTAGGTTTGTAGGTTATTAGTTCTGCGTCAGGTCCTTGTGGGATCTGCTCGGCTGCGTCTATGAGAGACAGAACTAGCTGTGGAACACAAACTGATGATGGACGGGCAGGATGTCCTTTTTTTTTTTTTTTTTTTTTTTTTCTTGCTTCGTTTCAGCGTGGCAGAAAATAGTTCTCGTCAAAGGAAGCGTTCTCCTTGAGAGCCAGTATTATTTCCCCCCGGCCGCAAAAGCCTGACAGCCAAAGTGGTTCAGTTGGGCTCCGGCAGCTCCGCGTGTGAAATATGACGGAGATGCGTCCTTCCGCCGCCCCGCGCGGGCGGCGGGGAGGGGGGCGTGGCGGGCCCTCCGCTTCCTGGGAGATGGTTAATATTACATAAGCACCATATATCACCTCCTCCGACTTAGTGAGACACAAATGAGGACTGGTCACATGATGGATCAGCATCTGATGCCCCGCCCCCAGTCCTCACCCCTTGCCTCCCCCCCCCCCCCCCCCCCCCCCAGACTCCTCACCCGTCCATCACCGGCAGCAGAGCGGGGCGCCGTCGGCGAGGGATAAATCACCCGGACGATGCCGGGACATTTGTCATCCGGGCAAAGTGGGCATTTTGCGGTGATCGCGGAGAGAGTGGGGGGGCCAGGGAACGAGGTGGGGGGGTGGGGGGGGGGGCACGGGGAGGGGGTGCAATTTGCACACCGTAATAGGAGAGCGGTCCCTGTCTGCTGGGGAGTGATTTACTGCGTTTGAACGAGGCCCGACTTCCTGCCGAGTCAGGACGATGCAGGAAGGTGAAGTGGAGAACAGGAGAGAGAGAGCGAATGAGAGGGAGGGCAGCGGCGGGAGTGACAGCTCACGTCCACACTCACAGACAGAGGAGGAGGTGGAGGAGGTGGAGGAGCAAAGAGCGTAGGAACGGTGGAGGTGCTCCTGTCCACTGCTTTTTCCCTGGTCCCTGTCTGATGTGGTCAGACAGGCGGACTGGTAGACAGACATACAGACTGGTAGACAGACATACAGACTGGTAGACAGACAAACAGACTGGTAGACAGACATACAGACTGGTAGACAGACTAGTAGACAGACAGACAAGCAGACATACAGTTCATCAGAAAGGCAGATCTGTTTTCTATTTTCTTTTTTGTTCTACAGGATTTTCTATGCGCCCTTTCTACTTTTGAACCTGTTGCAATTTGAGATTTTACCTAAATATAAAGTGCATTACAAATAAATAATTATAATTTATTATCATTAGACAGACAAACTGGTAGACAGACATACAGTTAATCAGACAGGTAGACAGAAAGTCAGGTTGAAAGACAGACAGACATTCAGACTGGCAGGTATAGACAAACAATCAGTCAAACATTGACTACCAAAACACTGGACTTTGATCCGCCAACAATCCAATCACATTTATTCACTTAGTATTTTCTCAAGATTAAAAAACTGCACTCGGGCTCTCTCAGCAAGACGTTCTCCCACAATAGCAATGCTTTATCATCAAACTCCCAAACAGTTATAAGAATGACTCATTCAGATGTCATGAATAAATAATGTAATGGTAAATGTCACTTTCTGGGTTTTTCTGTGGTTTGGTTAAATGCCTCTCAGAGATGTGCCAGATGTGCTGAAAGTATACGTTTCCCATCAAACTTTAAACAGCTCGTTTCCAGTCCATCTGCTAATTAAAGAGGAGGTAGGCAGGGGGAGGCAGGGGGAAGTGGGGGAGGAGGGGGAGGGGGGAAGGAGGGGGAAGGAGGCGGGGGCGGAGTCTTTGACACATCATTAAGATTTGATGGGGGGGGGGGGGGTGAGGAGGCCCCTGGAGACTAGCACTCTGGGTGTGGACATTTAAAACACATCCGGCTGAGCACACTTAGAGGGAGACACAGGGGACCTGTCTTTCAATCTGTCTCTTTCTCTCCTTCCCTCTCTCTCTCTCTCTCTCTCTCTCTCTCTCTCTCTCTCTCTCTCTCTCTCTCTCTCTCTCTCTCTCGTCACCAACCAGTGCAGGTAGAGTTAGGGTGTAGTCACCAGTGCGGGTAGAGTTAGGATGTAGTCACCAGTGCGGATTCATCTTAAGACCCTCCCCATCAGAGAAATCTTCAACCAATCAGATTATCAGAGGAAGAGGACCTCTTCAGCCAGCCTGCTCTGTTGTTTATCTGGATGTGCACTGATGATTATTTCATAAAGCTTTGATGTTATTTTTACATTCCTCTTTGATTCGCAGAGATCTGTGGAAGACCCACTAAATGTTGGCTGCATAATAGGATTCACTAACTAGCTGGTTCATACCAGGAGAGGTAGGCTGTCTTCGCATCACCTTGCAGCACAGCTGGGAGGAGAGAAAAGCTACCAATTAGCTGTTTACTGTGTAGATCTGGTGGTGCTGACCTACATCTAGAACGTATCGGCACCCATCTCTATACCTGGGCCGTCCAGCTCTGATCATGGCTCTGATGTGGGCATGTTGTTGGCATGTTGTTGGCATGATATGTTGTTGGCATGTTTGGGGATGTGATGTAAGCATGTTAAATGGTCAACTATGTAACTCTGTGCTATATTCTGTAAATGGCCTATTCGAGCCCTGAGGAATCTAACTCCATACTGCCACAAAATAACAGTTGATTCTGTGTGTGTGTGTGAGTGTGTGTGTGTGTGTGTGTGTGTGTGTGTGTTTGGCAGAGACGAGATTTCTGCTCAAGCTGTCCACTCTCCGCCAGGGCGGTAACCATGACGATCCGCCATGTGGCCCTCAGTGATTACCGTTGGCACCCCCACCCCCCTCCCCCCACCCCCCCTCCGTCCTCTGTCCCTTATTCCCTTATTCCCTCATTGCCCCTGCTCTCTCCTCCTTCCCTCTGCCCTAACCTCCTCCCCTCCTCCCCTCCTCCCCTCCTCCCCTCCTCCCCTCCTCCCCTCCTCCCCTCCTCCCCTCCTCCCTTCCTCCCCTCCTCCCCTCCTTCCTACTCCTCTATTGTTGGCAAACACTGAGGGAATGTTGGCATGCCTCCCCCTTTCACCCCCCATCTCACCCCCCCCCCCCCCCCCACCACCACATCCTCTCATCCCCACTCATTAAGACGTTAGTGTGATTTGCCAAATGTAGCGTGACGACACAGGCAGCATAATCTGCTAATGCGGGTGTGACAGACCCAGCCAGACCCGGCCAGACCAGAACATTCTCCACTGAGGAATATAATCCCTCTGATAGATTACTCACTGGAACACATGATTATGTCATATCCTGCCCGATCACTGCCACTGACACACAACCCTTAATTCCATAATATCTATTTTCTCTCATGGACTTATTAATACTATGACAGCTCTGCTTTACACTAGCCCCAACATAGTAAACACATGCACCACCACCTGGTCTAGGACTACAGTATGGAAGGTTCTGTTCATCCATGGGCTTTGTTTTCATGTCCGTTTTGGGGTTTTGTCCTTTATTGCAAACTTGTCTAGTTTGTTTCTATGTTTACAATCTCGGTCCTCCATTGTCTATGTTCAGTTCGGTTGTTCAGTTTAGTTGATTATTTTCACCTGCCGCTCGTTAGAGCACCCTATTTAGTCAGTTTATTTTGTTCTTTGTGAGGAATTGTGTTGTGGTTTCACAACATTCTCAGCCAGCCATCTCCAGTCATTTTGATGGCCGTGCAGTGTTTTCAGAATCCAAATCAGAATTGATGTTTATTCGCCATGAAAGTTTGCACAGACAAGGAATTTACTTTGGCAGGAGAGCCTACCTAGGCAGCCATTTTCGGCGCCAACTAGAAAAGTTTCACCATAACATGAGGAGAGAGGAGGAGGGAAAAAGGCAACCCCCAGACAATGCTCCTGGAGGAGTACAGTGTGGGAACAGGCCAAAACCTCAGCACATAAGCCCAACAACATTTAAGACACTTGCAATGGGGAGTGGGGGGGGGGGGGAGGACAGCAGCATCTGGACCTGCAGCCATGGTAGGCGCTGGACACAGACCCGCCAGCCACCCAGGGGAAACAAGCAAGCGAAGGCGTTGGATGGGTGATATCTGTAGTAGGTGAAAGTTTGTGTGTGTGAGTAGGTCTGGGTTGGCACCCTCGACCTAGGCCACAATCAGTCTGATTCTCCCTATGCAGATTGTGTTGGCAAGGAGACATCCTTGGTCATGACCCGGGTAGAGACCAAACCACAGATGTCGGTGGGGGGGGGGGGAGGGAAGAGCAGGATAGTCAGCGCTCTCCAGGGGAGTTGTTTTCCAGCAACGGCCTTGGCCAAGGCCTGTGCTGGTTACGGGGCCGAAAGTAGATAAGATTGGTGTAGTTGTTTTGCCAAGTAGCCGCGACTCAATTTTCACGTCCACCCTTCAGGAAGGGCTCCAACTCCTCCATCTTCCTTTGCAGAGCCGCAAACTTATCCCTGTTGTAATCCATCCTGCGTTGTAAGTTCACAGTCTGAGCTCCAACAGCTCTGCCCACCGAATCAACCAGGTCGGCAGCCTAACGGGGCTTTTGATGGCCGCAGCCGCCTCCTTGACTTTCCGATATACAAACCAACCGCCTACTCCAAACAGCAGAAAGCCTGTAATTACGGTTCCGAATATGAAGATGTCCTCAACGTCCTCCACGGAAAGCGCCGCTAGACACACGACACGCCAATTCGCCCACGCGTCCAACGTGTAGCCAGCTGCGAACGCCCCATCAGGACAGTTGGGTTCCCCCGAACCCGAGCTCCTCTTCGAGAAGATGGTGTCAATTGCATTGAGAGACCAGCTAATTCATTCCATGCTTCTAGTATTTCGCCTGTTTTTGACATACCAATACTTTTTCTTACAGTCCTTGGTCGCGTTTCCCAGATTCGTTAAGAAGCTCTTAAATTCTAAGAACTTCTTAGGAGCGTTTGAAGAGCGTTTGAAGAGCATTCTAAGAGCGCTTTTAGAACGCTCCTAAGAAGCTCTTAGCGTTTAAGAGAGGCAGAATGAAGTGATGTACAGGGACCGAGTGAACGGCTCCCTCCATGAGACCCAGCTTCCCCTTGATGCTGGCATGTACTCCCTGATTTGAGTTGAGCACAGCTCATGCTTTATAAATATTTACAGCGCAGAGAGATTTGCTACCGCCCCCACACACAGTTTCTTTTTCCGCGTGTGTTTGTGTATGCCCGCGTGTGTGTACGTGTGTGTACGTCTTGGCGTGAGTGTGTGTGTGCGTGTGTGTGCGTGTGTTTGACTATGATTTAAAGGCAGAGCAGCTCAAGAGCAGATCCATCTGCTGAGCTTTTACCTGAACCAGCGACCGGTTTCAAGTTACCATATAGGAGGAGAGGACAGGAGGGGAGAGGTTGAGGAGAAGAGAGGAGAGGTAAAGAGAGGAGGAGAGAAAAGACGGGAAGAGAGGAGAGGCGAGGAGAGGAAAAGAGAAGAGCAAAGCGTAAAAGGAGAGAAGCGTCATAGAGAGGAGGCCGTGTCTCCAGTGGCGTGCCGACGAGAGCAGATGTCTCTCTGTGGAGCTCTCCGTGGTCCTAGCACCCACCTCCCCCCCCCCCTCCGCCTGCAGACTGGAGCAGCCCAACCTGAGCCCAGCCTGAGCCCTGCTCTGCCCCTCAACAGGCCCACGTCTCAGCTGCACCGCAGCTGGACTGTGAATACATTACAGACGCTCCAGTCAACCTGCACGCTCAGTGTAGAACTCTGTTTGATGACCAGATTATTCGCCTGTTATGGCTGTGAATGCGGCGGTGTAATGGTTGGGGTTTAATCCGTGAATGCTATGCTAATGTGGCGCACTGTGATCGTTGTTCGTAATGAGTTCGGACAGCTATGTGGAGGTCCTCTCTCTCTACCCCCACTCTCCTCTCCCTCTACCCCACTCTCCTCTCTCCCTCCTTCTCCTATCTATCTATCTCTCTCTTTTCCTCTCTCTCTTCCTCTTTCCCTCCCTCACCGTCTCTCTCTCTCTCTCTATCTTTCCTGCTGCCTCTCTCTCTCTTTGTCTCTCCCTCCTCTGTCTCTCTCTATCGTCTCTTCTTTATCCATTCGCTGTCTTTCACTATTGCACGGATGGCAGGACTGCAGCACCTCACTGCAGGCACGCAGGCACACACACACACACACACACACACAGTAAACACATCCCATGCCTCCCTCCACACACTGCTGTGTAAACACTATTTAATCCCACTTATACTTCAGTGGCCAGGGACTGCCAGCCATATATTTAGACTGGCTGCCGGGCAAACTGTAAATCCACTGCTCTGTACGAAGACTAAGCAGGCCCCTGGACCAAGCAGGCGGCTTGATTCTTAGTGCTGGAACAGTGTGATCGTACCTGGGAGTCAGGTTCACCTGGACGGGGGGTGATCAGTGGAGAGCAGCTGGAGGAGGAGGACAAACCTGTCTGTCCTTAGGTTTAGCGATTGTGTGCCGTTCGGCGGTTCCGATGAAGCCCAGGGAGAAGGTGAGGAACAGTGGGAACATCCCGGTTCTGTAACAGCTGTTGTGTGTGTGCCTGCGGTGTGTGTATGTGTGTGTGTGTGTGTGTGCCATTGAAGTGGCAACCAAGCGCAAGCCTCTGGAGGGAACAGGAAAGGGGGGGGGGGGTGCGGCGGAAGAGGAAGAGGAAGGGGCGGAGGAGGAAGATGTGGGAAGGGGGGGGGGAGGGAGTGCTTGACATGGCAGCCAAATGTCAGCCTGCTTTTAACCTCCCTCGGCAGAGGCCGCGACAACAGATGCCGTCCGCCAGGCAGTGAAATGTCAACGGCTCTTAACCTCAGCAAGGAGCAGGCCAGACAGGCCGACAGGCCACAGTGGCCACTTGTCTCTGAGATTTCTGTAAATGTCAGGAGTCCTTTCCCTGCCTCGTCGATTCCCCGGAGACGGAGAGAAGGCGAGACGGGGAGCGAGAGAGGGAGGAAGAGAGAGAGTCGGAGAGATGGGGAGAGAGCGAGAGAGCGAGAGAGAGAGAGAGAGAGAGAGAGAGAGAGAGAGAGAGAGAGAGAGAGAGAGAGAGAGAGAAAGAGAGAGAGAGAGAGAGAGAGAGAGAGAGAGAGAGAGAGAGAGAGAGAGAGAGGGAGAGAGAGGGAGAGAGAGAGAGAGAGAGAGAGAGAGAGAGAGAGAGAGAGAGAGAGAGAGAGAGAGAGGGAGGGAGGGAGGGAAAGAGGAAGAGAGAGATAGCGGGAGATAGAGAGGCAGCAGGAAAGACAGAAGGAAAGAAACCAGTAAAAAATTGAAAGAGAGATCCAGCACTTAGCATCCTCCACTGCACAAGCATGAGTGTGTGTCTACGTGGATCTGTCTGTGTGTGTGTGTCTGTGTACAGTATGTGTGTCCAATGTATCTGTCTATGTGTATGTATGTGTGTGCCTGTGTACGTGTGTGTATCTGTCTGTGTGTATGTGTGTGTGTGTATCTGTCTGTGTGTGTACGTGTGTATATATCTGTCTGTGTGTGTATGTGTGTTGTTTGGGGTGTAAGGGCAGTATCGGTGAGGATATCAGCTATCCCCGAAAGACAGCAATGTCACGGTGTCTGTTTCTGTGGTGTCCCATGTCAGTCTGCAGCACTAGCCCTGACCACAGCACACACACATGCACACATCAGGCCAATGGAGACACACCCAGCCCGACAGCGGTCAGCGTTCCTGTCGAGCGGCTTGTGAGAGCAGAGCTGATGGTCACTCGGCTCGAAGGGAAGGAGCAGGAAGAAATGCTAAATCGACAGAATTACTTGCAACTCAGTCACCAGGACCCTGGCTGAATGAAACACCAGAGATCAATAGCCTCTTCTGATGCCCCCACACACACACACACACACACAGGCGTAAAGGAAGAATGGACAAAATTCAATAGCTGAAAAGGCTCTCGACTTCAACCCCGCAATCTGTACCTTGCTGTCTCACACTTGAGCAACCAGGCTCACACCCTTACACACACACACACACATGAACACGCATGCACACACATTACAAGGGTTCAAAAGGACAAATCGTTCTCAGATGGGCTGATGGCAATCCGGAGCCGAGCAACAATCAATGCCGCGTTTTTCACTCACTCCCTCACACCCACCCACACGCAGCACCTCTCACATCAACGTACAACCCTGCCCCAAGCCCTGCATCTCCCACCCAGCCCCACGGGGAGACACCGTGTCGAACACGCTACACAGGAACAGCGGAAAGCACTCCGCACCTCCAGCGGACCCATCCGGCCATGCGTGGAGCCCCCAGGCTCGCTGGGGGATGGCCGGGGGAGCAGGCCAGGGAGGAGTGGTCCCTCTGGAGCTCAGGCAGATGTAAACATCCAGACAGGCGACGACACGGCCCCTGCTGATCCTCTCCGCTGCTCCACGTCACGAACACGGAGACCAGACCAGGAGCCGGGGAGGAGAGGGAGGAGGGAGAGGGGGGAGGGAGAAGAGCGGGAGGAGGGAGAGGGGGGAGGGGAGAGGGGGGAGGGAGAGGAGGGGGAGGAGGGAGAGGAGGGGGAGGGAGGAGGGAGAGGAGGGAGAGGGGGAGGGAGAGGAGGGAGAGGGAGGAAGGAGAGGGGGGAGGGAGAGGATGGAGAGGGAGGAGGGAGAGGGGGGAGGGAGAGGAGGGGGAGGAGGGAGAGGGGGGAGGGAGAGGAGGGGGAGGAGGGAGGGAGAGGAGGGAGAGGGGGAGGGGGAGGAGGGAGAGGGGGGAGGGAGAGGAGGGGGAGGAGGGAGAGGGGGGAGGGAGAGGAGGGAGTTGGGGAAGGGCAGGCAGTGGAGGAGGTGTTGGAGGGAGAGGAGACTGGGGGGTGAAGGTGGGAGTGGAGATAGGGAGATAAGAAGGTGGGGGTAGGAAGAGGGGGAGGGAGGAGGGGGGGAGACAGAGTGGGACAAAAGTGAACGGCATTGAAACAGTGCAGAGCCTTAATTATACATTTTAAAGTGTCAAACGCTTTCAAAAAGAAGGTTTAGAAAGCGTTGCCGCGACACTTCTGTTAAAATTGCCAATCCACTTGGCATTAGTCAGAGCTATTAAGTGAAGCAGGGAACAGCCACTGAACCAATCTCTATCTTCAGCGAATCTTAAGATGCGTGAAGATAATATGGAAATGTTCCGTGCTGGGAGGAAACAGGGAGACTCCGTCACCTTCACGGTAGTGGAGGGAGCGGCTCTCTGCAGACACTGCTCCCTCAATGGACACTCCAGGACATAGACCTATCCACTTTACATGGTTATTCCAGGACATAGACCCATCCAGCCCTCTACCTCACATGGTGACTCCAGGACATAGACCCATCCAGCCCTCTACCTCACATGGTGACTCCAGGACATAGACCCATCCAGCCCTCTACCTCACATGGTGACTCCAAGACATAGACCCATCCAGCCCTCTACCTCACATGGTGACTCCAGGACATAGACCCATCCAGCCCTCTACCTCACATGGTGAATCCAGGACATAGACCCATCCAGCCCTCTACCTCACATGGTGACTCCAGGACATAGACCCATCCAGCCCTCTACCTCACATGGTGACTCCAAGACATAGACCCATCCAGCCCTCTACCTCACATGGTGACTCCAGGACATAGACCCATCCAGCCCTCTACCTCACATGGTGACTCCAGGACATAGACCCATCCAGCCCTCTACCTCACATGGTGACTCCAGGACATAGACCCATCCAGCCCTCTACCTCACATGGTGAATCCAGGACATACACCCATCCAGCCCTCTACCTCACATGGTGACTCCAAGACATAGACCCATCCAGCCCTCTACCTCACATGGTGACTCCAGGACATAGACCCATCCAGCCCTCTACCTCACATGGTGAATCCAGGACATAGACCCATCCAGCCCTCTACCTCACATGGTGACTCCAGGACATAGACCCATCCAGCCCTCTACCTCACATGGTGACTCCAAGACATAGACCCATCCAGCCCTCTACCTCACATGGTGAATCCAGGACATAGACCCATCCAGCCCTCTACCTCACATGGTGACTCCAGGACATAGACCCATCCAGCCCTCTACCTCACATGGTGACTCCAAGACATAGACCCATCCAGCCCTCTACCTCACATGGTGACTCCAAGACATAGACCCATCCAGCCCTCTACCTCACATGGTGACTCCAGGACATAGACCCATCCAGCCCTCTACCTCACATGGTGACTCTATCTGTATATTTAGGAAGTCTCACTTATTTAAGCTCAGCATAGATGTAAATTATGTTCTGTGTACTTACATGTTATGTTATGCCAGGTGCTTGCGTTGTCTTGTCTTAAGAATGTCAGTGCCCAGTCTGACCTTGTGTTGTTCTGTGTACCTGACAAATAAAAGACTTGAACTTGAACTCCAGCACACAGAAGTACACGTGAGCGAGGTAGACGTGCGCATGACACCAAAGACCTATTCCTGCCCATGTATTACCCTGCCCAATCAGCTACCCTATTCATTAGCCCTCTCAGGCCCCAGACCAACCTTGTTCCAGACACGAGCTGATTTAGACCTGCTATTAGGGCTGGCTTCAGGAGTCTGACAGGCATGTGACTTTGGGCTCCGTCATTAATTCTCATTTGTACATCTGAACACACCCTCTTTGTTCAGTTAACGATGAAAAACGACTGGTTCCCGCAGGATACGGGTAATGTGCTTGATTTAAAATGGACGCATCGTCACTGCAGTCAGAAGTCCGCTGCCGTTGTGGAGGTTCGCTAAACGCCTGCACACATGCACACGCGTCGGAGAACACAAATAACATGCACACACACACACACACATCCACCCTTAGAACACGGCAGAACACACACACACACACACACACACACACACTGTCCCTCAGCGGGGTTCCACAGTAGACACAGCACAGAGAGAATCTCATCTCACCAACCCCAGGAGACACCATCACACACACACCCCGGGCCCTCTCTCTCTCTCTTAGTCTAATCTTCCCGACACACACACACATTCACACACACACTGTGTTGCTCACAGTTAGTGGCACCCATACCCATATTTTCATGTGAAGGCAGCACACACACACACACACACACTCACACACACCGACACACGCACTCTCTCATAAGTGGCTCTCTCAAACACATTGTTATGCATCCTTCCCTGTAAAGTCTAGAGGATGTTGGGAAAGGTAACAAAATATACCAGAAGGACGACAGTGGTGAAGAACAGTGTGAATAAATAAACAAGGACAACAAAATGAAAACAATGAGCGTTTATTTATACACATTAAATAAGCAGGAAGGGGAAGAGAATAGTGCTGGAAGGATTTAATCTAATAGAAACAGTCCCTAACCTAATCTACGATCATAATTAACTACCAACTAAAGTAATCAAAAACACAAAAACCCTTGGCACATCCCCCAACTGACTGGTGTATTTAGACCAAAGTTACCTGCTTGAAACCCATGAAAAGCTCTCAATGGTTCTTCTGGAAATTAAACAATCATGGATCTTTCTTCTGGAAATTAAACAATCATGGATCTTTTCCGGTGATTCTCAACCTTGGTCCTGGGTTGAATGGGTTACCCATGGAGCAGGGAAACATCTCACACATGCAGGACAGGGGGTCCCTGAGGACCAGGGTTGAGAACCACTGCGCTTAACTGTGTCAAGGTGACTGTGGCAAACATTTGTCATGACAGCCTTTTCAACAGCCTTTACAACAGGGTGAACTTGAACATGTTGTTGAACGTGGCGGACCATCTTCTGATTGGACGAGGGAGACAGGATGACGATGAGTGACGTGCAGGACAACCAATAGCAGCGGAACACCAGGAGGAGTTCTGGGAGGGGAAACAGACGAAGACACGGGGAAGCAACACTGACAGCCTAGTCCATACTACACACACACACACACACACACACACCACAGAGGTAGCAAGCTGCTTAAGGGGGTCGGGGAGAAGTGAAGGGCACTGACATCATCCTTCCTTCGCCCAGTAGAAAGTGATGAGTCCACTGTTCCTGCCCAGCACTCTGCCAGTAGGAAGCTATGTATCAATGCGGCCAGGAAGCTGGTCTCCCCCCAGCCACACACCGCACTGCCTGATCTGGCCCAGCTTACGGTAGCACACTCTGGTGCTGGCCAGGCAGTCACATTCACACTGCAGATGTGTGTGTGTGTGTGCGTTTGTGTGTGTGTGTGCGTTTGTGTGTGTGTGTGTCTATGTGTGTGTGTGTGTGTGTGTGCGTTTGTGTGTGTGTGTGTGTCTGTGTGTGTGTGTCTGTGTGTGTGTGTGTGCTGAGGCGCTGGCAGGAGGGGGGCAGGATTCCTCGGAGGGAATGTGCTGAGTAAGCCTGGGGTCAGAATCCTGGAGAGTTCCAGAAGCCCTCTCCAGCCTTATCAGCTAATGGGATAACAAGATGAAAGGTTCTAAAGCGCATCCCACTGTCACGGTGACAGGAGAACGTCCCGGAACCTGTCCGGTGTGGGTTACAGGAGGGTCGTTTGGACAGACATCTTAAACAGAATAAGATATTCATGAAAGGAATGTGTTGATAAGGGCGCAGAGTCTCAGTTCAAACCTCTTCTGCTGTCTCCAGTCTCCGGAATAATCCGCCTCAGAATTTACATTCAGTAGAAGGATGGAACCTTGCCCACCTGTTTTGAACAGATTTCTTTATCATGCTTGCACACACACACACACATGTGAACAAGTCATTCACAGATAAACACACACCTACACACTGACAGGTGCACGTACACACATACAAACACCCACACGAGGACACACACACGCGCACCCCCACACGCACAAACAGGCACACACACAAGCATGCACACACACACACACATGTCTCGTTCTCCTCAGGGAAGGATACCACACACCGATCAATAGAAATAATGAATATGTTCATGAAGCAGAGAGGAGATTGGGCTCTCTCTCTCAGGAACCTGGCCCGCTGATGCAGCAGCCGGCCCTGTATTCATCTCTATTACCTGACGACGGCAGAACAGTAGGCTGGCTTTCTGGCACCCTACCCTGGGTAAAACCTTCTGTGAGCCTGATGGCTCGGAGAAATGAGATGGATATTGATTCGATTCAGCATCTGCAGCCTAGGGCTCATTGATTGAGAGGCTACAGAGAGAGAGAGAGAGAGAGAGAGAGAGAGAGAGAGAGAGAGAGAGAGAAAGAGAGAGAGAGAGAGAGAGAGAGAGAAAGAGAGAGAGAGAGGGGGGGGACATAGAGAAGGAGAGAGAAAGGAGGTGAGGTCACATTTCATAAGCATGTGCCTGTTGATTGGTTATTCAGCGTTTATGTCTTGCTCCTCTCTTTACCGTCTGGGCAAGGCTGTGGGAACCTGGGCCAAAGGTTTTCCATGTTCCGTACCAGAATGCACACACACACACCCAGGGCCTGGACACTGGAGCGGTGCTGTGGGCCAGTCAGGATCCAGGACACTGGAGCGGTGCTGTGGGCCAGTCAGGATCCAGGACACCGGAGCGGTGCTGTGGGCCAGTCAGGATCCAGGACACCGGAGCGGTGCTGTGGGCCAGTCAGGATCCAGGACACCGGAGCGGTGCTGTGGGCCAGTCAGGATCCAGGACACTGGAGCGGTGCTGTGGGCCAGTCAGGATCCAGGAGGCTTGATACCTTCTATCCTAACCAGGGACCAAGGAGTCATTCCTCCCTTGGTCATTGGTCCCGGCCTCCAGTCTCCTGTCCAATCAGTGGGGTATCAGTCTGTGTCATCTACTGTGTGTGGAGGTGTGTGCGTGCATGTGTGTGTGTGCGTGTGTGTGTGTGTACGTACCCACGCTGTAATAAAGTCCGAGGCGGTGTCTGCAGCGTCAGCTGAACTCCAGGGTAGAAACTCATTATCCAGTATTAATATGAAGCACATTATCATGTCAGCCTGGCTCTCTCTGCCCTGCTCAGACCACTGCCATGGTAACAGACGGGCAGCCATTCTGCAGTGGACACATCCACCGTGAGAGTCTGCAGTGAGACAGGTGTGCAGTGAGACAGGTCTGCAGGGAGACAGTCAGACTGGTCTGCAGTGAGACAGGTGTGAAGTGAGACAGGTGTGCAGTGAGACAGGTCTGCAGGGAGACAGTCAGACTGGTCTGCAGTGAGACTGGTATGCAGTGAGACAGGTGTGCAGTGAGACAGGTCTGCAGTCAGACTAGTATGCTGTTCGACAGGTCGACTGTGAAACAGGTCTACAGTGAGACAGCAAGACAGGTCAGCAGTTAGACAGTGAGACTGGTCTACAATGAGAAAGGTCCACAGGGAAACTGCAAGACAGGTCAGCAGTTAGACAGTGAGACAGGCCTACAATGAGACAGGTCCACAGGGAAACTGCAAGACAGGTCTGCAGGGAGACTGGTATGCAGTGAGACAGTCAGACTAGTATGCCGTGAGACAGGTGTGCAGTGAGCCTGGTATGCATTGAGACAATCTGGGTCTGGGGGGCATGGGTGAGGGGGTGTGGTGAGGACAGCCTAGAGAGGGGGCACAGGTGAAAGGGGGTTGAGGAGGGGGGGGGGAGGGGGCGGGGGGGAGGATGGGGGGGGGGGGGGTAACCCAGAAGCTCGCAGTACAAGACGAAAAGTTAATGAGACGCGCCAAAAATAAATGACGAGTCAATTTGTGATTCCGGTGAGCCTCTCTGTCACACAACCCTTCTTCACACACACACACACACAGAGCCAGTCATACACACTCCGCACACACATCATTCAGCCGAGCATATCAAGCAGGTCTGAGCTGTGTTAATGAAGGGGATTAGAGGGAGAGGAGGATTGTGGGAGACTGAGTCTCTGGAGACAGACACACGTCACTTTAATATTCATACAGCAGCACATTCAGCCCAGCAGTGTCCCAGTCTACGGTCTCTCAGCAAAGACTGCATCCGAGCCTCTATCAATCATGTCCACCAATGACTGACAGGTCATCCCTGTCCTCCACAAGAATCATTCAGATGATGTTTTTTATGGCCATAACTGTCTCTCATTCTCAGATCAGTCAGAGATATATGATCAACCACACAGGTCAGAGGTCAGACAGAGGTTATTCCCTTCCCTCCCAGTCACTCGGATAAGGGGCTGGGTGCCCCCGCAGATTCAATCTCCAAGCACACACGCTTCACACATCAGGTCGTCTCAGCTCTTCCACTCTCCCCTCTCATGTCCTCTCCACTCTCCTGTCCTCTCTCTCCCCTCCTCTTTTCCCTCCCTCCCTCCCTCCCTCCCTCCCTCCCTCCCTCCATGTAGTTCCATGTTGCAGCATTCAGCCGTTCTCGCAGTGACCACAGGCACGGTCTGTGAGCTCACTGTGTGTACGTGTGCGTGTGTGGGTGGGTATATGTGTGTGTGCGAGTGGGGGGTGTATATGTGTGAGTGTGTGTGTGTGTCTGCATGCCTGCCAGGCAGCAGATGGTGAACACATGCATGACTTCACTGATAATCTGCTCAGCCATTCGGTATCTGATCATGGAGCACACATGCCACAGGGCCACAGGAGGACACTCAGGGTGTCAACAATATCTTCATCACTGTCATCATCATCACTGTCATCATCATCTTCATCATCACTGTCATCTTCATCATGATCATCATCATCATCATCATCACTGTCATCATCATCACTGTCATCATCATCTTCAACATCACTGTCATCTTCATCATGCTCATCATCATCATCACTGTCATCATCATCACTGTCATCATCACTGTCATCTTCATCATGCTCATCATCATCATCACTGTCATCATCATCACTGTCATCATCACTGTCATCTTCATCATGATCATCATCATCATCATTACTGTCGTCATCATCATCACTGTCATCATCATCTTCATCATCACTGTCATCTTCATCATGATTATCATCATCATCACTGTCATCTTTATCACTGTCATCATCATCATCATCATCATCATCACTGTCATCTTTATCACTGTCATCATCTTCATCATCATCACTGTCATCTTCATCATCATCTTATCATCGTCACCTTCCTCACCATCCTCACCCCCACCATCATCCTCATCAGGAAGGTGGAGGAGGGCTTGAAGACTTCCAGTTATTCTGGTTTATTGGAGACCCTGGAAGCTAAAACAAAAAAATGGAGATTGGCAGAGAGATATGAGTGTACATACACACACACACACTGACAGAGAGAAGGGTAGAGAGAGGGAGAGGGAAGAGGAGCCAATGAAGAGGGAGAGAGGGAGAGAAAGCTGTAATTGCGGTTAATGGCATTGAAGGGAGTAAAAAGTGCAACTTACTATGTAAAAGTCAGCAGAGAAGTTGAAGACTGGGATCTGCGTGTTTGTTTAGTAAACAGAAGACAAACCAGGCTGTGCTTGCAGAGAGATGACACCCTCAGACAAATCAAGGGGTTTTGCTGAGGCCTCTCCTCTCACAGCCAGTGAAGTGGAAAAGGCAACACGACCTAAAACAGTCTGGCACCCTGTTTCCTTTGAAGTTCAAATCTCAATGGTTTCCACGCTCTCACTTGATTTGACTTGAACTCATGCGTTCACACATACATACACACAGCCTGCCTGCCTGCCTGCCTCTCTGTCTGTCTGTTTCTCTGCAGTACCAGTGTCCCTCTAAGCCCACAGAAGGTCAAAGTATGGGCTGTTGTATAGAAGTGGAGGGATTAGTTTGGGTCCCACCTCCATCCTGCTGGAGGGGGGAGGGGGAAGTGAAGGGGCGTGGGGGGAGCAGGGGACGGGGGTCCTCAGACAGTACTTAGGTGCCCTTCCTTCGGCCTTGGGGGAAATGACATTTCTGTTGAGGACCCTATCTGGATAAAGAGATGGAGGGTTTGACGGAGGAAGCTCATTTGCACCTCCCAATCATCTCGTTGGTCCTGCTGCTGAGCCAATCCCGCTCTGCGGCCCTTCTCCCCATGTGGGTGATTGGCCGAGCAGTTGAGTGGTGTGTGTCATCGTGAGCACAGGCGTTGTGCACGCAGGCTTGCGACAAAGAAATTACCGGAAGATCGTTACAATGTAGGCCACCAAACTGAAAACGTGACCCCCACACACACACACACACACACACAGACAGACACACAGACAGACACACATCCTTTACAGTGGTGAAGTGTGTGTGCTGGTCAGGGGATCAGACAAACTCATTACCGATGATGTTCGCACTGAGGGGCTTAGGGCTACAGGAACCAGCCACATTGAATCACATTCTAGCTAATGGCACCATCATCTCACGCTACGGAGCTGGTGTGTGTGTGTGTGTGTGAGGATGTTTGTTGGCGAGACGGAGTGTGTGTCCAAGTGTGGCACACAGGTCGTTTCTTCACACACCCCTCGCTTGTTGTTCTTCATCCAATCAGATGCCGCAGCATAATCTCTGCGTTGATGAATACATGCATACGCATTGAGAACGCAGTCAGTCACACACTCTGAAATAGCTGACCTTCCCTCCCCAACACATAGCCCTTCTCTGAACAGAGGCACACCAACAATACAGCCTGCAGTGCTGTTCTGTCCGGATGTGTGTGTGTGTGTGTGTGTTTGTGTGTAAGTGCATGTGAGAGTGTGTGTGTGTGTGTGTACGTGCATGTGAGAGTGTGTGTGTGTGTGTACGTGCATGTGAGAGTGTGTGTGTGTGTGTGATGGGTGTAGTTGTAATGGAGTGCTCCTGAAGCGTGTTAACAGGCTCGCCTCAGGGAAGGGAGAGCATGCCAACACATTCACCCAGGCTCACCACCTCACAACACACAAGTGACCTGACACACACCCACACACACACGCAGACACAAACACACAGACACGCACACACAGATACACAACGGCCCAGTGTCTGTGGCCCTGTATATGATTGAAATGCACAGCAATCAATGATACTCTTCCAGAATCCACTCTGTTGCACATCCCATCTCTCGTTATTTTCTCCTGTCCTCCCCTCCCCCTCTCCTCTCCTCTCCTCCCCCTCTCCTCGCCTCCTCCCCCTCTCCTCGCCTCCTCTCCCTCTCCTCTGCTCCCCCTCCCCTCCCCTCTCCTCTCCTCTCCTCTCCTCTCCTCTCCTCTCCTCTCCTCTCCTCTCCTCTCCTCTCCTCTCCTCCCCTCCCCTCCCCTCCCCTCCCCTCCCCCTCTCCTCTCCTCCTCTCCCCTCTCCTCCCCTCCCCCTCTCCTCCCCCTCACCCTCTCCTCCCCCTCTTCTCCCCTCCCCCTCTCCTCTCCTCCTCTACCCTCCTCCCCCTCTACTCTACTCTCCTCCCCTCCCCCTCCCCCTCTCCTCCCCTTCCCCTCTCCTCTGCTCCCCCTCTCCTCTCCACCTCTCCCCCTCTCCTCTACTCCCCCTCTCCTCCCCCTCTCCTCTCTTCCCTCTCTCCTCCCCCTTTCCTTTCCTCTCCTCCCCCTCTACTCTCCTCTCCTCTCTTCCCCCTCTCCTCCTCTACCTTTTCTCTCCTCCTGCCTTCTCTCCTCTTTTCCACCCTCAGGGCGTTCCAGCAGATTGTCATTTGTCAGTGTGTGTGTGTGTGTGTGTATGGTTGGTCTGAGCAGAGTTGCAGAGGAACCAGTTACCCTGGTTACCATCCTGGTTACCGCCCTGGTTATCGGTCTGATTACACTGGTTATCATCCTCAAAACTAAGTTGCAATTACCTTTCCTTCTGCTCCCTTTCTGCGGAGAACTCTTGTCAGAAAATTAAACATTCATAGAGTTTTGAAGCACTTCCGCTTGTCTCTAAACTTGTCTGTTATCCAACGCTGCCTGTCAGGCTGCAGACACTCATTAGAGCAGACAGAGAGAGAGAGAGACAGAGAGACAAAGAGAGAGAGAGAGAGAGAGACCAGAGAGAGAGAGAAGGAGGAAAAGATAGAAAAAGATACATGACAGGAGAGAGAGAGATAAAGAGAGGGAAAGAAAGACCAGAGAGTGGAAGATCGATGGTACAAGAGAGAGAGAGAGAGAGAGAGAGAGAGAGACAGAGAGAGAGAGAGAGAGAGAGAGAGAGAGAGAGAGAGAGAGAGAGAGAGAGAGAGAGAGAGAGAGAGAGAGAGAGAGAGAGAGAGGATGAGAGAGAAGAAAAAAGAGAGAGAAGTAAAAGAGAGAGAAGAAACAGAGAGAGGAAGATGGATGGCAGGAGTATAAAGAGAGGAGGAGAGAGAGGAAGAAAGAGAGGAGGAAGTGAGCTGGCCTGTGTCAGGTACATCACACTGTCAGAGCAGAATGGCGGAAGGGGGGGGGGGGAATGTGCTGTATGATTTGAAAAATGTTGCCTATCTGGTGATATTGTTGAGTTAAGTGCCTTTTTCAGAAAGCTCTAGTCTGGCAGAGTCTCTGGGGGTTTAGAGGGGGCCACATTCGCTGCGTACGCAAGGCTACCTTCACACACACACACACACACACCAACCCTCCACACAAACCTACTGTCGCACAGAAGCGTTCCACTGTGCGGCATATGGAGATGAACACTCTCGCATACGCACCTATACGTGCATATAACTCTCTCTTTAGCTCGCTGTCTCTCTCTCTCTCTCTCTCTCTCTCTCTCTCTCTCCCTCTCTCTACCCATCCCCCCCTTCCCCACCCAGAGTACTTCCCTCTTCATCTCTCCACCCCTCCTTCTACCCCCACCGCTGTAAATAACACATCCTAAAAATAACACATCCTCAACCTTTTCCTTGGTTTCGTCATGGCGAGTCAAGCTGCGGTCTGAGCAGTCTGGGGGGGGGTGGGGGGGGGGGGCTGGGGGTCCGGGGGGGCTGGGGTCCGGGGGGGCTGGGGGGGAGGCCCTGCTGTGGGGGAGAGGCGCTGCCGTGCTGTAATTATAAGAACATCACTGGGAAAGGTCAGCGCTCAGTCCGGGGACGGAGGAGTGTGTGTGGATATGAGGAGACTGGTATACAGGGGTGGATGAGGGTGTGTGTGGATGACAGCCTACAGGAGGTATACAGGGGTGGATGAGGGTGTGGATGACAGCCTACAGGAAGTATACAGGGGTGGATGAGGGTGTGGATGACAGCCTACAGGAGGTATACAGGGGTGAATGATGGTGTGGATGACAGCCTACAGGAAGTATACAGGGGTGGATGAGGGTGTGGATGACAGCCTACAGGAAGTATACAGGGGTGGATGAGGGTGTGGATAACAGCCTACAGGAGGTATACAGGGGTGGATGAGGGTGTGTGTGGATGACAGCCTACAGAAGACATATGATTTGAACACCATGGACACTTCTGGGAATGTGTGATACAAGCTGTAAGATGAGAACAGAAATGACTAGAATAAACAATCCTACAGGTTCATGTGGGATCTGAGTGCATGCACATCGTTTACACAAACACACGCACACACAAACCGAACAGACACACACACACACACAGTCGCACACACACAGAGAAGTGCACACACACAAGCTGGACACACACACACAAACCGAACAGACACACACACGTAAACACACGCACACAAGTCAGACAGACACACAAGCAAACACACACACACACACAGTTCCACACACACACAGACATGCACACACACAAATTGGACAGACACACACAGTCCCACACACACAGTCCCACACACACACACACACACACACACACACAGTCCCACAGACACACACACCAGGTCGGGAGGGTGTCCAGGTCACACAGACATGCACACACACAAATTGGACAGACACACACAGTCCCACACACACAGTCCCACACACACACACACACACAGTCCCACACACACACACACCAGGTCGGGAGGGTGTCCAGGTCACTTCATTATATTCTGCGACGCTGAGGAGACAATACTGGTTGAGACTGAAGAGGACCCACCTCCACTGCCACTTTGTAAATGAGACCATCAATCACTACAGGGTGGTGTGTGTGTGTGTCTGCGTGCGTGCGTGTGTCTCTATGAGTGTGTGTGTGTGAGCATCTGCGTCTTGACGCGTTTCCACCTGTTTATGCATGTGTGTGTGTGTGTGTGTCCTGTGGTGTGACCGTGAGGTTGAGTCCATTTCAGATAAAAAATTAGTGGGAAAGTCGTTCTTCTCCAGAGCGAGTACTGGGCAGATCCAGTCCCCCCCCCCCCTCTCTCTCTCTCTCTCTCTCTGTCTCTCTCTCTCTCTCCCTCTCTCTCTCCCTGTCTCTCTCCCTGTCTCTCTCTCTCTTTCTCTCTCTCTTAGGTTAATGTGGTTACTGAGATACAGGTGAGCTTAATGAGAGATCATTCCTCAACGAGGGTAATGTCTCAGCAGAGAGGTGGAGAGGTCGAACCAATCTCCTTCTCTGTCTCCCCTGCTTTACATTACACATTTAAACTCCCACTCGCCTGAAAAATCACTATGGGAACACTTTGCGATCAATAAAGCCTTGCGTTTAGAATTCAAACAAGCGAGTGAGATCTAAAGGGGGGGGGGGGAGGGAGCAAAATACCTACTAGTTTTACCTACTGTACATGTTGTTGTGTTCTGCTGTTGCTGTGCCACCCATTCTTTATCGAGCAGAACCTTTTAAATGCTGCCTTGTCGGACTCGGCTTCTGGACAAAGGAAGAGATACACATTAAACGGGTAATGAGTGTCCTGGAGGGAACAACATTTTTCAAGTGATTCGAATAACCAGTCTGCAGTGGTTGTTTCCATGCTAATGATCGTGCAGCGAGGCATCCCTTCAGACGGAGGAGTTCAACAAACTCACAAACATCTCACTGGTGGCCCTGCTACTTGACGTTGCCATGGAGACTAACAGCGGGGTGCGCAGAGTGAAGGAGACCTTTGCGGTCTCAACTTGAAGACGACAAAAGACTGTAAGGAGTGCGAGACGATGTGAGCGCGACACAAAGAGAGACCGAGAGACGGAGAGAGTCCAGGTAGAGAGGTGGATGGGAGTGCAGAGGAAAAACAACTTCCTGTTTTCATCATATAGGCCGAATGTATATTCATGCTGTTTTGCTTGTTGCACTTTTGCACTCTGGAAAAGTGAGCGCAGATTCTTTGGTGTCAGCTACGCCTCACCCATTGATCCGGCAGAGAAAAGTTTAAGTTTAGAGGCGGAAAGCTAAAATATTTTGTGGTTTGAAAATGAGAAAAAACAGATAGACACAGGCAGGCAGATGAATCGACAGAGAGATGGAGAGAGAAAGAGAGAGGGAAAGAGAGGGAGAAAGAGAGAGAGAGAGAGAGAGAGAGAGAGAGAGAGAGAGAGAGAGAGAGAGAGAGAGAGAGAGAGAGAGAGAGAGAGAGAGAGAGAGAGAGAGAGAGAGAGAGAGAGAGAGAGGGAAGGAGAGAAAGAGACAGATTGAAAGACAGGTCCCCTGTGTCTCCCTCTAAGTGTGCTCAGCCGGATGTGTTTTAAATGTCCACACCCAGAGTGCTAGTCTCCAGGGGCCACACTCCAGTGCTTGTTTGTGAGGCGTTTTACTCATGACCTGTGGTGAACCACCTGTTCACATTGACAGATTGAGCTACATTGCTTCAACAGTTAGGTAAAGCCTTCAAAGAGAAGCTGTTTCATAAAGCTGCTGCACTGGAACCAGACACAGGACTCCTCACGTGGGCCGACCCATCCCAATCCAGTGATGAATGAAAGGACATTAAAACGTGCAAGTTCAATTCTCAAACATGAAAAGTGTCATTTTCTTCATCTCTCCGAGACACCTTGTGATACAACCAGGTATGATGAGGAGCAGCCACAGCCGTTGATAAGCTAACGTTGGCTTTGCTGTTCACATGGCAACGGGGTAAACAGTTAGAAACTAGAGTGGGTGAGTTGCCAGGGTTTAATTGGTCGAGAATTCTGTGAACGTGAGAATGGTCTCCGTAATCAAAATGCGTTCTTCCCTGCCTCTCCATGTTGGCCGACTCTGCAAACAGTTTCCCAACCACAGGTTGGCCCGGGCCCTGCCTCCGACAGCACGCTAGTAGGTCTCTCAACTGACTGTGCTACAGTGCTGTCTACAAACAGTATGTCCACAGCACTGTTCTATTCCTGCCACAGGGAGAGTGTGTGCGTGCGTGCGTGCGTGTGCATGTGTGTGCGTGCGTGCGTGTGTGTGCGTGACTCACCTGTCGTCCCACTCCTCGTCGAGGGTTCTTTGGGAGTGCTGCCTGTCCTACTCAGAGGTTAACTGGAGCAGTCGAGCCTTCCGGAGATCTGCAAACAAATTATGCAAAGTTGAAATGCCACAGGAAGCCATAACGCAGGTCTGGCCAAAGGCTACGCACATCACACTGAATACTGAGCATCTCTCACAGCTACAGGGGATGTGGAGCAAGACACACACACACACACACACACAAATACACAAACAAAACGACACGCGCGCACACACAAACATATTTGGCCCTGGGGCTGTGTGTGCAAAAATGAATTCAGTCCTTTCCGGTTTGTGCAGTGATCGTGTCTGACATGCTTGGTCAGTATTGTTTTCTGGACTGGGCCAGGGGACAGCTGGATCTGATCTGATCTCCTTCACACACACCTCCTCCCCCTCCCTCTACACACGCACACACACCTCCTCCCCCACCCTCTACACACACACATCCTCCCCCTCCCTCTACACGCACACACACACACACACACATCCTCCCCCAGCCTCTACACACACCATCCCCCCCCTACCCTTTCCATGTACACACACAAACAGAGATAAACACACCCACTCCTCCCCTCTGGCTACCTCTGGATAAACATGGGAGGAGGAGAAGGTTGAAAGGCTGCAGACCTGCAGATGTAACAGCACCTGGGTATCGCCAGACAGAACTGTACTCCCGACTGTGCTGGAACACACAGGGCACGAGGGAAAGAGGTTGGGAAGAGGATGAAGATTTAGACAAGGGGAAAGGAGGAGACAGAACCGGATGAGTTTTAGAAACCAAGTCTGGTCCAGTCCAGTCCGGTCTGATCCAGTCCGGTCTGGTCCAGGTCTGAGTGGGCTTCAGGTTCTCCTTATCAGAACATCCTGTTTGTTCTGAACGACATCACTTCCCCCGCCAGGCTGCCTGGTCCTGTGAAGCTCGGAGGAGATAAGGAAAAGCTCCTTGGCGCTCTCCTCGCCGTGGCAACCGCGTCTGCCTGAATCTGATTGGCTTATCAGGATGTCATGAGCGGCTGCCTCTGTCCGCTGTGCGGGTCTGAGCCGAGCTGATACCCAACGCTGTCTGTCTGTCTGCTGGTCACCTGCCTCTGGTCTCTGTCTGTCTGTCTGTCTGCTGGTCACCTGCCTCTGGTCTCTGTCTGTCTGTCTGTCTGTCTGTCGGTCACCTGCCTCTGGTCTCTGTCTGTCTGTCTGTCTGTCGGTCACCTGCCTCTGGTCTCTGTCTGTCTGTCTGTCTGTCTGTCGGTCACCTGCCTCTGGTCTCTGTCTGTCTGTCTGTCTGTCTGTCTGTCTGTCTGTCTGTCTGTCTGTCTGTCTGTCTGTCTGTCTGTCTGTCGGTCACCTGCCTCTGGTCTCTGTCTGTCTGTCTGTCTGTCGGTCACCTGCCTCTGGTCTCTGTCTGTCTGTCTGTCTGTCTGTCTGTCTGTCTGTCTGTCTGTCTGTCTGTCTGTCTGTCTGTCTGTCTGTCTGTCTGTCTGTCTGTCTGTTTGCTGGAGCTGGGGCTGGGGCTAGGACTAGCCAGACCAAGCCGTCCGAGAAGGGAATACAATGGTTGGTGCGTTAAGTTGGTTCAGAGCCTGGAGTGGAGCCCTAGAGAGAACTCCTACATGGGCTTTACTTCTCTATCGGGGCCAGACTGGGCCGATGTGAGAATGACTTACAACTCTTGTGGAGACAAAGACAACAGAACCACAGCGTGATACTCCACTACGCCTCCGGCCCAGAGGTCACACACACCTTAACGTTCACACACACACAGTCAGAGCCCACACACACCTTAACGTTCACACACACACAGTCAGAGCCCACACACACCTTAACGTTCACACACACACAGTCAGAGCCCACACACACCCAAACGTTCACACACACACTCAGGATCTCCACCTCCTCTGGCACAGAGCTCACAAACACAAACGTTCACACACACTCAGCTCATGCACACTGACTAACCCTTGCCCCCCCCCCCCCCCAGTCACCCCCGCCTTTATTCTGCTTCTACTGATTAGCAGAAGAAGGTGTTGCCATAGAAACAACACCTCTGATGCCGACATTTGTCAGGTGAGTGATGATGGCGGAGGCACATTCCATTTACGCCACAAAGCAAATCCACTCACTTTTCATAATTGTTTTATCTGTTTTCCATATAGATGCCGGCTAAAGCTTTCTCCACAGCCGTGCTGGCTAATGAAGTGATCATTCTGCTGGCGAGCCATTAACAAAACCACAGCGGCGTCAAGCCCGTAATTCTCAGCCTGGAGGCACCTCCCCATTGATTCTGTCACTTCGAATAGTGTCACCGACACCAAACCAGGGACTGAGGCGCCAGGAAAACCAGCCACTAAAAAACATGGAGCCAGTCAGACCCCAGAGAAGCAGCCAGTTAGACCCAAAGAACACGCTTGGCAGATAGACAGCCTTCAGAATCAGGAAGCCCAGCAGAGAAGAGGGAACAGGCCCGAAGACAGGAAGGTGGACAGGCAGGGAGACAGACAGACAGAGAAACAGGCAGGCAGAGAGACAGGTAGACAGGCAGAGAGGCAGACAGACAGGCTATGCAGAGAGACAGGGGAAAATATCCAGAGGGAGGGGGGGGGAGCAAGCAGTTGAAAACTGCCAGTCAGAAAAGGCAAAGGCATCTGAGAAAAAGGCATTGAGACCGTGAGAGGGTGTTTAGAGTTCCATCAGGAGCCAGTAAATCAAGAGGAGGTGAGGAGGGTGACAGCCTGACACTGTCCCTCTCACCCTCTGATTTATTTTAGGGAGCTTCCCCGGAGCTGAAGAATAAAAGAACTGAAGTACAGACTAGTGGCAGAGGAGAGGTGAGGGGAGGAAAGGAGAGGAAAGAGCAGAGAGGAGAGAGCAGGGAGAAGAGGAGAGGTGGGGAAAGAGCAGAGAGGAGCAGAGAGCAGAGAGGAGAGGAGAGAGCAGAGAGGAGAGAGCAGAGAGGAGAGAGCAGAGAGGAGGAGAGAGCAGAGGAGACTTCATAGAGGAGAGGAGAAGGGAGAGGGTGGTGTAGGAGTTTAAAAGGGGAAGAGAGGGGACTAAAGAGAAAAGAAGGCACCATCAGACCTTCTTTCATCCAGACCAGGCTTCCCTGCTGGTCATCCTGCTATGAATGGACTACAACCACCTGTGTTTTCAAAAGACTACAGGGATGGATGGTCTGTGCTATTACCCCGACGCCCTGCAGTCTGGCTACCATGGCGTCTATCATTCTGTCCTCTCCTGAAAGGAGATAACTTCCTGCTGAGGACGTTCTATTGTCACCTAGACACCCAAGGACGTCACAGACGTTAGACGACTTTAGCTGCGGTGAGGAGAAGTGGTACACCTCTGTACTCAGGTGCGCTGGGGGAGAGATGGGGGAGAGAGATGGGGGAGAGATGGAGGAGAGATGGAGGAGAGATGGAGGAGAGATGGAGGAGAGATGGAGGAGAGATGGAGGAAAGATGGAGGAGAGATGGAGAAGAGATGGAGGAGAGATGGAGGGGCAGTTCTATGGGCATATGTGAAGCCCTCTGTGACATGCTTGCGTGTAAAAAGGGCTATACAAATACATTTGATTTGAATTTGATGGAGGAGAGATGGAGGAGAGATGGGGGAGAGATGGAGGAGAGATGGAGGAAAGATGGGGAAGAGATGGGGGGAGAGATGTGGGTAAAGATGGAGGAGTGATGTAGGGAGAAATGGGGAGAGATTGAGGAGAGATGGGGAGAGATGTGGGTAGAGATGGAAAAGAGCTGGGAGGGAGACTGTTGGAGCCGATGGGGGAGTAGGGTGGGGGAGAAGTAGAGTTGGGAGGGGGGGGGGGTGTCGTGTTGTTGCTGACTCTGTCACCAGGTTGAAAGGCCCTGAGTGCTGCTGGCTGGGGACAGGAGGGACAAGGTTGGGTGGTGGGGGGTTGAGGGGGGGAGGCATGCTTTTAGAGCAATCAGAAGAGGAAAAGAGGACTGAGTGACTTCTGGGGGCAAGAGCAGAAAAGGCAGTCATTACAGTGAGCTAGTGCGCCTGAGAGCTGAGAGCACAACACGCTGGCTTCAGAGTGGGCTAATTCAGGTAGCCAAGGGGTAGCTAGCATCACACCAGCTTGGCTAAGGAGTGGGCTAATTCAGGTAGCTAAGGGCTAGCTAGCGTCACACCAGTTTGGCTAGGGAGTGGGCTAATTCAGGTAGCTAAGGGGTAGCCAGCATCACACCAGCCTGGCTAGGTTGTGCGGTAACACAGCAAACAGCAGAGCAGAGTGGCATCAGAATCAAGATGCGTTTCCAGCACATGAGGTCACAGTGACACTCTGGACCAAATATAGCCCCGCCCTCTTGCTTCGTGTTGCTGACATAGCTGGAGTCTGGATCACCATGGTAACATTATACGCATATACACTAACAAAACAAGAACTATCAACTCTCTCTCTCTCTCTCTCTCTCTCTCTCTCTACTGTACTCTCTCTTGCGTTTTAATCCATCTATTTCTCAATTTCCCCTCATTCCTCCCCTCTTTAAATTCCTAGATGGATGTGCTGTGTCGAGGGTTTAGGTAGGAGGAACAGAACCATACACATTAATCATACACTTCTGGAGAGAAATAAAAGTTTTATCAAGTAGTGTTTAATACCATAAAGGGGTTTTACTCAGCCAGCCAGCCAGTTATCCAGCCAGCCAGCCAGTTATCCAGCCAGCCAGCCAGACATCCTGCCAGCCAGCCAGCCAGTCATCCTGCCAGTTATCCAGCCAGCCAGCCAGTTATCCAGCCAGCCAGCCAGTCATCCTGCCAGCCAGCCAGTCATCCTGCCAGTTATCCAGCCAGCCAGTTATCCAGCCAGCCAGCCAGTCATCCTGCCAGCCAGCCAGCCAGTCATCCTGCCAGCCAGCCAGCCAGTCATCCTGCCAGTTATCCAGCCAGCCAGTTATCCAGCCAGTCAGCCAGCCAGCCAGTCAGCCAGCCAGTCATCCTACCAGCCAGTCAGCCAGCCAGTCATCCTGCCAGCCAGCCAGCCAATCATCCTGCCAGCCAGTCAGCCAGACAGCCAGCCAGTCATCCTGCCAGCCAGCCAGCCAGTTATCCAGCCAGCCAGCCAGTCATCCTGCCAGTCAGCCAGTCATCCTGCCAGCCAGTCAGTCATCCTGCCAGTCAGCCAGCCATCCAGCCAGCCAGCCAGCCATCCATCCAGCCAGTAATCCAGCCAGTCAGCCAGTTATCCATCCAGCCATCCATCTAGTTATCCAGCCAGTCAGTCAGCCAGCCAGCCAGGCATGTTGTACTCTGAGCTATGAGAGACATCAGTCAGAACCAGCATCCCCAGAGCTCAGCTGCTTGGCTTTACGGGATTAGAATCAGTGTGCAACTCCACAAAACTAATTCCTAATGCCGGCCTTTAAAACTTCACAGGCCATGGAAATTAAAGTGAGAGCACTTGCCATGTAGATTGCTTGCATTACAAATCAATATGGGAAAGAGAGAGAGAGAAAAGAGCGAGGGAGAGAGAGAGAGAGTGTGCATAGGAGAGCGCAAAAGAGAGAGAGAGAGAGATGTAGAGTAAATGTAGCGTTGCCTGTCAGGCCTCTGTTTGACGAGGTCTCCCCATGCCTTCAGAGACGAGTCAACACAAGGAGCCACTCAGGACGAATTAGAGGCAGAGAAAAGAGAAACGCTACTTTAGGAGTAGTGGAGTGATTTAAGGCGTTTCTCCGGGCTTCCCCGAGGTACATTAACTATGCATGTGCTTCTGCAGTGTTTCAGAGCTGCCATCGTGCCACGCAGAACATGCCAGTGTGTTTTAGAAGTGTGAAAAGGACTGGAGTTACAGGTGCTGCAGATTTAAGCTTCAAAGGGTTTAGGTCACCACAGGGTAATGCCATTCGTTTGCTGCAGAGTTAGTATACTGCAGGGATAGTAGGCTGCAGAGTTAGTTTACTCGAGGATTAACGGTAGGGTTCGTATGCTGTAGGATTAGTGTGCTGTAGGGTTAGTCTGCTGTAGGGTTTGGGGGTTGTATTGTCGAATGTACTTTAAGTTTACTATTCCACAGAGACTGGGTGCTATTCGGGTGAGGATCCATGCCGGGGTTAGAGAGACATTGGTGAGCTACTGTTCTGGTATTTCAAAAAGCAATTTATTTGTCGCAGGAGCCCCACTGTGATGCATGAAATCAAATGATATTTAAGGGCAGTCTGTAGTTTATTGCGTGCGTCAGGGAGCGGAGCAGTCAATAAAACAGGCAGCTCCCCCAGGCTGATGAAGAGGGGGGGTGTTCACCGGCTTAGCTAATGGCTTCCGTTCTGCTGCTGGGAGCTGATCACTGAAGCTGGGCTGCTTCGAACACACCCGAGGGGTATGGCCTGAGGCCTGGGACAGACCTCCTACGCCACAGCATGAGCTAGCGGTAGGTGCTAACAACAATCTAGCCCGTATGCTAACACAATTTAGCCCGTATGCTAACACAATTTAGCCTGCGCACCAACCCAATGTAGCCTGGGCGCTAACACAATCTTGCCGGTGTGCTGACAACAGTGACCATCATAGTACAGATTACGTTAGCGTGTTGTGCATGTGCATGGAAGGGCTGTCACCCCAGCGGTGAGTGCTCTGTCTGCTCCCCCTCATCAGGTGTCTGCTGGGCCGCGTGTCCGCAGGGCCGCGTGTCTGCAGGGCCACGTGTCTGCAGGCAGGTGAAGCCGGTGGGACAGGGAGGAGACAGGGCAGTTTTCTGTCTGGTTTGCACGTTTGCTTCCTGCTGACCGGTGTGACAGAGCGCCCCCCAGGACCTGACCACCCCTCCCTCCAGTCCTCTTCATGGATCCACAGGGGAGGGCACATCAGTCTTGCTCAGCCAGGAGACAAGGGCCCAGAGACTTTACCTGCACTGGCCTCAGCATTCTGACACTCTGGTCTGCTTGGGAAGGTCCCCACGAACAGACAGTCCAAAAAACGGTACCGTGCGCCCGATCCGCACAAGGTCAAGCCCTTGGCCCCACACGGAGACAGAGAGAGGCTCCAATCAAGCATGCAGCTCCGAGGGAGAAGGAGATGGAGGAGGACCAAGAAAAATAACATGACAAGGAGGGGGGAAAGGAGCAAAAGAAGCCAAACAGGCAACGATTGCTATTGATTGGCTGGTTGTGTTTTCTTAGTGACCTGCTCTCACAGAGCATGGATCACCAACGACCTCGCGACCGCAAGCGCATGGAGGTGACCTCTAGTCTGAGAGCGACAGCAGCCTGGTTCTATAGCCAGGAAAAACACTTTTCTTCCTTCTCTTTTACACTGCTCCTTCCCCGACCCCCCCTCCCTGAGTACTATCTATCTCTTCCTAACCACCTCTCTGTCTCTCCCCCTCTGTCTCTATCACTCCATCTTTCTCTCTCTCTATCTGCCTCCCTCCTCCATCCCTCAGCTAATCAATGCTAGGTATCAGTTTTAGAGTGGGGCTGTGAGGGTGCGGGAGGGAGGGAGGGAGGGAGGGAGGGAGGGAGGGAGGGAGGGAGGGAGGGAGGGAGGGAGGGAGGGAGGGAGGGAGGGAGGGAGGGAGGGAGGGAGGGAGGGAGGGAGGGGCAGGGCTGAGCGAGCAGCTGACTGATTGGTTGTGGACGGTGTTCTGGCAGGCGGGTGGAGAAGACGGAGGGCCAGGATAACAAGCTCCCAGGGGGGGCTTGGCTGGAGCTTCTGTCATTCAGGTGATCAAACAGCCAGGAGATCATGCTTTATCTCAACTCCATAACTCCGCTCCGTCTGGAAGTCTTCCCGTCCACCCCGGCCGGTCCCGGCCCTCTCCCGGCCACGCCGCCTTCTGTCTGCACGGCCTCTTCGAGCCTCGCTGGAGAGAGAGAGGGAGGGAGGGAGGGAGGGAGGGAGACAGAGAGAGAGAGAGAGAGAGAGAGAGAGCTCAGAGAGGAAAACAACACAGCAAGAATATTTAACTTCTAACTTCCAAGACCACACATGAGAAAGTTATTCTGCCCTTCATGACGAGAGAGAGAGAGAGAGAGAGAGAGAGAGAGAGAGAGAGAGAGAGAGAGAGAGAGAGAGAGAGAGAGAGAGAGAGAGAGAGAGAGAGAGAGAGGGAGAGAGAGAAGACTAGGAGGGAAAGAGACAGACAGAAAACAGAAGAGCGAGAGAAAGGTAGCTTTAGAGAGGAGGAGAGCGAGAGTTAGGAGAGTGAGAGAGTGAATGAGAGTGGAGGAGAGAGAGAGAGAACGGGGGGGGGGGGGGCGTGATGTAACCCTGTATGACAGGTGAGCTGATTTCCTGTGACGGTGTGTTCACATCCTGTTCTCATCGCATCAGCGTCTCCTTCACCTGAGCCCTATCACCTGACCCGGCCCACTGCGGTGCGCCGGCAGGCCCCAGCTGTGTTCAGGGTGTCACTCCGCATCACCCACCCAGGCAGGGCACACGAGCACATGAACTCAGGCTCACTGAGCTCCAGGTTCACATCCTCTCTCTAGTGCTTTCGTTCTGGCATATCCACTCTGCCTCCCACACCTTTGCTCCGCAAAATCCTTCCTCTTCCTGTATTCTCTTCTGCTCTCCCTCCTTCTACACGACACTCCTCTTTGGCACCTTTCCTTGTTTTCTTTTCTCCTCTTCCTCTTCCTCCCTTTACCTCTCTCCGCTCCCCCTTCTCTTCCCTTTGTCCTCAACCCCCCCCCCCCCCCCCCCCCTCGCTCTTTCAGTGGTTTCCAGGAAGGGCCCCTCATTCTGGCAGGAGAAATAAAGAGAGCTCCTTTATTATCGCCCGCCGCCATCTGTGGAGGCTTCTCCCCTCTCACTACAACACAATCAATAGTGCAGCTAGCCTGCTCCCGCTCCCGCCTAGCTGGCCACCCTGTCCCCAGCTCCCTCACGTTCCGCACAAGCAGTCACCAGACAAGGAGATGCTCGCGCTCTTAACTACTGGCTCGTCCCTTAGCGCTCCTTACATTCAGACCAACTGCTTTTTTGTTCTTTTGTTTTGAAGGAAAAAGGATGATGCTGAGGGCCCGGAGAGTCTCAACAGACCGGCAAGATTCACATACCTGGGCTCAAGAAACAGTCCTGTCACACACACATAGTCACTAACACACACACACAAACTCCCAACAGCCACATGGACACACGCATACAAAGGCTGAATGCATTAAGCCAACCGCCGCTCAATAGAAGTATTGATCTTTCTCACAGGCTTATGTTCTTGAGGGAATTGATGAGCATCATTTCAGCAGAGAAGTAAACCTTGATGATTGTGATTGGGAGATATTATTATTGATTTTTTTTAGACCTTATTCCGTTGTGTGCTAAATAAAGGATTGTTTCATTGGAGCTCCCGCCTAGTCCTGATCCAGGCCTGACTGATCGGCCTCCCTCTGGCCCCACTGTCGTGGCCTTCATTTGTTGTTCGGCACACACACACACACGGCCTTCCTGGACCTGCACACACACACACACACTCAGTCATGGCCTTCCTCTAATTTTGCACACACAGACTTTCATACACACACACACACACACACACACTGCTCTGGCCTTCATCTGGAAGTGAAGTGCGCCAACTGCAGAGGCCCCGGGGAGGTGTGCGTTTAGCAAAGTTTCACCAGTTTCAAACACACAGCATGGATACAATCACAGGGCCTCTCATTTCAGGATTCGATCAATAATACTACTGTTCATTTCCCTGAAAGGTCAGCAGCACAACATCAAATGAAATATAAAAGAAAGACAAAACATGCTTGGGCAACACACTTGCAAACCAGAGGCGTTGTTAGACATCAAACTCTACTGGGGCACAGGCCCCTATTCATATCCCTTTTTTCTCTCATGCTTGCTGCACATAATGCACTACTCAGCTATAGAAACTGCCCTTGCTTAACCGACTATAGGCTACAACAGTTCAGGGACGCTAGTTTGATATCAGCTTCAGCGGGGATTTTTTTCCAAATTCCTTTGAGCGCTAATACTGTTTTTTTTTTTTGCTTCATGTAATATTGTTTTTATGTTTTAGTCAAAATAAGATGATTGGTAGGGCTGTGATTTAGAAAATATATTTAGTTTTGTAATGTTTTCTTACCTCAACTCTGACTTGTGTGCCGAGTCCGACACCTGGACTTCTGTGTCCGTGCTGCAACGGCTTTTTGGCAAATTCAGAAGAGCGCTCTGACATGGAGTTCTGTATGCATCGGTTTGTGTTTTCGGTTAAACACTTTTACAAGCGTTGATGGGGATACTGTTTATTTGTTTTCTGGCATTATCGATTCAAATTAATGCACTGACTAATAAAGTCAATTGTTACAACTCAAACTTTAGATTTTACTGGGGCACAGCAGATTTATACTGTGGCACGTGCCCCAGTAAAAAAGGGTCTCTAACGACACCCCTGTTGCAAACGGAAACGTATTTGTTGTAAGCACACCATTGCTGGACATCAGCTAAACGTTCTAGCTAGTTCTGTCCTTCAAATCCTCACACAGTCTTCCATCTGCTAGTCGTCAGACAGCTGGAACTTAGGTGTATGTGACACGTCAGTGTGTGTGTGTGTGTGTGTGGTTGTCATGCTGCTGTTAAGCTGGTTCCTGAGGACAGCTACTGTAACTTCTTTTGGAGAGACTTCCCACGCCAGGCTAAAGATATCCGCTAAGCCATGATGACTGTTTGGGCACCGAGGATGCTGCTCTGCGACGGTGTCAGTCAGGAACGTGAGGGAAACACACCACCACTCCCAGGGCCTGGATTTACTGCAGCTAATTTGGTCCGAAAGGAATAGAAGTCTTCCACGTCTCACATTAGTCTGCTGTGGAATCATTACATTGATTTCCTAAATTATCTTTTCATGACTTCCCTCAGAGGGAAGATGATTTGATGTTAACCACACAAACATGCTTAACGCGACTCCCGAGGTCCTTTTCCCTCTCTTTGCTGTTTTCATTTAGGCTCTGCATTGTATATTGAAGACCCGCGTTCGGCGAACCAACAACATGCCTGTCGAGGTCGGACTCCTGGGGTCCACCACACATCATATGGACTTCCTGGTAGATTTCCTCAGAGGATAAAGTCCATTACTCTGTGGTTGAGGACTGAGTAATGTTGAAGCGGTAACATTCCAGGTTGCCGCTATAGTGTTAGTTGTGTACAGATGTATATTTGTGTGTTAATAGTGTACATACAGATATATATTTATGGTGTTAGCAGTGTACATACAGATGTATATTTAGGTGTTAGCAGTGTACATACAGATGTATATTTATACTGTTAGTAGTGTACATACAGATGTATATTTATACTGTTAGTAGTGTACATACAGATGTATATTTGTGTTAGTAGTGTACATACAGATGTATATTTATACTGTTAGTAGTGTACATACAGATGTATATTTATACTGTTAGTAGTGTACATACAGATGTATATTTGTGTTAGTAGTGTACATACAGATGTATATTTATACTGTTAGTAGTGTACATACAGATGTATATTTATACTGTTAGTAGTGTACATACAGATGTATATTTGTGTTAGTAGTGTACATACAGATGTAACAGAGCAGTCTGGATGTAATCGGGCAGAGAGATGACCTAGCCTTCTACAGAAAAGAAGATGGAGCAAGTATGCATGGGCGGGGGGGAAATGACAAGAACAGTGTGTAGAGGAGGGAAAGTGGCCTTGCAGAGATTACCGTCAGGGGGTCTGACAGCATAGCAATGGTGCCATCTGCTGGACAGTGTGATCATCACATGCCCTTCTCTCAACAGCAGAAACAAGCCTCAAGTTGATCAAATACCATTTTATTCAACAAGGTTCCCTAACTGTGAAAACATGAGATTAAAAAAAACAAGGAGTTTTGATACACTAATCGATGAGTGATCATTAAATTGTACAACTATTTAGTTTGTATCCGAAGGCAATATGCATCATCCTTAAATTTAAGAGTATGATTCTAGAAAGTCTTCCGGATCTCTGGAGACCCGGGCCTTGGACCAAGAGACACGTCAGGATTGCGTAGGGGCTTGTGGGTAAGTCCACAGGGAGGCTCCAGTCTGTTACACAGCTGGGCGTCAGGAGAGCCTCAGTCACACACAGGCAAACACACAAACGCATAACCAACACTCAGACAAACGCATCAACGACGCACAGACAAAACACTACAACTGTTTATCAGGCTGAGCAGCAAGACTATCCTCTGGGGAACAGTGGCACTTTGGAAAGATGGTTGGCTGTGTGTTTGTCCCGTAGCACCATAATAGAAAACGAGAGGAGAGAGAAGAGGTGGGGGGGGGGGGTGCCTGGTCAGACAGCGTGTCTGCACAGTGAAAGATGGCTTCTTGCTCACTTCTCCGGACAGAAGCGGCGTCAACCACTGGAATCCTCCCAAAGCCCCGCCTTCGGCCCTCCTCCGACCAATGGGATCACGGCTGACGGGAGGATCGTCATTGGAGGCCGGGTAGGCAACAGTTGTTTTGTTTTGTACAGCGTAAGCGGGCATCACCAGCCAAACATGTACTCCATGGCTTTGGAGACGAAGCTGTCGTCCTTGCGGGGTGTCTGTCGGTCAGCTACCACCTGGAAGCACAACAGGGTCAGGGACTGGGGTCAGGGCTGGTCAGGGGCTGGGGTCAGGGGCTGGGGTCAGGGGCTGGGGTCAGGGGCTGGGGTCAGGGGCTGGGGTCAGGGGCTGGGGGTGAGGTGAGGGGAGCAAAAGGTCATGGCTACCTGGTAGTCGCTGCTGGAGGCCTTGTAGGCGGCACTGAGGGGTCTCATGGTGGAACGGGGGGTGGAGACGGGCGTGGAGGGGAGGGTGTGGCCGGGAGCGGCTCCGCCTCTCAACGCAGGCGAGAACACGGAGCTGGATCCAGACCCTCGGTCCGAACTCTCCATCACGCTCTGAAACACACACGCGGGCGATGAGCTGCTTGTTCTGGATGCTTCCGTGTGGGCTGACGATGGGACGGCGAGCGCTTACCTTGTCGATGCAGGCTTTGACGCCGATCATGATGGCCTCGCCGTAGATCCTGCCGTCTTTGCTGAGGGCTTTCCTGGCCTGCAGCTTGGACTGATACTGGATGTGCATCCAGTTCCCTGTGTTGGACATCTGGACAAGGAGCCACACTCGCACGGTTAAGATGCTGGGGGAGGGGGGGGACGGCAGGAGGAAAACCCAGAACATCTAAAGGGTGGGGTGGTGAAGGGGGTTGGGTGGGGTGGTGAAGGGGGGTGGTGGCGTGGGATGGTGGTAGAGGGAGGGGTTGAAAGGATGGTGGGGGTGAAGGGATGGGGATGGTGGGGGTGAAGGGATGGGGCTGGTGGCGGTGAAGGGATGGTGGGGCGAAGGGAGGGTTAGCTCACCACGTGTTTGAGGATGTTCCCGTACTGAGCAAACTGCAGGAGGATGTAGGAGGCTGAGGCAGGCGGGAACCTGGAAAAAAAACAACAAATCAGCTAATGAAGCCATGGCCTAGGATTGGTGTTGTGGATGGCGCTGCTGTTAGGGGCGGTGTTGTGGATGGCGGGGCTGTTAGAGGCGGTGTTGTGGATGGCGCTACTGATAGGGGCTGTGTTGTGGATGGCGGTACTGATGGGGGCGGTGTTGTGGTTGGCGCTGCTGATGGGGGCGGTGTTGTGGTTGGCGCTGCTGATGGGGGCGGTGTTGTGGTTGGCGCTGCTGATAGGGGCGGTGTTGTGGATGGCGGTGCTGATGGGGGCGGTGCTGATGGGGGCGGTGCTGATGGGGGCGGTGCTGTGGATGGCGGTGCTGATGGGGGCGGTGCTGATGGGGGCGGTGCTGTGGATGGCGGTGCTGATGGGGGCGGTGTTGTGGTGTCGCTGCCAGGGTCTCACCCGAACACCGTGACCCAGGTGTCGTCCAGGGTGTCGTCTGAGGAGAGGGCGTCTCCTTGGGTGAAGAACGGGTCCACCTGGGCTGGAGACTTCAGCTGCTGGGCCACACTGGTGCCACCCAGCAGACTGGAGCCTGGAGATGGGGTGCTGTGGTTAGCATAGATGGACCGCACACACACACACACACACACACACCATCCCCAATCACTCATAATAACAACAACAAATAGCAGTTACCTGTTCCTGGAGTGGCAGCCATAAAGCCAGACACGGGGGTCTGAACAAAGGTGAAGGGCTGACGGGGAGGAACCACATCACTTTAGCTATGACTGTGAGCTTTATGTTCACCCATTTATATTATTATGCAACGGATATGCTAACGGCTAATTAAACCGTTTGTCGCCACTATTCGTGGAGAGGCTGACCTGCTTGTGCGCAGACAGTGGAGACATGCCGACACCTGGGCTCGCCAGGTCGTCGTAGATGCTCCGCACCGGCGGGGCGCCACTCTTGTCTTTGGGTGTGGGGACCACTGGCTGGGGAGGTGAGCCACCTGACAAGTACGGATATCATTTAAATCTCCATAACTGACACTTGAGTTGACTACCTTACATCGCTAATAAAGTAAACTAATTGGAACACAGTTACATACTAAGTAGCTACTTAAGATTGATTAGGACGCATCGCAACTGACGGTTATCTAGAGAGATTTGTAACTTTACCGAAATGTAAAGGCGATCTCATGTCCATGATGCCACCACCGGAGACACCAAATGTCCGCGGTTGAGGGGTTACCGGAGCGGGCAGGTCCCCCATCAAGAACCCCGGAAGAAACTGGGCTCCCGTTCCGGGCTTTGGAGACGTGGGCGAGCCCAGAGACATTGGTTCTGTGTCCAAATGATAAGACTCAAATTGAGAATGCCGCTGTCAGCTGACCAGAAGTTAGCCCGCTAGCGGCTATTTGAAAGTTAGCCAGTTAGCTCATTAACTTGGCATAGAACAATCAGAGACAGTTGCACAAATAGACAGCTAGAGCTAGATAACATTACAATTATTACTTGTAGTGGTACCAGTAAATCGAGCACAGAAGTAGTGCTAGTTAAAATTAGTTAAGTAGACATTGACGTAGGCTTCGGTCTTTCTTACAGTTGTGCTAGCTAATTAGGTTGGTCTGGGCTAACAGCAAGTCCAGCATGCTAGCTAACTGCAATCATTCACTAGCAGGCACATGATGATGGTAAACGATCAATGGGTATTGTTTTAACAATCTCTAGACTGTCTGAATATTGAAGGACTGTCATACGAACCTTGAAATTCCATTTCACACCGGTGTTTCCTGGCTGACTAGCCAACGACGGTCATCCGGCCAAGACAAACGGCAAGGGAGCAAACACCCCCTATAACTCCGTTACCAAGCTCGTTAACCGAGCTAGCTAGCTAAAACCTTCAGCAATAGGTCAGAACTCGCGCTTAGGAGAGTTGGACGGGGTTGCCAGATTTGAAAAACCCTTGGCCGGGGTTGCATAATTTTAAAACCCTTGGCCAAGGTTGCCAGATTTGAAAACCAGTGACTGGGGTTGCCAGATTTGATAATCCCTCGGCTAGAGACTGCGCAATTGCCATCCAATCGGAAAGCACATAGTCCATTGCCAACCAGTCAGGGTGGAGTGCGAAGGCGACGGGCTTCAGTGTTAAGTCGCACTGTTAAGGTTAGTTACTTATAAGCTTTTTAAATTTTTCAAGAAAAAATGAAATAATTTATTAGATCCATTGCCGTTATCAGCAATACGGACAGTAGCTAGCTAACTGGCCGTATTATATAGATCTGGGTATGATATCTTAGTAAGGTAGCGTGCTAGCACGCCCAGAACTTTCTATTTTGTCTACAGGAATGTAGGTACTGTAGCCAGCTAGCTTATATGCTAACATCATGCCGGCTTTCTTGCTTTATGACTTCTCTGCAAGATAGTTAAGATGTCTCCCGAGCCTTATTCTACACAGTCTACAATTTCGAGTGGATGATACTATTTTTATGTGGATGAAGTTGAAACACAGCTACCATTAAAGACATAGTAATCTATCTATCTGGCTATCTATCTTTATCTGTCTGTTATCGGCTAGATATTGATATCTTTAATAGCTAGCCAGGGTCTCAATATATTCGATGCAAGGTCAGGTCTTCAGCTGAATTCCTGCTCAACCAGTTATGCTTCTCTTCAGGGCTATAAATCGAGTCAGTCGGTGTTGGCGACAGGACAGAATTTCCTTAACTCGTAGTGACGGTTGTTACAGACACGATTCTCACAAAACTGGATGTTGTCGTGTCACTTCTAACCTCCATACAGTCACTGACACGTTGCGTTCCAGGATGAGGTTTGAGTGAAGATCAAAACCCCAGCACTGAAACTCAGCTCATCACCACCACTATCCGAAGACCTCTGGAGCCCTCTAACAGCGTGACGATGAGTCCTGCCTCGGCCAGCTGTGCCCCAGCCTGCATGACTGGGCTGTGTCTGCTGCTCCTAGCCTGCTTGCTGCTTCCTGTCAGCTGTGACGAGGATTACTACAAGCTCCTGGGGGTCCAAAGAGAGGCCAGCACCAGGGAGATCAGACAGGCCTTCAAGAAGCTGGCACTCACAACACACCCGGACAAGAACCCCGTGAGTACTTGGCAGCACGCTGTGCTCTTTTATTGCACTAGAACCCCAGCAGCAGTGACATCGCATTGTATTCATGCGACCTCGTCATTCATCTCTACACACCAGAGTCTAGATTTAAGTCCCCCCCCTCCCTCTCCCCCCCCCTCCCCCCGTCAGAATGACCAGACGGCCCACGATAAGTTCCTGAAGATCAACCGGGCGTACGAGGTGCTGAAGGACGAGGACCTGAGGAAGAAGTACGACAAGTACGGCGAGAAGGGCCTGGACGAGCAGCAGGGCGGGCGCTACGAGAGCTGGAACTACTACAGATACGACTTTGGTACGGAGGGATGCCGCCGTCTTGGGCTGTGTCGTCGTGCTCGTGCTGGATAGCAGTCTCACAGCCGTGTGACTGACCGGGGTGTCTCTGTGCTGTGTTTTTCTGTGCCTCCCAGGGATCTATGACGACGACCTGGAGATCATCACGCTAGACAGAGGAGACTTTGGTGAGTAGCGAACCTGCCGCTTGAGCTTGCTGATCCGATCTGGCTCTGAGGGTGCAGTTTCCTTTGCTTGGTTAGCTTGGTTTCCTCGTATGCGGCTCATAGAGCTGTTTCCTTCGCGTGGTCGTGTTTGTGATTCCTCTCCGCTTTTATACAGACGCGGCGGTTAACTCCGGGGAGCTGTGGTTCGTCAACTTCTACTTCCCTCGCTGCTCCCACTGCCACGAGCTGGCCCCCACGGTAGACATTCTCTCTCTCTCTCCCTCTTTCTCTCTATCTCTCTATCTCCCTCTCTCTATCTCCCTCTCTATCTCCCTCTCTCTATCTTCCTCTCTATCTCCCTCTCCCTCTTTCTGTCTCTATCTCCCTCCCTCTTTATCTCCCTCTCCCTCTTTCTGTCTCTATCTTCCTCCATCTCTCTATCACCATCTCTCAATCTCTTCGATCTGCCATCGGTGAATTTATTGCAGTCAGGAGTAGTTGAGTGAAGTGTGATTCCTTGTGTTTGCAGTGGAGGGACTTTGCGAAGGAGATGGACGGCGTGATAAGGATCGGCGCGGTGAACTGTGGCGACAACGGCCGGCTGTGCCGCAGCAAAGGCGTCAGCAGCTACCCCAGCCTCTACGTCTTTAAAGCCGGCATGGTGAGGCCTCCTCTGTCTACACAGACGGGAACACAGCCTGTGTGATGCCTCTGCCTGTCTGCCTCTGTGTGTTTGTCGTCTCTACCTCTCTATACCTCTCTCTCTCTCTACCTCTCTCTACCTCTCTCTACCTCTCTCTTTATCACTCTCTCTTTACATACCTCTCTCTGCCTGTCTGCTTCTGTGTGTTTGTCGTCTCTACCTCTCTATACCTCTACCTCTCTCTACCTCTCTCTACCTCTCTCTTTCTCTCTCTTTATCACTCTCTCTTTACATACCTCTCTCTGCCTGTCTGCCTCTGTGTGTTTGTCGTCTCTACCTCTCTATACCTCTACCTCTCTCTACCTCTCTCTACCTCTCTCTTTCTCTCTCTTTATCACTCTCTCTTTACATACCTCTCTCTGCCTGTCTGCCTCTGTGTGTTTGTCGTCTCTACCTCTCTATACCTCTCTCTATACCTCTCTCTCTCTCTCTCTCTCTCTTTCTACATCTCTCTACATTTCTCTCTCTCTTTCTCTCTCTTTATCACTCTCTCTTTACATACCTCTCTGTCAGTTTAACTTGCATCTCCGTGTTCTCCGCAGAACCCTGAAAAGTACCACGGGGACAGATCGAAGGAGAGCCTCACCAAGTTTGCCATGCAGTTTGTGAAGAGCAGAGTCACAGAGCTCTGGCAAGGTAAACAGGACTTTCCCCATATGGTGGCCATGCATGGACAAACCCTGCCAACTTGCTTTCCAGGCCGTATCGCAGCAGAACATCACTGATTCAAATCCTGTGTGTTTTTCAACAGGGAACATCTTTAAGGAGATTGAGCAATCGTTTTTGTCAGGCATAGGCTGGCTTATCACCTTCTGTGCCGAGACTGGAGGTACTGATGGCGTGTGTGTGTGTGTGATGTGTGCGCGCGCGTGTCTTTCCCATTGTAGTGATGAGCGCGTGCGCCTTTTTGCTCAAGGTGTCTGTTTTCTCTCGTCAGATTGCGTGGGATCACAGACCAGGCAGAAGTTGGCGGGAATGCTGGTGAGGCTGGCTGTCCATCTGTCCTGCAGTTGGCCCCCTGTCCAAGCCCACAGGCAGACTGACTGACTGACTGACTGACACGGGCCTGCTGGCTTCTATCAGGCTTCACAGGCACAGGAGCTTAGGAACTCAATCCTCTGTGTGTGTGTGTGTGTGTGTTCTCTGCAGGAGGGCCTGGTGAACGTGGGCTGGATGGACTGCAGCACCCAGGCGGAGCTGTGTGACAGCTTTGAGGTGACGGGCAGCTCCACCGCATTCTTCCCCCCTGGCAGCACCCTGAAGGACAGGGCCAGCGTCCTGGTGAGCCCAGCCCCTGGCACACACACACACACACACACTGCCGTCCACCAGCCGTGATGCTCACACGTCTGTGTGTGTGTGTGTGCGCGTCTGTAGTTCGTTCAAAGTCTGGATGCCAGGGACATCTACAGTGAGGTGATTCAGCACCTGCCCGACTTGGAAACTCTGACCAAAGACAGCTTCAAGGTAACACACGACCCGGTCCAGAAAACCCTGGCTGGCTCAACCCAGCCTGCTGGGGACAGCCTTGACGTCAAGCCAGCCTAATCTCCCTCCAATATGTCTCCTTCAGACCAAACTAGCCTCTTCTACGCCCCTGGTATCCCCATAGTACCATATCATATCCCTTCAGAATAGACCTGGGTGTTGGTTAGGCTGGGAGACGGTGTTCAGCAGGCTGTTGTAGTTCTCCAGCAGCCCCTGGTGACAGACTGTGTGCTGCAGGTGAAGCTGGAGCGCCATCGCTGGCTGGTGAGCTTCTCCTTCGGTCAGAGGGGCCTGGCGTCCCACGAGTACAAGAAGCTCAACACCCTGCTGAGAGACGACCACATACAGGTGTGCCTGTCTGTCTGGTGGTCAGCCCTGTCTCTCTGTCTGTCTGCCTGTCTGTCTGTCTGTCTGTCTGGTGGTCATCTGTCTGCCTGTGTCTCTGTCTGTCTGGTGGTCAGCCCTGTGTCTGTCTGTCTGTCTGTCTGTCTGGTGGTCAGCCCTGTTTCTGTCTGTCTGACCGTCACGTCTGTCTGTCTGTCTGTCTGTCTGTCTGTCTGTCTGTGATGGTTACTTCTATCTGTCTGTCTTTGTCTGTCTGATGGTCAACTCTGTCTGTGCGATAGTCGGTCTGTCTCTTTGTCTGGTAACCTGTCCTGTCCTGTGTGTGTCCAGGTGGGCAGGGTGGACTGCTTGTCGGAGGCCGAGCTGTGTGGCTCTCTCTACATCCAGAAGCCTTGCATCGCCGTCTTCAAAGGCCTGGGCGTCCACGACTTTGAGATCCACCACGGTCAGCCTCTCCTCCGTTTTTAAACGCTCACTCTTACAGCGGGCTGTCGTGTAGTTCCGCCCTGGGAACCTTCCTCGTCTTCAGCTAGTCATCCTTCCTGTGTGCCATGTCACTTCCTGCCAGGGAGGGACGTCCTGTATAACATCGTGGCGTTTGCCAAGGAGAGCGTGAGGGCCCATGTGACCACCCTCAGGCCCGACACCTTCCCCCTCGATGTCAAGGAGCCCTGGTTGGTCGACTTCTTCGCTCCGGTGAGTTTCCCGCCGCCGATTGGCTAGAGCAGCCGCTATATCCCACCCCCTCATCCCTTGTTAAGACTTGAGATCATTTGTTCACTTAATAGTAATAGAGAGGGAGATAGAGAGTTGTACCAATTACAGAGGAAGCAAATGTTTTAGCCTCTTTAAAAATATATATTTTTACAAGTCTAGTACAGATCCCAATAGCTCCCATCATATGATTTTATACTGGTGTGTGTGTCTGTGTTTGAGCTTGTAAAATGTCCTCATTTTGTAGATATGAGATGCTCTCCAGCTGTGTTTAATCTCTGACTGGTCTGTTAAACTAACAGCCATCCCAGAAGGTAAACAGACCCGTAGGAACTGGATCCTGGTTATCGGTTATCAGGCATGACCCAGCAGGGAGTGGTCAGTCAGTGTTTCCCACACAGAGACTAATTAGTGGCGCTGCGCCACAGAATCAACACCGGCCGCCACATAACGCGTTTCGTTAAAACACATAGCGTATTCGTTCAGCTGCATTTCCTTTCCCTGCTCTCCCTCCGTCTCTCTCTGTCACTCACACGTCTTTCTCACATACGCACAGTCACAACGTCTGCACACGTTAGCAACGATGCATACCTACGCCGTTCTCGTGAGACCAACAGCTATATCAGCGAGCCTTCAGCATTAGTGCCGAAGCTAAAGGTCTAGGAAAGTTGAGGCTACTTTTCGCTAGGTACCTACCAACATGTCTTAATTGAAGGTTCCCCTTCGTTCTTTTAGTGAGAAGTCTCAGGAGCTAGCTACTTACCCGGCATCATGGAGCCGACCAGTTAAATAGTTATTATTTAACAGAAATGATTTGTTGTTGTTGATTTTGTGAATGTGTGAATCATTTTGGATTCCCCCCCCCCCCGCCACAAATAGCGTTTTAATCTGTGGGATACACTGGGCCAGTAGATGGGGTTGGCTTTGACACGCTGCTGTGTGTGTCTGTGTGTCTGTGTGTGTGTGTCTGGGTGTGTGTGTCTGGGTGTGTGTGTCTGGGTGTGTGTGTCTGGGTGTGTGTGTGTGTGTGTGTGTGTGTGTGTGTGTGTGTGTAGTGGTGCCCTCCATGCAGAGCACTGCTCCCTGAGCTGAGGAAGGCCTCGGTGCAGCTGGTTGGTCAGCTGAAGTTTGGAACTTTGGACTGTACCATTCACGAGGAGCTGTGTAGCAGGGTAGGTACCACAGCTGGGCCGTACCATTCCCAACACGTGTTGGGGGGGGGGGGGGTGTAACAGGGAACAGCTCCACTCGTAGGTCCCATGCCCGTGTGGTGACGTGTGTGTGTGTTCTGCAGTACAACGTCCAGTCCTACCCCACCACGGTGATCTTCAACAGGACCAGCATCCACGAGTACGAGGGGCAGCACTCTGCCGATGGCATCCTGGAGTTCATACAGGTAACACACACACACGGACACACTCACAGACAGACATCTGATATACGCACGCACACGCGTACATCTGATGGATGCAAACACACACTCCCCAACACACACACACTGCATCTGATAAACGCACACACACATCCTGGCGCAAACACACACACAGGCATCTGATATACGCACACACGCCCAGATGCAAACACACACATCTGATATACTGTACACACGCACACATCCTGATGGAAACACACACTCACATCGGATACAAACACACACACCCGAATGCAAACACACACATGCCCTGATGCAAACACACGCCCATCCAGCTGTCCTTCAATGCGGCGGTGTGTGTGTGTGTGGTGACAGGACCTGGTGAACCCCAGCGTGGAGGTGCTGGACCAGGAGAGCTTCTCCAGGCTGGTGAGGAGGAGGCCGGAGGGGGAGACCTGGGTGGTGGACTTCTACGCCCCCTGGTGTGGGCCGTGCCAAGCCCTGCTGCCAGAGTGGAGGAGGATGGCACGGGTAGGAACACACACACACACACACATCCTCACACACACACACACACCTGGGTACCAGGGTAGTCCACTAACGCCCACTCCCTCACGTCCATCCTAGTCCCTCACTGTGTCTGTCTGTGTGTGTGTGTGTCTGTGTGTGTGTGTGTGTGTGTAGATGCTCAGCGGGGTGATCCGTGTCGGCTCAGTGGACTGTCAGAAGCACCAGTCGTTCTGTCAGAACCAGGGGGTGCGAGCCTACCCAGAGATCCGCCTGTACCCCCAGCACGCGCAGAGACCAGACCACTTCCAGTACGTCCAGCCCAGCCCAGCCTGGTACTGTAGTACACTCTCACAGCCATGGAGTAGATTGACCACGTGTGTGTGTGTGTGTGTGTGTGTGTGTGTGTGTGTGCAGGGGCTACAGTGGCTGGCACAGGGACTCCCACTCTCTCAAGGTGTGGGCTCTGGGGTAAGAAGTCTCTTCCCGTTCTAACGAGGCAGTTCTCCAGGAAACAACCTCTGATATCATAAATCGAGAGTCATGACTATTATTCAGTTGTGTGTGTGTGTGTGTGTGTGTGTGTGTGTCAGGTCTCTCCCCAGGGCGTCGGTGGACCTGGGTCCGGAGGGCTTTAGGACCCACGTGCTGGGAGGGCAGGACCACTGGGTGGTGGACTTCTACGCTCCCTGGTGCGGGCCTTGCCAGCACTTTGCTCCGGAGTTTGAGGTTCTTGCCCGGGTAAGTTGGCCGCTGGTCCTGCCGGCTCCTACACTGTCCGAGATGAGAAGGATGGCTCTGTTGCCTTACTGCGTGTGTGTGTGTGTGTCAGATGGTGAAGGGCACTGTAAGAGCAGGGAAGGTGGACTGCCAAGCGCACTACCAGACATGCCAGAGCGCTGGCATCACCGCCTACCCCAGCGTCCGCTTCTACCCCCACCTGGGCACCAGAAGGGTAAGGGACCGCCCCCTGACCAGAAACAAGCAGCCCCTCCACCCTCTCCTCCACTCATGAAAGGGGTTTGGGGCTGTTTTATTTGCGTGCGTCGGGGCGGACGGGCCAGTCTAACTCGCCTCTCCCGTGTCAACAGCACGACCAGGGAGGGGAGCACATCAACAGTCGAGACGCCGGCGTCATCGCCGACATCCTCCGACAGCGGCTGCAGCTGCTGTCGCCGCGGTTACGCGACCAGAGCAGCCACAAGGTGAGCCGTCGCCGTGGCCCCTCGCTTGACCCAATCGAAGCGCAGCACAGAGCATTGTCCGGCCTGTTAGACTCACGAATGCACCCATCTGTGTTTTCCATAGGATGAATTGTGAATGGCGGAGAACCGATTGGACGACTCACCCGCCAAACCACAACCGACAAGCACATGCGTTCTTCTTGATAATATACTCCGAGAGGGGAGGAGGCGACAATTAGAAGACGTCCGTCCAGAGACCTATACTACAAAGCAGCGTTAGCAAACTTCAGGCTAACCCTTAACACCTGGGTTTTCAGTGTCACGACGGTGGTTCACTTTTCACCGGGGTACATCGCCATGGTAACTTCGACGGCACACTTAGCCTGCTTGGGATCTGGGTTTGAGATGGCAGATCGACACGTAGAAAAGCGCAGCCTGCAGACAAGTCGGTTCTCGTGGAAAAGGGCGGCATCGTTCCTAGAGGGTCTGGGCGAATGGCGAGAGGGTCTCTTAGGAAGGCGAGCGCAAAGCGATCGACCCAACCCTTGAGGTCTCCCTGGCGACTGTCGACATGACAGGTGAACAGGAAATTCGTGGCCCAGGGGAAGGCTTTGTCTCCAGCAGCTTCCGAAGCCGTACGCAGCTCGTAGCCCGTTTTCATCGCTTCAGTATCTTTCCCCGCTGAGCTGCGAGCCATTTCACCGTTCCGTTGGCCTTTTACATCCCGATAGCATCTTAAAAGCAGACTGATTGAAGCCCTAAAACCTTGTGCTTGTTGACCTTCTCAGATTTGCAAGGAAGCCTGGCGTACTTACCAATTTGAATTGATTCAAATCTGAATTCAAAATGCTATTGTTTTGAATGGTTTTAGATTTGTTCTTTGCTTCCGAGACCATTTAACGCTGCAGGGTTGCAGCTGAAAGAATTAAGCGAAAATGATCTTGACACGCCATATTAATACATCCTAGCAGCACATTAATTTAATGGAATACACAATTGTAATTACAGTCAGATCTATTATAGTCGTGCCTTGGTTATGGGGGAAATGATCTTGATAAACCGATTAAATTATGCATTTACCCAATCTGCAATTTCTTCCAGCAGTCACTGTTCTGTTTTTAGCCGTGATTATAGCATTAAAAAAATCATGTTTGTAGTTTGCTCGTCTTGTGTAAAACATGCAGCTCTGGTAGACCTGTCCGTGTTTGCGATGGGTCCTATGGTGCAAAAACCTTTGACGTGAACACACCCATAGCTGGATTGGGAAACCTTGCGTTGAGTGAGACGAGTTGAGAACCACCGTTGTGACACTGCTACGAGGGATCGCTGTTGATAGGCTTAGGGGAAGCAAGCTCGCTAAAATGAAATCCCGGGGTGTGTTGAACTGGCTTCGTAGTACAGGCCTCTGGACTGGGAGTGGATTGGGCTGGTCTGTAGATACGGCCAGCCTTGTTACTGAACTGTACTTTTTAGGTGGGTCTAAAGACGTGTCTCTTCGTCAGACCGACTGGGATTAGGACTGAAGAGATTCGGACCATCGACGGGTTCCCGGTTGAACCAAACACCCGCTCTCTGATTTGAATGTACTGTCATGTGACTGTGTTAGTGTTGGGGCCACCGTCTGTGGTCTGTGGCTTACGTGACTCAGCCAAACCTCTGGAGGAGCCCCCAGTGTCTTATTCATTCTGTGACTGACTGCACTGTGTTGGCTTTGCTGACAGGAACTGTGTGTGCGTGTGTGTGTGTGTGCTAGCCATTTTTAGTTTGTCGCTATATTGAAAACAAATGTATACTCGTATTTGGGCGCACACATTCAAGTGATCCACACAAGTAGGTTTATTTTCCAAACAGACCCTGAATGGGATGACGATGACGATGATGAGGAGGAGTTGTGCTGATGGACGGCCTGTCGTTCCAGGATCCCAGTGCTCTGCACAGATACTCCAAAGATTTCATCTCCTCTGAGTTCCGTTGGCACGGCATCTTCTAAACGTCATCTTTTTACGAGTCCTTGTACGCTGTCGTTCCTGTTTTCTCCAGCAGAGCGCAGAAGCGCTGTGTGTCGTTCCCGCGTGTGGTTCCTGCCCTGGCCTCCACCAGGCTGTCAGCAGCGTGATGTTCCACAGCAGGAAACTATACTTCCTGTCAGAGCATTTCTCAATGCACGGGACGGGTCCATATTTATTTCGATAATGTGTTCCTTCTTTTAAGTCTGGAATAAATTTATACTTTGGAATAAACAGTTCTTATCAACTCTGAGGCTCTTTTATTTGTCTGCACATCTTCATGTCTCAAAATCTACTAATTTCTTGTGTTTTATCGTTATTTTTCGGTCTCTTTTGCCCGTTTGTTCAAGTCCAAAAGAAGCCATTCCAAAATAAATCTCTCTCCTTCCTCTCTCTCCCCTTTATCCTTCCTCTCTCTTCCCTCTCTCTCCTTCCTCTCTCTCCCCTTTATCCTTCCTCTCTCTCCTTCCTCTCTCTCCCCTTTATCCTTCCTCTCTCTTCCCTCTCTCTCCTTCCTCTCTCTTCCCTCTCTCTCCCCTTTATCCTTCCTCTCTCTCTTCCCTCACTTCTCCCCTCTCTCCATCCCTCCATCTCCCTGAGGGAGCTCTGTGGTGCAAGCAGCCAGTTTCCCATGGAAGAACAGCAGCAAGTCCTTCCTGTCCTGAGTCTGGGTAGGGGGAGGGGGGGGGAGGGGTGAGGGCCGAAGAGGAGAGGCAAAGGCCAAGGGACAGAGAGGAGGTAATAGAGAGTGGAATGGGGGGGATGTTTGGTAGGAGCAGGATGGGAGAGATGAGGGAGAAGGAAGGAGCTGGTTCAGTTCCCTCGCTGCCTGATGGAGCAGATGTTGGGGGGTGAAACGGCGAGCAGCGGGGGAGGTCGCCGTGGAAACACTTCAAAAAAAAAAAAAAAAAAACTCCATCAGGAAGTCTCTTCATGGCGCACACGCTCAGTGTGTGTCCTGGCTGGGACCACGGAACAAGACACGCCCCATGGTCTCCGTGCCGACACTAACGACACGCTGCTTCCTCTGAACAAGGGATCACACACACATGTACACACACACACACACAGGGCTGTGCAGACCATCTCAGCTCTGCGACCAGGGCTTCAGTTGTCAGGCCCAGCTGGGGCAGACACATGCTGGAGTCATCAGGAAGGAGACAGACTAATAGATATGTAGACTGACAGGTAAGTAAACAGGCAGTTAGCTCTGACTCTTGGGGCAACAGAGCCAATGAAGATTTCCCTTACCTATCTGCCTCCATGGCAGGGTTACCTGCTTACCTACCTTCCTGCCAGTATATTGTACCTACTTACCCTTACATAGCTAGCTGCCTACTTGATAGCTACATAGCTAGCTGCCTACTTGATGGCTACATAGCTAGCTGCCTACTTGATAGCTACATAGCTAGCTACCTGCTTAGGTTCTAGCCTACCTACAAACCCCTCTACCCCTCAGCAAAATGTCCCTTACTGCTAACTACCTACCTACATAACTATTTAGGTAGTAAGTAGGTAGTTACCTATGTACTTACAAACCTACCTACCTACTACCTACATAGCTAGCTACTTACAACGTACTTACTTACTACCTACATAGCTAGCTACTTAAAACGTACTTACTACCTATATAGCTAGACTAGCTACATACTTACTACTTACTTATTCCTTTCATTAGCTACACTACCTTCGTACTACCTGCCTGCCTACTTACTTCCTTCATTAGCTTCACTACCTTCGTACTACCTGCCTGCCTACCTACTCCCTTCATTACCTTCTCTACCTTCGTACTACCTGCCTACTTACTCCGTTCACAGCTAGCTACCTCCTTACTAGCTTCATTAGCTAGCTACCTACTTTCTACCTACCTACCTACTCCCCCCCCCCCCGACCTGTTGTTTTTTCCTTCTTTTTGGGGGGAGTCCAAATCTTAATTAGGGGGGTCAAACCCCCCAATCCCCCCCCGTAATTCTAACCCTGCCTGCTCCTGTATCTAGTTGCGAATGTTTCTGTCTAGCAACCTTGCTACCTACCCTACCTCCAGGAGAGCAGGTCGACTAGGGGCTCCATGTTTCTGCTGGTCCTGTGCTTGGTGGAAAAACCCCACCTGGACAGTGTGTTGGTGCGTGTGTTGGTGCGTGCGTGGGTGGGTGGATGCATGCTCGAGTGTTTGTGCGTGTGTTGGTGGGTGGGTGCGTGTGTGTGTGTGTGTCGGTGCTGGCTTGGTTGGCACTGCCCTCTGCTGCTCTGGCGTCACAGCCCTGTAACACCTTGTAACCACAGTTTGACTTTTACGAGGGGAACTGTGAAGTTCACGGAAAACCCACAGTCAACTTAAAAGGCCCACGTCATTAGACAGTACTATAAAACATGCATTTTGGATTGAGTTCGGCGTTCTAAACTTTGGGATTCCATTACATGACAGTAAACCTGAAAGGTGAGGTTTTATGGCCACCTTTGAGATCAATTTGTTGAGAAGTGCACAGCCCTGGACTGGCAGCTGAAAGATTCCCACGCAAAGATGTGTGTGGGTGTGTATGTTTGTGTGTTTGTGTGTCTTATTGTGTATGTGAGTTTGTGTCTGCGAGAGAGAGAGTGTGTGTGTGTGCTACCCTAGGTGAAGCCTAGATGACTCCCAGGGGAGACCTGTGGTGTTAATGGGTTCCAGTGTGTGTATGTGTGTGTGTGTGTGTGAGCGCATGTGTGTGTGTGTGTGTGTGTCGAGCAGCCCAGGGGTCTCCAGTAAAGCTGCTGGCTTCTCTCCACCAGGTGTCTGACTGCCTCTCTATTAACACGCCTGTAAAACGGATTAACCTACGTGATCCTAACTAGCTACTAATTGCCTTCAAACTATCTACTAACTAGTTCTCAACACCTGGATCTTTGGCAGCATTCCGTTTGGGCCTGGGACCCCAGCTGGGTACTGGACAAGGTAGGTTGATTACGGCCCTCTTACACACATAATACATACCCTCTTACACACATGTGCATATCCAGGTGCACACAAATGTATGTACACAGCCCCCCCCCCCCCCTTTCCACCCTGCACCTCCGCACACACACACATATCCTCGAGCTGTAGACTGTGGGGCTTGTGTTGGCTATGTAAACTGTAAAGCATTACGTCTGCTTGAAGAAAAGCCCTCACTGGCAAGTCCTGACTGTGTATATAAGTGTGTACTTCTATATATATAGATGTGTGTGTGTGTGTGTGCACGGGGGGGGGGGGGTAATAGCTCTAAAGCCTTCTTGAAAACATTTCTCTCATGGCAACTGCAGCTGAGAAAACATAACATGAGATTGCAGAGAAATTGGTTAGCAGGGCACTGTGCTCGGATCGTGTCGCTGCCAGGAGAATCTAAACAAAAGATTCTTCTACTGGAGGCAGAGGGCAGGAGAGACGGGGGTGGAGGAGAGGGGGGAGGGGAGGGGTGATGTTGGTGGTGGATTAGGGGTGGTACACCCCAAGACTGTGTAAGAGAATTCTCCTTATCATGTAAATACTGGAGCTGATCACTAATGATGTTTATGGCAACTCCTGTGTAACTGGGTTGGACTGGGCAGCAGAGGGCCCTGGGCTGGGCTGGGCTGGGGAACAGAGGGCTCTGGGCTGGGCTGGGGAGCAGAGGGCTCTGGGCTGGGCTGGGCAGCAGAGGGCCCTGGGCTGGGCTGGGCTGGGGAGCAGAGGGCTCTGGGCTTGGCTGGGCAGCAGAGGGCCCTGGGCTGGGCTGGGCTGGGCAGCAGAGGGCTCTGGGCTGGGCTGGGCTGGGCTGGGCAGCAGAGGGCTCTGGGCTGGGCTGGGCAGCAGAGGGCCCTGGGCTGGGCTGGGCTGGGGAGCAGAGGGCCCTGGGCTGGGCTGGGCTGGGCTGGGGAGCAGAGGGCCCTGGGCTGGGCTGGGCTGTGCTGGGGAGCAGAGGGCTCTTGGCTGGGCTGGGGAGCAGAGGGCTCTGGGCTGGGCTGCGGAGCAGAGGGCTCTGGGCTGGGCTGGACTGGGCTGGGCAGCAGAGGGCTCTGGGCTGGGCTGGGCTGGGCAGCAGAGGGCTCTGGGCTGGGCTGGGCTGGGCAGCAGAGGGCTCTGGGCTGGGCAGCAGAGGGCTCTGGGCTGGGCTGGGCTGGGCAGCAGAGGGCTCTGGGCTGTGCTGGGCTGGGCAGCAGAGGGCTCTGGGCTGGACTGGGCTGGGCAGCAGAGGGCTCTGGGCTGGGCTGGGCTGGGCAGCAGAGGGCTCTGGGCTGGGCTGGGCTGGGCAGCAGAGGGCTCTTGGCTGGGCTGGGCAGCAGAGGGCTCTGGGCTGGGCTGGGCTGGGCAGCAGAGGGCTCTGGGCTGGGCTGGGCAGCAGAGGGCTCTGGGCTGGGCTGGGCTGGGCAGCACAGGGCTCTGGCTTGCCTCTGATGGGGAGCGATTGCTTGCGTGCAAACTTTAATGAGTCTTGTTGGACTCGGTGGACCTGGGAAACACAAGAATACCCAGGCATCAGGGAGAAGCACGGACATGCTGCCAGCGGAGGTCAGAACACACCGGGGGCGAGCTGGGCTGGAGACACACACACACATACGCACACATACACACACTAACGCATCACACACACATCGCACGCACGCATCACACACACATACGTCACACACACACATCATACACACATTACACACACTCTCAACTGACACAAACTTTACACACTGATCTGACACACACACATCACACACACACATCACACACACATACGTGACACACACACATCATACACACATTACACACACTCTCAACTGACACACACATTACACACTGATCTGACACGCACACATCACACACACATCTGACAAACACAACTGACATACACACACAGACACCGTAAAGACACACACACATCATCAAACATCTGACAGACACACAAGCACACACAACTGACAAACACACACATCATAAAGACACACAGACACACACAACAGAGACACACACACACACATCACACACTCATCTGACAGAAGAGCCATGACGGTCCTTCCCTGCTCACATGAAGACTTTGACCCCAAAGAAATGTCTGTGTGGCTTTTCTAAGAACTGCAAATGAGACAACTTGCGACAAAGAGAGGAGTCCAGGCTCGAATAGTTCTTCATTGAATGTCCACACAATGGGACCACCGCCAGGGGCAGCCCCGGTGTGGCTCACTGTGCAGAGAGTACATCACTTGGGCTGAGGCCTCAACTCAAGACCCTGGCCTGAGGCCTTGACATGAGCCATCCCCTCTGTCTCCCTCCTTGCCTTCCCTGTCACCCTCTCACTGTCTCTGTCAAATAAATAAAGCCGTAAAAGGCTTTTAGAACATTGTCTGGCAACCCCACGAATACCTCTCTGAAAGAGTCGAGCATAAAAAGAACTGCGAGGAAACCTCGCTAAATCTGTTTATTGGAGGGCCCATAACTCAGTCTGGCGGAGGCTAGCACGACCGACGGGAAGGCCCACCACGGCGGCTGCTCCTGTGGATGCCTCGGGTCAGTCATGTGTCCAGTCAGGTGTGGCCTTGCTCCAGAGTCGGTGTCTCCTGTCTGGGTTCTACGCTAAGGAGGGACGCCACCCGGCTCGTCCACGTCACTGCCCTTCAGACTGCTCCGATGGGACTCCTGCTGGAGGCTCAACAGATGTTTCTGATAAGGCCTGGCTGAGCGCGGGGACAGGAAATGAAAGGCGAGGGGAGGAAGGAGGCCCAGAAGGACAGTTTTCCTTGTCAGCAGTTCTTCATGGTGTGAAATGAGCAGGTCAGTGATTCCTTCTGGCTCCCAGTCAACGCCGGGAACAGCAGCCCAGCCTGCTAGTCCGGAGGAGGGAGGCTGGTCAGCCTGCTAGTCTGGAGGAGAGAGACATGCTAGGTCAGTTTGCTAGGCCATTGCATGGAGAAGGGAGAGGAGAGGAGAGGAGGGGAGGGGAGGGGAGGGGAGGGGAGGGGAGGGGAGGGGAGGGGAGGGGAGGGGAGGGGAGGGGAGGGGAGGGGAGGGGAGGGGAGGGGAGGGGAGGGGAGGGGAGGGGAGGGGAGGGGAGCCTGAGATTTATACCTCTGCAGGACTGCTGCCTGTAGGCTGTTCACCGTGAACCATAATTCCTCGGGGTTACAGCAACCTGGGGAGGGTTTGTGTGTCGTGTCAGGTGGCAGTAAACCATGTTGTGTTGGGGGGTCGGGGGGGGGGTCGGATGGAGTCCTCCCAAAGCCAATGGCAGTGAGCACACCATCGTCATCTGTCATCGTAAATAAAGCGTTAGTGTTAATGATCTCATAACCATCCTACAGACCACCACCAGCGCCTGCCTCACACACACATACATACACACACACACACCTGCCGTCACACACACACACACTCACACACACATACACACACCTGCCGTCACACACACACACACATACACACACCTGCTGTCACACACACACTCTCACCCTGCTGCGTGTGTGTCCTGTTCTGCTTGTTTATGCATTAATCAGATATGACCTCATGGCTCCCACAGAACACACCATGCAACACAAACACACAGGAGAACCACCCTGTACACTCTTTCTGTCAGGATGTTTTCATGAGTGGAGCGTGTGTGTGCGGGCCGTGAAGAGAGAGAGAGAGCGGGGTGTGTGTGGCACACAACTGCTATGGCCCCTCTCAGTTTCCGTGCTTACAGTCATTGTTTTACAGGTTTTGCGGGCAACTGTTGGAATTCTGTCAATTATTGCATTTCAGGTTTTTTTTCCTTCATTTCTGACTGAAATCAAACCATCTATATATCCACTGGGACTGGAAGATAAGCAGAGGTGACTTGGGCTGATTTTAGGAAAGACAGACAAGACAGAAACAGACGGAGGCTGGATGAAGTTGGTGGAGACGCCTGCCAAAAAATGTTTATTAATGACAGATCAGACCTACAGCTCAGACAGACTGGTAGCGTCAGAGACAGGTACTATATATAGGTATGTTCTGAAAATAGTCAACTAATACCCTCTGGAAGACACATTGAGACACATTACAGCCATTACACATCACACATATCGCCTCATGTCCCCCAGCTTAGCCTCCGACTGCCCGCCCCTACCCCTTGAGCCTTTACACCCAGTCAAGTCAGTCCTCTACAAAGAGGTTCTTCCTCTGTGGTGGAGCTTTCATTCGGTACATTCAGCGGTTCACAGATGACATCACATCCTTTTTCCCGTGAGTTGGAGTCTCTGACGTCCAGAGGACGCCAACGTCAACATTCATTTCTTCTTTAGAGTGCTTCCAGCTCCGCCTCGTCACAACAACCTATCACGCTAAACACCCCCACACACACACACACACACACACAGACACACGCAAACGCACAACGCAGCACAGCTAAAGGAACATGACGTTCGTGCAAAGATATGGAAAAGAAAATTTTAAAAAAATAAACGAACGACAAACAAATACAATTCAAACGGCAACAGCTACAAAAATCTACATTCAGCTACAACTCATTATAACGGGACAACGAGGAATCCAAATGAACGTGCAATAGTGCAATTTCTCAGTTCGAGCCAAGTCTTCTACTTCGTCTTCGGGTCGGGTCTTGCGACGCATCACGACCCGTCTGTTTCAGTAACGGCCTCGCCTCGCCGCACCTTTCCCTGAGCTCCCTCTGCTCTGGTCACGCAGCACCTGGTCCCATCGCTGCACACACACACACACACACACACACAGAGATGTCAATTGACAGCTCACAGAAACAAACCAGACTGCACACCCTAATCTGTGTGTTTGACGTCAAGTCAGTTGGCCATGCTGTCGGGGTGCTGACCCTGACACTGGTACCTTTGTCTCCCCCCCTCTCTCCCCCCCCTCTCTCCCCTCCCCTCTTGAGATCTGCTGGCAGTGGCTGCAGGGCCTAGGCCGGTTGACCAATCCGCTCTCTTTGGGCAGACAGAACTCCCCCACCCGCCACTGAGTAAAACTTGGAGGAAAAAAAAGGAAGTTGTGTAAACTGTCCAACCACCACTTACTACCACAGATAGTAGCTTCGAGATCCATCCCACATGGATCCAGTCAGCCCAGGAAGGGTTGTACCTCCTGGATATCACCCACCCCAGACTGTAGGACTGATGTCCCTACCTTGACAGAACCCCAGACTGTATGACTGATGTCCCTACCTTGACAGAACCCCAGCCTGTAGGACTGATGTCCCTACCTTGACAGAACCCCAGCCTGTAGGACTGATGTCCCTACCTTGACAGAACCCCAGCCTGTAGGACTGATGTCCCTACCTTGACAGAACCCCAGCCTGTATGACTGATGTCCCTACCTTGACAGAACCCCAGCCTGTAGGACTGATGTCCCTACCTTGACAAAACCCCAGCCTGTATGACTGATGTCCCTACCTTGACAGAACCCCAGCCTGTAGGACTGATGTCCCTACCTTGACAGAACCCCAGACTGTATGACTGATGTCCCTACCTTGACAGAACCCCAGCCTGTAGGACTGATGTCCCTACCTTGACAGAACCCCAGCCTGTAGGACTGATGTCCCTACCTTGACAGAACCCCAGCCTGTAGGACTGATGTCCCTACCTTGACAGAACCCCAGCCTGTATGACTGATGTCCCTACCTTGACAGAACCCCAGCCTGTAGGACTGATGTCCCTACCTTGACAAAACCCCAGCCTGTATGACTGATGTCCCTACCTTGACAGAACCCCAGCCTGTAGGACTGATGTCCCTACCTTGACAGAACCCCAGACTGTATGACTGATGTCCCTACCTTGACAGAACCCCAGCCTGTAGGACTGATGTCCCTACCTTGACAGAACCCCAGCCTGTATGACTGATGTCCCTACCTTGACAGAACCCCAGCCTGTAGGACTGATGTCCCTACCTTGACAGAACCCCAGCCTGTATGACTGATGTCCCTACCTTGACAGAACCCCAGCCTGTAGGACTGATGTCCCTACCTTGACAGAACCCCAGCCTGTAGGACTGATGTCCCTACCTTGACAGAACCCCAGCCTGTAGGACTGATGTCCCTACCTTGACAGAACCCCAGCCTGTAGGACTGATGTCCCTACCTTGACAGAACCCCAGCCTGTAGGACTGATGTCCCTACCTTGACAGAACCCCAGCCTGTAGGACTGATGTCCCTACCTTGACAGAACCCCAGCCTGTAGGACTGATGTCCCTACCTTGACAGAACCCCAGCCTGTATGACTGATGTCCCTACCTTGACAGAACCCCAGCCTGTATGACTGATGTCCCTACCTTGACAGAACCCCAGCCTGTAGGACTGATGTCCCTACCTTGACAGAACCCCAGCCTGTAGGACTGATGTCCCTACCTTGACAGAACCCCAGCCTGTATGACTGATGTCCCTACCTTGACAGAACCCCAGCCTGTAGGACTGATGTCCCTACCTTGACTTTACGTCCCATCCTGTCCCTCCACTTCTGCACAATGGAGCCTTCAATCAGCAGCAGCCTGCAGGACACACACGCACGTGTGTGAGGGTCAGACCAACACACACACACACACACACACACATGAGGGACAGACAGATACACACACATGTAAGGGAGACACACACGTAGGAGAGACAGACAGATGTCTTCGAGACTCAAAAACATGTCTCAGACGCACACAGGAGAATGAGTGTGTGTGTGCGTGTGTGGTTCTGACCTAGATCTCTCCTCGTTCTCGTAGCCCAGGATGATGTACTCCTCGTTGGCAGTGAGAGGAGGACAGAGGCACCCCGAGTTGTAGTAGAGGGTCACCGTCTCTCTGGGGATGTTGACCAGCGAAGACTTGAGCACGTCGCGCACCTCCACGATGGCGCTCAGGTCGTGGCTCCTGCTGCGGATCTCCTTGACGCGCGCACGGATCACTGGGAATCACCCGGCAGAGTCACTTCCACATAACTCACTTGACGCCACGCTGGTTCATTCGCGGCTTGGGATTCATTTACACCGCGGCCGATTGATTTAAGACACAGTAAATACTCGTTCGCGGGCCCATATGTCACGCTGACTGATTTGTTTGACAGGGACGTATTTCCCTCGAATCACTTCATTCTCTGGCTCTACTTTTTCTTTTCCCTTCCTCCAGAGCTCTCGCACTCCCTTCGAAACTCTTCCCCTCTCTCTCTCTCTCTCTCTCTCTCTCTCTCTCTCTCTCTCTCTCTCTCTCTCTCTCTCTCTCTCTCTCTCTCTCTCTCTCTCTCTCTCTCCCTCTCTCCCGCCCTCTCTCTCTCTATCTCTCTCTCTCTCCCCTCTGTCTCTCCCTCTCTCCCGCTCTCTCTCTCTCCCTCTCTCTCTCTCTCTCTCTCTCTCTCCCTCTCTCTCTCCCTCTCTCCCGCCCTCTCTCTCTCTATCTCTCTTTCTCTCTCCCTCTCTCTCTCTCTCCCCTCTCTCTCTCCCTCTCTCCCCTCTCTCTCTCCCTCTCTCCCGCCCTCTCTCTCTCTATCTCTCTTTCTCCCCCCCTCTCTCTCTGTCTCTCTCTCTCCCTCTATCTTTCTCTCTCCCTCTATCTTTCTCTCTCTCTCTATCTCTCTCTCTCTCTCTCTCTCTCTCTCTCTCTCTCTCTCTCTCTCTCTCTCTCTCTCTTGAACCCGTTCACTCTCCCTTTGGACACACTAGTTCCGTGGACGACATATTAAAGAGGACTCACCGTAGTTGTAGTTGTTCTTTAAGTAGGTTTTGAGACCTAGTCTGACTGTCTTGCACTTGCAGCGATCTGAAAGGACACATAACAAACAGTTGAGAAAACCCCAAAATGTAATCATGTCATCAACCGAATAAACACACTGTGAAACCACAAAAAAAAAAAACACAGGTCTCAGTCCTATGTGGAAGGACTTCAACAGGAATCTAAAAGTAATTCAAAAGCATTTTGTAACTGACTCGGCTTGAAGTGTCAGTTAGCCAGTATCCTTTTACCTCCATTGGTTCCTTTGCAGTGGACGTTGTGGGAGTCCATGGGGAAGTCAGGGGTCGACTCTGCACAGAACAAGCATGATAGTGACACCCAGGTCAGCATGGTGCAAAACTGAGGTAACACAGTCAGGTTCCAACATGGGTTAGCCTACATCTGGTTCTCTCACCTGGAGAGCACTTGGATGGGTCCTGGTAGTATGGATTGTCTGAGGAAAAGAGAGGAATGATTTATACCAGCAGTACTAACAGTCAGGTGTAACAGATAAATCGGGAGAAACCGACTTTACATCAGCCATCATGTTCATCACTGTCCTACCGGGTCCTTCAGCTTTCACAATAGCCTCGGGGGAGATGCACACTCCTCGGTCATATACCGGCAGGTCCTCGCAGGCCAGACTTTCGGGCCAGGTGTGGTTGTACCGTTTCATAACCGGCTCGCAGCCGCACTTGGCCCGCTCGCACACCGACTTGCAGGGCTTGATCGGATCGTGCTGGAAGTCTATGGTGCAGATAGGCGCGTACATGGCACACAGGAAAAAGAGAAGATCCGCGCTGCACCCAGTGCCAAGGAGACCCTCGAACTGCTCTATGGCCAGGACGGCGTTAGCCTGGGTGCTGTGGTGGAGGTGGTTCGGCATCTTGGTCATGTTCCACGGCATGGACCGGCAGAGCGGGATCCGGATGGGCTCGCACGCTGCGGCCGAGGCGCGAGGCACCCCGAACATACAGGTAACGGCGAGGAACGAGATGTAGAGCTTGTAAGAAAACATTGTTGATAGATTCACACAGGTGTCTCCAAAACTGCAAAACAGTCGTCTCGCTTCAATGACCTGGTTATACAAACTGATGCGGAGCAATTCAATGCGCAATCGTAAAAACAGAACGCTGCTGCGTAAAGTTTGAGTCAATCTACCCAAACAGGCACCAACTTTGCGTCACGTTGAAAAACAATTGAAAGCAGAAGAGGAAAATTCATTTTTTAAATCAAAAACGTGTATGTCTGAAATCTCAAAGTTGTAGATTCCAACACGCTTCGCTGTTTGGCTTATTCCACTGGCGCGCGTGTTCTCATTGTGGACGGAGCGGACGGGATGGGCGGCACGAGCACTTCTCCGGTTTGCGCTGCAGTGGTTTGCTCGCCGCTCGCGGGAGTGACCTCACTCTGCGGGACCAGCTTTTTTCTACTCTTGCACCTTCCCCCTCGAGCCTCGTGCACGTTCCCTCTCCAGCCCACCTCCACAAACTCGTTGTACTGTGTGGTAGGTCTACTCGTTCCTTAGACTTCTTTACGAAAGGACACGTGTTTTATTACATTCTGACAACAACAAAAAAGTTACGAAATCCTCAGTACACCACAGGAGGCAGCTTTAATCAGGCCAGAAGCTAGCCAACGTTCTCCATGTCGGGAGTGGGAGCAGAGAAGCCGAGGCTACAGTGCTGCTTATTAACGACTAGCTTGCGAGCACATAGGGCAGGTGTGAATTGACTTTGTTGACACAGTCGTCAAGAGACAAAGAGCTTGTGGAGGAATGAACAGAATGATTAGGGCTATGGGGAGGTGGTGTGTGTATTATCATCCTTGGGTGGGGCTGGTGGTGGGAAGGGGTGAGGGTTGTGGCCCAGGTGGTTTGGACCCACCCTGCTATGATAAAGAGGATGATATGGTCATGGGTTAGCAGCCCAAAATGCTATTCTCAGACGGAGAGGTTTTGTTTTAATGGGAAGACTTTGGGTTGAGGAGGTTCCTGTACTAGTGGGCAGCTGGCCTTGAGTATTGGTCAAACTGCTATCAAAATATCCCTCTTGGAGTGGCCGTCTTCATGGCCACCACCAACTGTCCAGTGAAGAGGGGGGAGGGGGAGGGGAGGTTGTGGTGGAGGGAGGTTGGGGTGAGGGGGTTGATGTGTGTTTGATGTCAGTGGGTAGCGCAGAAGTGGTCCTGCAAGGCTGACTTCCTTACCAATATTTAGACAGTTAAAAACAGCCATGAATACTTCACCCTGTGGGGAGTTCTGTGGGCTGCATACCAAAATATAGCTCCAGGAGACTCCCATGTCCAGGTCCCTGGGTTCTGAACGGACAGAACTACAACAGACTCAACCCAACACCACTTGAAGCAGACCCAACACCACCACCAGACCCAACACCACCACCAGACCCAACACCACCACCAGACCCAACTTCACAGCTAGATCCAACACCACCACCAGACCCAACACCACCACCAGACCCAACTTCACAGCTAGATCCAACACCACCACCACACCCAACACCACCACCAGACCCAACACCACCACCAGACCCAACACCACCACCAGACCCAACACCACCCCCAGACCCAACTTCACAGCTAGATCCAACACCACCCCCAGACCCAACACCACCCCCAGACCCAACACCACCCCCTGACCCAACACCACCCCCTGACCCAACTTCACAGCTAGATCCAACACCACCCCCAGACCCAACATCACCCCCAGACCCAACTTCACAGCTAGATCCAACACCACCCCCAGACCCAACACCACCCCCTGACCCAACATCACCCCCAGACCCAACTTCACAGCTAGATCCAACACCACCCCCAGACCCAACATCACCCCCAAACCCAACTTCACAGCTAGATCCAACACCACCCCCAGACCCAACACCACCCCCTGACCCAACATCACCCCCAGACCCAACTTCACAGCTAGATCCAACACCACCCCCAGACCCAACATCACCCCCAGACCCAACTTCACAGCTAGATCCAACACCACCCCCAGACCCAACACCACCCCCTGACCCAACTTCACAGCTAGACCCAACACCACCACCAGACCTAAAACCACCCCCAAACCCAACACCAACACCACCCCCAGACCCAACAACACAGCTAGACCCGTGGCCTAAAATAGTCATGAGCTGTATTTTTGACCTCCTGACGAGATCTCCAAATTGTAAACAACAAAAGAGGCTTCTTGTGTCTTGGTTAGAAAGAACAGTCAAATCTCTCGGTCTGGAGTCACCGACAGCAGCTGAATCGGAACATCAAACAATCTGGTTGGGTACTGTTGGAGCCTGGCGCTTATTCCCATTTGAATACGGTTGAACACACTCCCACAAGCTGTTAGAAGAAGACACGCTCGCACACACAGAAGACTGGTTCTCATTAAGTTCAGACTGCCTCAGTGGAATAGTTGAGGCATCAAGACAAGACGTACATCAGGTCTGCATTTCGCTCCACACTCCAACAAATATTACCATCTGGGACTCTCCACAATATTTAGTTACTAGTCACTTAGACCAAAGCAGTTAAAGATGCTGTGCTTTGCACAGTTTGGCAGAACATTCAAAGGAGCATGAGTCTCATAGATGCACATAACGAGGTCCAGGCTAAAGACAGATCGACTATGTCGTGAAATTCAACAACAACTTTCTCACGTTGTGAATCCTTTGATTCGATTCCTGTCTTCCGTGATGTGTTTTCAACAGTTCCAGTTTATCCTCCATGGTCTTTCCTAGACTCCTTTGTCCTAGTCCCTCAACGCCTTCCGACATCTCATTGGCGGAGAAGGTCTGAGGCCCCTCCCTTCAGAGCTTTTCATCCAATGTGTGTGTAGAAGGAAGTGAGAAATGGTGCGCTGTGGAGAACCTCAAAGGGGAGACAGGACTCCAGGGGGTCTAACAACCAAGGAGCCGTCTTATTGCGCAAATCGGTTAGAACAATAGAGAAACTGCCAACGACAATCAGTGTGAGAACAGGAACTTTGAGTTTAATTCCACCCTGGTCATCTGGCCTTCTTCTGTTATCTTTACCAGGGTGTGTGTGCAAGGGGGGTGACTCTGGCTTTCCATTAACCAGAGCCCATTGCGGTCTCCCGCACACTGTAGGCTTAAAAAGCAGTGGACAAGATACACACACACACAGATATACAAACCTGAGAATGAGCAGTCTAATAACAGTATTGCTGTAGTCTCTCACATTTATCCTGCTCCAGCCAACAGGGGTTTGCTAAACTAAGCTAGCGATACTTACTCTGGGCCATTAGTTTAACCACTCTGGTATAAACTAGCTGAGTCACCTGTCAGGGTTCTATAGGCTAAACCATAAACTGCCAATCTAAATGCATTAAAGTATGTGTGTGTGCGTGAGAGAGAGAGAGAGTGAGAGAGAGTGAATGCAAGCAAGAGAGCATTACAGCATTCTTTAATCAATTCTGCGTCCCAACTGAATCACTGGGTGGTTTTGGTTCGATATGTGGCAGAGTAAATCTCAGCTTTGTGCTGGGATGTGTGTGTGTGTGTGTGTGTGCACGTGTGTTCTTATAATCGTGTGTGAGAGTGTGTGTGTGTGTCTTTAAGACATGTATGTCTAGTAGAGTTATGAGACTGTGGATGGGTCACCAGAAGCTTCAGCCTCACTGATTACTGAGGTCGTTTATAAGAGGCTGTAGAGGTTTGCAGACGTTCAAATCGACTGGGAGAGACTGGAGTAGACTGCGACAGACTGACTAAAGAGACTGGAGAGATAAGAGAAGCTGGAGTGGATGACAGAGACTGGAGAGGTGAGTAGATGCTATTTGGCCCACCAAACCCTCCACCTCCCTACCTTCCTGTTCCAAGGTAAAGCCCTCCACCTCTCTAACTTCCTGTTCCAAGGGGAAGCCCTCCACCTCCCTAAATAACTTCCTGTTCCAAGGGGAAGCCTTCCACCTTCCTAACTTCCTGTTCCAAGGTGAAGCCCTCCACCTTCTTAACTTCCTGTTCCAAGGTGAAGCCCTCCACCTCCTTAATTAACTTCCTGTTCAAAGGGGAAGCCCTCCACCTCTCTAAATTCCTGTTCCAAGGGGAAGCCCTCCACCTCCCTAACTAACTTCCTGTTCCAAGGGGAAGCCCTCCACCTCCCTAACTTCCTGTTCCAAGGGGAAGCCTTCCACCTCCCTAACTAACTTCCTGTTCCAAGGGGAAGCCCTCCACCTCCCTAACTAACTTCCTGTTCCAAGGGGAAGCCCTCCACCTCCCTAACTAACTTCCTGTTCCAAGGGGAAGCCCTCCACCTCCCTAACTAACTTCCTGTTCCAAGGGGAAGCCCTCCACCTCCCTAACTAACTTCCTGTTCCAAGGGGAAGCCCTCCACCTCCCTAACTAACTTCCTGTTCCAAGGGGAAGCCCTCCACCTCCCTAACTAACTTCCTGTTCCAAGGGGAAGCCCTCCACCTCCCTAACTAACTTCCTGTTCCAAGGGGAAGCCCTCCACCTCCCATCCATCTGACATGGCTGGCCTAGTGCTTTCTGGGATACAGGGACTTTCCATCATATTTCTGTCACCGGGCCGGCCTTCCAACTCATCAGGGAAAAGTGAGGAAGAGAACACTTGGAGCAGAGGGGAAGAGAGTCTTAGATACACACGCATGTGAACTGACCCATATGCAGACACACACATTATCACACACGAACACACACATAAACACACAACCTTCAATATTTCAACACGCCTGTCACCCAGTTTAACCGCAGTTCAAGTTTAACCAAATTACTGGCTAGCAGGAGGATTTTCAGTGGAAACAGAAGGGGTGCTGGCCAATAGGAAAGCTCACTCTGGTGGGAAAGACGTTTGACCCAACAATAAGGCAGAGAAAAAAACTGCTCAGATATTAAAACATTATTCAGAAACTCACGAAACGTCCGTGTTTATCAAGCCTCCCCTGACCTCAACCCTGACCCCCCCCCTCCATCCTCTTCCTCCTCCCCTCCCTCGCTGCAATATCATAAATTCAGAGGTGGAAGTTGGGGTGTGTGTGTGTGTGTGTGTGTGGGGGGGGGGGCAGGAACAGAGACCTGGTGTCTGGAGGACCACAGCAGGGAGACGATGAAGACCTTCTTCATGAATACTGAATCAAAAGGAACCCTTCAAAACACCACGAGAGCCTGGTTGGTTGTGAACGAACAGTGTGGGTCAGACAGTCACTGATGCTGCATTCTCCTGCGAAAACACATCAAGCAGCCCCACAGAGAGACAGCACTCTGCCACAGCCGCCACCTGAAATCTTACCATTGATTACGTTTCGATGGGTGCTGTGGAATAACACGCTCCTAAGTGATTGGTTAGGAGACGAGGATAATGATGATGATGATGGTTGAATGCCCCAGCCTTGTTCCCGGCATTCCTTGCCCTCTCCTTCGTCAACATGGTTCCTGTTAGCGGCGCATACGGAACACGCCACTCGCTAGCCTCTGGACACGCAGTCTCCCCTTTGCCTCTCACCACAGCTGATTAGGAATCAGATACCAAACTGATTTTCGGACTCCAATTGCTTTCAGATGTGGAGGGAAGCGTTTGCATGTGAGGGACTGCTGAACGCCAGCCAACGCTGCTTTCACACAGTCTGTGGGCCCTGGGGAAGCAGCCACCAATTAGAATCCTCGGAACCGTTGGAAAAACATTCCTAACCTTCTGTCAGTGCTGGAACTGGGGCTGTGGAGGAAGGGTGAGGAAGGGGGAGGAAGGGGGAGGAGAGGAGCCCGGGAGGAGGAGAGGTGAACGCGAGGAGAAACGGAGGAGAGGGGGCTGGGTGGTGGCGAGGGGGAAGAGGCGAGGAGCCGAGCTGAGGAAGGTCAGCCTGGAGGAAGACAGCAGCAGGCAGGATCATCCTTCCCCAGCCTGCTCGACTGCTCATCTCACCCACCATGGAGTGGGAACAGAGACAACAAACCTATTACCTTCCCAGAGGAAGGGTGCATGTGTGTGTGTGTGTGTGTGTGTGTGTGTGTGTGTGTGTGTGTGTAGTCAGCTACTCCTCAGGAGTGAAGGTGTGTTCCTTGACTGCAAACGCACACAAACACACACACACACACACACATGCGTAAACACACATTCCGGCATTCAAAACAAATTTTCTTCAGATTAAAGGGGGACTGTGTGACATAGCAGAGAGCTTATCCAGCCCAGGCAGCCGCTCCTGTAAAGGAAAGGCCCTGGCCCCCTGCCCTGTCGGCTGCATTAGAGCTGACTTAGGCCCTGATGAAACCCAAACACCAGCAGTGGGAGGCCATGAGGCAGCTTATCCTGACCGGCCTCACAGACAGACTACAGACCAGGAGACCAGTCTAATAAACAGGCAGACAGACAGACAGACAGACAGACAGACAGACAGGCAGACATACAGGCAGGCAGGCAGGCAGGCAGGCAGGCAGGCAGGCAGGCAGGCAGGCAGGCAGGCAGGCAGGCAGGCAGGCAGGCAGGCAGGCAGGCAGGCAGGCAGGCAGGCAGGCAGGCAGGCAGGCAGGCAGGCAGGCAGGCAGGCAGGCAGGCAGGCAGCCTTCTGGAGCAGCTTAACCACCTACTGAGAATCCCAACATCCTGAGACAAAACAGATCAACTTGCTCCGACATGCCGGTCAACTAAACCGTGGCCTTGTTTCTGTTTTTCCCTGCCCACCACACTGCTTGTGTTTGCCTCAGTGTCTCTAAGTGTGTTTTGGTGTGTGCGGCGTGCATTTCTCTGTTCCTCAAGCGATAGCCAAAGGTTCAAACAACGTCAGCTTTGAGTAAGAGCAACGAAGACGTCAAATGACCTGTGCCGAACCCCCCTGTATCGTGATGCCAAGGCTGACCTGTGCTGACCTGTAGCTGAAGCTTGGTGATCTTTTACTGTTACCATAAACTGCTGTTCAAAGCTCTCTGTGCAAGATGGAAATATTCTTGGAAACATTTCGTGCTTTTCCAACATAAATAAAGTGTGCAGCTGTCCAAAAACCACGCAGAGTGGACAGAGGAAGAGGAGCCCGCCGAGAGAGGGAGTTTGTTCTTTGAATAAGTGAAATCCAAGCCTTCTATGGCTAAATAAATCTGTTTTATTCCTTTAAGTGCTTCGAGGCTGCCCCTCTCTGGCTCTCTCGGAACCAACCCTCTCCTCTCCGGGCTCTTCTCCCTCGCATGAGAACCCCTGTGGGGCCGTCTTCTGGGGCTCCGGCCGCTGGGAGCTCCAGGAGGTTTAGCAGGAGAAAGAAAAACATCCATGGAGAGGCTGGCTGGCCCGGAGCACATGTCACTGGTACGCACTTCATGTCCCGAGTTTGAGTATGAGTGTTAGACGGCTCAACAGCACATTTCATAAATCAGGCCTGGTCTGTGTTCGTCTGCAGGATAGACCTACTGGCACAAACACTTCAGATAGACACGCAGGTCGACTCGTAAACACTGCAGCGTGTTCATTCAGTGATATGTCACCATAGGGCTGACTTGGTAACCACTTGTTACATTGGAGGCCTGCTGGTTCCAGATATTCAGCCTGCTCTTCCTCATGGTGTGGGTGTGTGTGTGTGTGTGTGTGTGGGTGGGTGTGGGTGTGCTTCCTCGACCACAAACGTCACTTCTGGATTGCATGCACAGCCTTACCATCTAGAGACACAGCACTGCCAAACAGCTGTCTACCCAACACACGCACAAGCTCTGGAAAAACTGAGAGCTTTCGATATGGCGTGAAAACCTCCGAGAAGAGCAACCAGACGCACACATTTGGACGAGACGTCGGCGGGGGAAAGCTGTGAAAGTGTTGATTCCATCATGTTCCTCTGGTTTTCAGCATCCAGCCAACTGCCAGCTCGCCCACAGGCCCTTGCCAAGCTAGCCAGGAAATGGAGGGGCGAGCTAGTTTGTCAGGACACGGGGATACTAGGAAACATGGCCGTTCTCTAAGAAGCCGAGTCCAGCCACCCCTCCAGACCCCCCCCCCCCCGCCCCCTCCGGCCCTGCAGAGTCGCAGACCAACAGCCTGACAGAGGATAACAAACACACACATCGGAGGGAGGAAAAGGAGAATCTTTTCGCACAGTACTGCTGGGCGTCTTCATCACGTTGAGGGTTATTTCGAGGTCTGACAGATGCGCCAGAGTACGAAGGTAATATAGCTGAGGAGATGCATGTGTAGAGCTGCTCATACAGTCGTCAGCTGTTCCTCAGCCGGCTGTTTAAATACTTCCTAAATGTGTTTTGTCCTGGCAAACCCAACGGTAGACTTGCACACACACTCACGCACACGCACGTATGCACGCACACACATGCAAACACACTCACTCAAGCACACACACACACATGCACACAGTCTCACACACACACACACACACACACACACACACACACACACATAGGCATTCACACACATGGAGCAGAAAGGTTTGTGTTGGTGGCTGGGTGTTTTCTCAGTGGTGTGAAGGAGAGTTGGCTGTGTGCGGAGCAGCAGAGGAGAAGCCCAGAGAGCTGAGAAAATAGTTGTTCAGCTGTGGGAACATAGAGGCTATTCCATAAATGGCAGCTCCCTCCCAACTCCTCGGCTGTCCTCCTGCCTCTCCTTTCGCTTTCCTAGTCTTCTCCTCTCCTCTTCTCCTTTCCTCTCTCCTCTCTCCTCTTCTCCATTCCTCGTCTCCTATCGCCTCACATCTCCTTTCCCCTCTCCTCTCTTCCCCTCCTCTCTCTTCCCCTCTCCGCTCTCTTTTCTTCCCCTCCCTTCCCCTCCCTTTTCCTCTCTCTTTTCCTCTCCTCCCCTCCCCTCACCTCTCCTCTCTCTTTTCCTCTCCTCCCCTCTCCTCCCCTCTCCTCTCTTCTTCTCCCCTTTCCTCTCCTCTCTTCTCCTCTTCCCCTCTCCTCTCCCCTCCCCTCTCTTCCCCTCCCCTCTCCTCTCCTCTCTCTTTTCCCCCCCTCTCCTCTCCTCTCTCGTTTCCTCCCCTCTCTTCCCCTCTCCTCTCTTCTCCACCTCTCCTTTCCCTTTTTCATTTCTTCTCCTCTCCACTTCTCCTCTCTTCTATCCTCTACTCTCTTTCCCTCTGATTTCCTCTCCTCATCCTGGCCCCAGACTAGGACCACACTTTAGTCTCTCTGAGGGACTTGTGGTCTTGGGGGGGGGGGGGAACTGATTTATTTGGGGGTGGATAAAAGGAAAGACAGTTCCTAAACCAACAGAGCTTCAAAGAGGAATATTTATTGTCATTCATTTCAAATTCATCTTACAGTAAAGTAAAGCCAGGGCCGAAGTCCCGAAAAGTCAGTGAGTCATGTTACTGAGAGCCAGACAGCCTTCCTCGTTTGCTTCTGGGTTTCCTGGAGTACAGTCCCCTTCTATGTATGAGGTATAGAGATGTGACACGGCCCTACGTGCAAGCCTCTATAAGAATATGAGGCATCATTCAGTTCTGTATAGATGAGATTCTATATCTCTATCTATGGACGCAGTCAACTTTTGCATTTTAGAGGTCAATTAGAAAGCACAGAGCAGAACTCAATTCCTCACCGGTGTGTGTGTGTGTGTGTGTGTGTGTGTGCGTGTGTGTGTGTGTGTGGGGGGGGGGGGGGGGAGGGCAGGGCATCCCTCCAGGGTACATCTCCTCCTATTTTAAACACTACCACCTCATTACTGAGGGCTAATTAGCCCTGATGAGCTCAGGGCAACCTGAGCTGCTGGCCGCAGGCTCCCTCCCCCCTCACCCTCTCCTCCCCCCACACCCTCTCCTCCCCCCTCACCCTCTCCCCCCCCCCACACCCTCTCCTTCCCCCTCACCCTCTCCTCCCCCCTCACCCTCTCCTCCCCCCACACCCTCTCCTTCCCCCTCACCCTCTCCTCCCCCCTCCGCCTCTCCTCCCCCCTCACCCTCTCCTCCCCCCTCACCCTCTCCTCCCCCCTCACCCTCTCCTCCCCCCACACCCTCTCCTTCCCCCTCACCCTCTCCTCCCCCCTCACCCTCTCCTCCCCCCACACCCTCTCCTTCCCCCTCACCCTCTCCTCCCCCCTCACCCTCTCCTCCCCCCTCACCCTCTCCTCCCCCCTCACCCTCTCCTTCCCCCTCACCCTCTCCTCCCCCCTCACCCTCTCCTCCCCCCTCCGCCTCTCCTCCCCCCTCACCCTCTCCTCCCCCCACACCCTCTCCTTCCCCCACACCCTCTCCTCCCCCCTCACCCTCTCCTCCCCCCTCACCCTCTCCACCCCCCTCACCCTCTCCTCCCCCCTCACCCTCTCCACCCCCCTCACCCTCTCCTCCCCCCACACCCTCTCCTTCCCCCTCACCCTCTCCTCCCCCCTCACCCTCTCCTCCCCCCACACCCTCTCCACCCCCCTCACCCTCTCCTCCCCCCTCACCCTCTCCTCCCCCCACACCCTCTCCTTCCCCCTCACCCTCTCCTCCCCCCTCACCCTCTCCACCCCCGTCACCCTCTCCTCCCCCCTCACCCTCTCCTCCCCCCACACCCTCTCCTCCCCCCTCACCCTCTCCACCCCCCTCACCCTTTCCACCCCCCTCACCCTCTCCTCCCCCCTCACCCTCAGCCCCACCCTCCGGCCCCCCCTGGACACACTGGGCTCATCTGCCTGATGGCCGCCCTGCAATCTGAACCAGCACAGCCTCCCTCCCCTGACACCAGAAACTCCACACACACACACACACAGGGGGTTAACACGAAGGGAAAGAGTGGACACGAGTGGAAATGTAGATCAAATGTAGATGAAGACGAGACATGGATGGATCGGCAGAGAGAGAGAGAGAGAGAGAGAGAGAGAGAGAGAGAGAGGAGAGAGAGAGAGAGAGAGAGAGATAGGGAGAGAGAGAGAGAGGGAGAGAGAGAATGAGGGAGAGAGGGAGAGACAGAGAGAGAGAGAGAGAGAGAGAGAGAGAGAGAGAGAGAGAGAGAGAGAGAGAGAGAGAGAGAGAGAGAGAGAGACAGAGACAGAGACAGAGAAAGACACACAAAAAGAGAGAGCTAGAGGGAGAGAGAGACAAAGAGAGATAGAGTGAGAGAGAGATAGATAGAGGAAGAGAGAGGCAGAGCGAGAAAGACAGAGGAAGGGAGAGAGAGGCAGAGAGAGACTGCTTGTACTCTATCTCCATCTAGTGGTGAGCAGCATGTCCCACTGCCAGTGGTGATCATGGATCTCCACAGATCACTCTACTCACTGTCCAAATCCCCTGAATCCCACGGCTTCAGATGAACATGCTAACTTTGTGCTGCACCATCGTCTCACGGGCCAGCACACGCACATACATGCACATACAAATCCTGTGAAAGCAATGGTCGCCGTACCAATTTACAATCCGTTGATTTAGTGTCGTTTCTGACCAGAAAAGACGTCAAGGCAGTGAGGTGGTTAGACGGCCACAGGGCCCTATAGCCGAAAGGCTGTCCATCTGCTGCGTACTGCGAGCAGGCAGGTGGGGTGAGTGAGAGAGTGCAGGTCTCACCTTTCAGTCTGGGTTTCCTCGAGACTTCAGGGAACTGGAGAGTGTGTGTCTGTGTGTGTGTACGTGCGTGCGTGCGTGTGTGCGCGAGGGTGGCAGTGAGTCAGTTACGCCGAGACACGGAGGAGACCACATCTATACTCGCAAAGGGGAACTGCTCCAGCCTTTCATTCCAGCCTGACCCGTCACTGACAAGTCAACAAAGCAGCCTCGACACCACCAGACCCGGTTCCTCCTCCAAACCTACCGGCCTCCACCAGCCAGGACCCAGCCTTCTCACGGCCCCGGACCCAGCCCCTCCCCGCCCAGACGCCCCACACCAGACCCATGAGATGCAGTCTCTGGCCCAGGAGATCCAGAGCTTCTCCAAGGCCAAGCTGAGGAAGCAGTGCACCCGCGTGACCTCGCTGAGCGGACGCAGGATCATCGAGACGTGGAAGGGCTCCACGGTCCACGTGGTGGAGGACGTGGCCCAGCCGGAGACCCCTTGCGGATACGTACCGGACCACAGCTGGGACCTGCAGGTGGGGTTGGTCAAACCATTCCTGCTTCTGGGTGAGTGCTGAAGATACAACCTACTGCACGCTGCCGTAGGGAAAAGATTTCTTGGCTGTGGGATTAGTAAAGCACCCTAGATGGGTTGTGAACGAACATGGGTGAGTGTAGAAGGTAGAAAATACTTGGTGTTTTTTCCGACCCAGAAAACACCAATGTGGCTCCAGTTAGAAAAGACTAATCAATTTGTTTGGAATAAGAGAGACACGTTGGTGTCGCTTTGCAGCAACTCCTTCTCACACAGACAAGAATGATATCAAACTTACAGATCCTATTTGATATAATATTGGATGAGAATAGATGACGATGTAACTTCTCAGACATGTTCAGCTGCAACGGACTTTGATCAGTTGTCTGATCCCGTCTTCCTCCTCCCTCCTCCCATCCACTCATCTCCCAACTTGCCCTCCTCCTCTCTCCCTTTCATGCGACACTATAGGTTCACAAGATGCTGCTAACGATTTCAGCACTTTGAGGAAACACAAGGTAGGGCTCGGTCCAGAGCGCCAATCACCCCGTCGCGCTCTCCTCTCGTCTTGTCCGAGGACGGTCTATCCCCGCGCTGCTGGGTTGTGTTGGATGGTGGCGTGTGACAAATGCTCCCCCTGCGCCCCCCATCCCTCTCCCCCCCCTGTCCCCCCACCCCTCTCCCCCCGTCCCCCCCCCCGTCCCCCCACCCCGCCCCAGGTGTCCCACATCCTGAACGTGGCGTACGGCGTGGAGAACGCCTTCCCCGACCTCTTCATCTACAAGAGCGTGAGGATCCTGGACCAGCCGGACACGGACATCACCTCCTACCTCCAGGAGTGCTCCCAGTTCATAGACCAGGCCCACTCAGAGGTAACAGCGCTCCTCCTGTTGGGGCTGCTTTGGGCCCTGCGTTGCACTCCTCTCCCCCTCAGCCGCCGTTCTCCTCTCTCTGGCCAGCCTAAATAATAGATGGGGAGTTTTCACCTTGCATTATTAAAAGCCCTTGTAGAAAGATCATATCACGACGGGCCTTTGTGTGTCATACAACCTTTTACCAACTTGCCCTGCTGCCCGGCCCAACCTGACACTGGGCCCGTCTAGCGCCAGCTGGGTTTATGATTACAGGCTGTGATGAGGCAACGTTTCCATGGAGGTTGTGAAGTGGAAGGGAGTAATGGCTAGCTGCTCTGTCACCTGTGATGCAACAGTAACTCCAGCTCTACTCACAAAGCCTTGTTGCTTTTAGCTAAGTGGGAAATCCGTCTCTAATTTGACAACCTGTCATTTTGCCCCTGTGGTTGATTAGTTAGTGTGCTGCTAATGAGCAGGGTTACTAAGAGAAGAGGGTAATGTGGCCCTGTAACCGATCCCGCTTGGGCTCAGGCCATATTTCTGACGTATTTCGGGCTGTGAGGAGTTTAACCAAAGTCTAAACTACATTTCCCATGATGCTTCTGGTCAGTCCATTTGGCTGTCTGAACTGTAAACTACTAAGTCTAAACTACATTTCCCATGATGCTTCTGGTCAATCCATTGGCGGTCTGAACTGTAAACTACCAAGTCTAAACTACATTTCCCATAATGCTTCTCGTCAATCCATTGGGTGTCTGAACTGTAAACTACCAAATATAAACTACATTTCCCATAATACTTCTGGACTCTACTAAACTACTGTCAAGCTATACTTTCCATAAATTTAAACTACACTTCCCATAATGCTACTTTACTGGTATTCCTATTGCAGTGGGATCAGTGATAAGTTACAGGACACTAGAGAACAGGAACGATTGTAAAGAACAATCCCTAATATAAAGATTTTTCCAGAGCCCACCCCTGAACTACAGTAACCCTAACCAGTCTACACCCTTCTTCCAGAACTATGTTAACATTATCCAGCCCTGTCCTTATGCTAGTCCTTACCCTATCCTATTCACCCCACAGAAAGGCGTGGTTCTGGTCCACTGTAACGCTGGAATCTCGCGGGCGGCCTCCATCGTCATTGGCTACCTGATGTTGAAGGAGGGTCAGCCATTCGACCGGGCCTTCTCTGCAGTGAAGTCTGCCCGCCCCGCCACCTGCCCCAACCCCAGCTTCCTGGAGCAGCTTCGGGGCTTCAGCCCCACAGCGCTCAAGGGTCAGGTCAACGGCACCGACCACGCCTGACGAGGGAGAACCTGGGTGGTGCCAGATTCAGATACAACAGCCAAAACTGAGCTGTCCCCTTCCAAAAAACGCAATGCTTGTTTTGAAACGGCAAAATCCCAGATAGGAAACTTTAATGGTTTGATAGTTTGAATCGATAAAACACCTTATTGTGGAACTGGGAGACATTCTAAAGGTTCACAATTGTAAAACTGCTATCAGTCTTAGCTGTTGTATCTCAATATGGCCGAAAGGATCACAAGCAGAAAGGTCTTAAAGACCAGAGAGACGTCAGAGAGACCAGTCGGACCCACTCTTTGTGTAACAGGAGGGGAATGTTATGATACTGTATGATAGAGGACCACACTGTCCAAGAAAAAGAAAAAAAAACTGTCCATATAACACCAATACAGACAATATATATCAATTTCAATAACGATCTACAAACCTAACTACTCATCTAGCTATCCAGCCTCTCTAAGCTGTTCCCTAACCAGTGGTTGCATTTGAGTGCGTGAAGTATGTAGGAGAGAATATGATGATCCGCTTCTTTTACTAGGACAACCTCCTCATATTCTACTGTAACTCATGAGAGAATTCCTCATTACCAAACAGATCATACAAATGTTACAGGTATCCTTCATGATTTTGTAGTATACATTAATAGGAGGTAGTATTTTTTGATGTTATCTTTAGATAGTTTTTTTTTTTTTGTATTGCAAGCCTCTGTCCTGTTCTACTAGATTTATTACCGTCTAGAGTTTAACTACTATTGTTTTTACTGTAGGCTAATTGATGTCATGAAATAAATTGTTTAATAATGTGCTTTGTTTTAAACTAAAACGACAAATTGAAACGCGTATCTGGCTCTTATTATTTTCCATTAGAGTTTAACTGTGGGTCAGTTCGAAGCTGTTCATAGTCCGGTTAATATTAGCCTATGTCAAAAAGATCTTTCGGGGTTCAGAAAGGAAAAAAAATAAAAAAAAATACCAACGTTAACATGTTATTAACATTTCTTCATAGAATAATATTAATCTCAGTAGAAAATGTAACGCTTTGAGTTGCCTAATATGAGTAGCCTAATGGAGGTGACAAGTGGTTCCTCAAGGATAGAGGCGATCTACTCATCCGCAGGAGAATAGGGTGCTGTATTCCCCGGTCTATCTGGACTCCCACACAGTCCAGCAGTTTGGCGTGTGTGACTGCTGCAGCAGGACTATAGCAAACACAGACTAATTCCATACTCCTCGTGTGCATTTCACACCAAGCAGGTGAACCGATGGCCTCTTCAACAACGTGATGATCGTTCGTGTGCTGCCGCACCGCTCGAGCTGACCGACAGACCTCGTGGATTTTGACAGTCCACATGGGCACTCTCTCCTCCACGCTGACGAGACGGAAAACTGCCATTGTTACATTTAAGGACAGGGATCCGGTACTCGCAACGACCGAGGACGGGGTTGACGGTCCAAATACGGTCTTTAAAAGAGAAGTTTACAAGGTCACGGGAGGAGTTCAAAAGGTGTCAGTCATCAGCGAGGAAGGCAAGTGCTGAAACTTTAGTTGCCCTGGCAGTGCGGCTCTGTATGGTTCAAAGCGGATGAATAGGGATTCAAGTTACCCTGTATCAGTGAAGAATATCTTTTTAATGTAGGTTGTATCATGTATATTCTGGGTACGGGTATTGGGTACACAGTACCGCTGCATATCTGCCAGGGAAACGCTATGAAGCAAGTACACGTAGATCAGCCAGGCATAGATATACTGTAGTAGATGAAGTAGCTCTGTTAGATATGTGATATTTAGTAGACACTGCGAAGGATCCCATATAAATAGCCAATAACAGTGGACGAGTTGAGGGTCACATGCTGAGCCCTGAACAAGTGTGTTTGCCATGGTAACCCTGCGGGCATATCAATTGCATGTAGATGCTGTGCTGTAGTTGGTGTTATTTTTGTTATTATTGTCATCTCTTGGAGCACATGGTAATGACTGCCACTCACAGAGCTGTTAGCGGTCTAGTGGACCATGACTGTGGGAGGAAGAGGGGGGAGGGGGAGGGAGGACAGGTTGGCGTGCATTCAGGCTGGAGGAAGGCAGGGCTGGCTCTTGGCGGAGGAGGGCGAAGGGGGCTGCTGCGGGGGGCAGGGGGGGCGGCTGAGAGGGGCAGGGGGGGCTGCTGCGGGGGGCAGGGGGGGCGGCTGAGAGGGGCAGGGGGGGCTGCTGCGGGGGGCAGGGGGGGCGGCTGAGAGGGGCCGAGGGGACACGTGGAGGAGGCAGGGAACAATGCAGTAGAATTCATTAGCCCTCCTCTCCGCTCTGGCGGTGGCAGCCAGGGCCGCTCGGTCACCACTCAGCCCCTCACTCCAACCCCCCCCCGTTCAGCCTGCCGGGAAAGCAATTAAAGATGTCTCCGCCTAATGAGGGCAAATTAAGACGAGTGAATCCAGCCTCTTCGTCCTCCAATCAGAGATAAGGGTTGTTGGGGGGGGGTTTTGGGATTTGGACCTAGGTCAAAGACCCAGTTTCCTGCATCGCTAGTTCTGACTCGGCCCCAGAGACAGTCTGCTATCCTGAGGAACCCTCGGTGTTTCCACTGTTTAGACTGGAGCGAAAGTACCTCTCGCGGGCCTCTCATCGTCAGAAAAGGAACTCATCCTACAAAGACCAAACTAAGACCCTGTTTTAGGCAGATGACGTTGCCTCGCCACTCTACTGTGAAGGGCTTGTTTTGAGGAGAACCGCAGAAGTTAAAGATCTGTGTGTTGAAGAGGCCATTCCTATGACCCCTCTCTGGTCGCCCAGAGCTGGGCCGTGGTGATGTGGTTCATGGTCCGTGGTCGACTTTGCTCATCAAGAGTTAATACTGGATCAATATTTAACAGAGCATCATTAGGTCTTTGACTTCTCTCAGTAATGAGTGGTTGAACTCGTAACTGCTTCCCTCATCACGACACCTTCCTGAATGTAATATAGAAGATGAGGTTGGCGTGTGGGGGAAGGTGTGTTTAAGGTTGTGTATGTGTGTGTGTGAGTGTGTGTGTATGTGCAACTGACCTGTACACCCGAGCCTAGCATCTGTGGAGCGGAATGATATGTACGGACTGTCTGCCAGTGTCTGGTCTCTACCCTGAACCGCCACGCACAATCAAATCATGTCCAGAGCGAGGCAGACTCACGAAGCTGCTGTGCTGATTCACCAGGCCACCCGTAGAGGGCGCTCTGTACCCACACGCATCCAAACACAACAGCTCCAAATATAGCCAGGGGGTCATTAAAGTGGTGCAGGTGAGGGGAACATAGAGGATGAGCTGCAGTGTGTGTGTGTGTGTGGGGGGGGGGGGGGGGGGTTAGAACGAAGGGGTTAGAGCGAGCCTGGAGAAACGAGGGAGAGGAGGAGAACCAGTCGGCGCTTCGAGGAAGAGGAGAGGGAGGAGGGGGGGGTTTCTGTCGAGGGGGTTTGAGGCTCGCAGCGAGACCTTGTGAGGGACCCGCCGGAGAGGCCGGTTATAGCGACGTGTCAGGCGGCAGAGAGATGGGAACCTATGACGACACGCGTGCGTCTGCAGTCTAATCTGGGAACATCTCCATCACAGGGACTGACGGCTCGCGCCGACTCGTGCTACAGGCCGGCTCGATAGACCGGGCTCGGACCAGGCTGATTAGACAGGCTGGTTCGGTTTAATTACAGAATGATGGATTTCATCAAGAGCGTGTTGGAGTGGGTGGCGGTGGGTGGCGGTGGGTGGATGGGGCGGTGGGGTGGGGGGGGGGGGGGTGAGGTGTTCATGTTCCTCCCATTTAGATTATCCACTAGATCAAGCGGGGACATTTTGGTCTAAATTTAATTTGCTCATATCCTCTGCGCTCATTCTCCGGACAAAGACAGAGCTGCCGTGATCTTCGTGGTTTCGGCTCGCCAGCCCCTCGGCTGCCGAGGTCAGTGAATAGCGTCGCGAGCGAGGTGTGAACTGAGTCACAAACCAATGGAAACGGAACCAGGAGGCCGTCTTCCAGTCCACAGGTGTCTCTCATTGACAGCTTGGCATGTGTGATCCCTCTGCCCAGTGCGCCATAGGGGATTAGGAAAACATGTGATCTGTGGCCCTGTTGTTTTCCTGATATACTATCTTTTCCTTGAAACGCGAGAGGCACAGGCCGCAGAGCTGTCCGCTGGCTTGGTGACCACAAACGTCGACCACAAAAGCTGCTCTATCTTGACACCTCCTGAAGTCTACGCACGCAGAAAAGGCTGAATAAAAGGATTGGAAAACAGGTGTCTCTCTGGGAAACCTTCGTTCCAAAGCTTGGTATTGTTATTAACTGAGCCATCGTCTATGGATCTCTTGAGAATTTGGATTTCGATCCAGTTGATGGTTTGTACAGAGTTGATCAGTCTTTGTCAAGTGTTAAAGATGAACCCATTCTTACACACACGCTAAACACAAACACAGATTGGTATTAAAAACCGAGGAACTTAAGTGACACGCACACTCCAAAGGGGTACTCAAACACACACACACACACACACACACACTCTCAAATACACAAAGACACACACACACACAAACACAAGCAATTCCAGAGGGGGAGTATTGTCTCATCATGTGCATTGATGTGGAACTGAGCTGTGAGGCAGCCTGCCAAGAACACACTCACACACACTCAAACAGAGAAACAAAAAATAGAATAGGTTGAGCTATCTGTCAGTGTTTTCTGTCTGTCACTCGGTGCGTGCGTGTCCGTCGTCATGTTGAACTTTCTCAGAGCTCCTCAGCTCCAGCTGAAGGAGAGGGAAAGAGCGTTTTAGAGTTGTTGCTATAACAACGGTGCGGAAATACCTTCAGTTGCCACCGTGGTGATTCACTGACTTGCGTTGCCATTGACAACCAGTCAAACAGAAGGAAGGAGGTGAAGGGGGAAGAGGGGGGAAAAAAAGGGACGAGAGAAAGAGAGATAGACAGAAAAGGAAAAAAATAAAGAAATGAAGAGATGAGAAAGAGAGAGATAGAGAGAGCTAACGGTAGGTAGCGGCATACCTGGGCGTTGTTAGTAGTGGTTAGTGTGACGCTGACCCTATTAGCCAGAGGTGAACTTCCAAACAGGCCTGCCGCTCCTCTCATTATCTACTTCCTGTATTCATCACCGGGCCTGGATCCTGGCGTGTCATTGGACGACAGGCGGTTCTGGTTTCTATCCTATTCATGAAAACCAGGATATACAGTTTGTAAGTTATTGTCAGCAGAGGCCTTAGTTAGAGTCCTGTGAAACAGATGGAGACATGGACTAATACGACCTCTCCAGAGAGAAAGAGAGAAAAAGAGAGACAAAGAGACAGATGGGTAGGGCGAGCGAGAAGGAAAAGAGAAAGAGAGACAGAGAGGGGAGGGAGAGAGTGAGAGAGAGACAGAGAGGGGAGGATTTCAAGCTTGTGTGTGTGTGTGAGAGCCAAAAAGATTGCAGAGACAGCGTTTGTGTTTCAGCGCGTCGTTGGTCACTGTTGTTGCAATAGAAGTGAAGTGCAATTCGAATTGAAATGAGCTCAGTACACTTGCCTTATGGTGTTGGGGCACAAACACACACACATTTCTGACTAGGATATAGAAAGAGAGAGAAAGTGAGTTGTTGTTGAGATAGCACACAGCTCACCCAAATCAATTCCATGAGGTATATATGTGTCTGGACTCGACGTAACCCAGTTCAGCTGGACAATAGAGAACCAACAGAATCCTAGTACATACAACGTGTTAACGGTTTGTAGCCCTGGGATGGCTTCGGGATCATATCCATCACTTTCTGACAGGCCAGGTGTTTTAAGTGAACACGAGTGTCAAATGGACCTGGCTGGATGCATGTTTACTGTCGCTATGAAAGGACTGCTTTGCGCATCTCAGTCGAATCCTGTTCAGCCGCGGCAACTGTTACTCGGTGTTAACGAGCATTATGTCAAGGACACGCAACCGTCAATAATCAAATTTCTGTGTTTCTCTCGCTCGCTCGCTCCCTCACTCTGTCAGAATCTGTTAATATACTTTCTCGTCTCTCTCTGTCTCCCTCTCTCTCTCCCCCATTCTCACTAATCTCCCCAACCTCCCTGCCTGCCTACCTCTCTCTTAATTACACTAATGGTTGTGTTAATCTTTGCTCCCAGAGCGCTCCGCTGCTAGGGGAAATGACATAGCTGCCGCAGCAGATAGATGATGTCATATCTGCCGGGGGCAGGAAGTGATTAGATATTCCAGGCTGACAGTGATCCATCCAGATTTTAATGTCTCTGTCTGTCTCAGGACCATACGTTACCACACACACCAGTTCAGGTGGGGACCCGAAATAGAGCTCTATTCAGCCCAAAGACCACGCCAGGTCAGGCTGGTAATGGGTTGTGCTAAAACCAGGCTAGGAGTTGGATTAGCTAAAACCAGGCTAAGAGTTGGATTAGCTAAAACAAGGCTAGGAGTTGGATTAGCTAAAACCAGGCTAAGAGTTGGATTAGCTAAAACCAGGCTAAGAGTTGGATTAGCTAAAACCCAGGTTTGGAGTGGGATTGGTTGGGAGCAGGCTGGACCAGTTCGAGGTTGAGCCAGGTGTTGCCCATGGCTGGTACCACCTTGGTGAACAAACCTCACCTCACAGAACCACACGGTCACACTGGAAATGGGATGCATTGTGGGATTGGTCAACAGACAACACTGTAGATCCCAGAGCTTGTAATAAGCATGGGGGATAGGCGATAAGGGTAATTAGTAGGTGATAAGGCCATTAAATTACCATAAAATGCATTTTAACATTACAATGTGTCGATAAGACTATTACAATATATTAGTAAGGGCTAGGGCTAGGGCTAGGGCTAGGGCTAGGGCTAGGGCTAGGGCTAGGGCTAGGGCTAGGGCTAGGGCTAGGGCTAGGGCTAGGGCTATAGTAAGATGAGATAAGCGTTACTTAATAGGTAATACGATGCTTACCAACATTAATATGTGTTCATAAGACTTGTTAAATAACACTTAAAGATCCTGTAAAGTGGAATTGAAAACGAGTTTCAAGTTCATCACACCACAGAAGAATGTGTTGTTAACTACTCATCCAAATTCAAATGAAAAAAAAAACCACGACAAGTATGTTAAATTAGGCTTTGAAATGGTGAGAGGATCAGCAGTCTTCTCTGCTTGAGACTGGGGGGGGGGGGCGTGTCGCCTAAAGGAGCTGAAGCTCCGCCCCCTCATATGTATTGAATTTAGCAACAACAGCAACACTAGCTAAATCAATTGCAGATATCAGAACAGACCTACCTACTGTCTCTGAGTGTTTTATGTATTAATTACTTTGTCTGTGATCTGAGGTAGATAGGTTGCTGTCACGTAGATCGGTCGGGTTTTGGCTCCGCCTATACAAAACCTGAGCTGAAAACGGAAGATAAACTGTTCAACGGTCTAACTCCACAAATCAGTCCAACAAAGTTTTCGCGCTTTGCACATGCTTTCAGGAACTAATTTCACACGTATATAATGTACTGAGAAGCAAATCATGTAATTTGCTTTACAGGATGTTTAAACACCTGGATTTAAAGTGTTACTGGTCAATATATACATTTATCAAGGGGAAAACATGACAATTATTGCAACTCTAGTTCTGATTCCTCTAACTTACCCCTCCCTCTCTAACAGGTGACTCTCTCCACTCCATCTCATTGGTGCAACAGGCCGTCCAACCAATCAGGACCAGATGTAGTGCTCTGAGGGGCCGGGCTAGAGTGCATGCAGGCAGGGACTACGGCACTGCCAAAGACCCCAGGATCAGGTAAAAGCCTGCAGCCTCACACACACACACACACACACACACAGTATTAGTGTAATCAATGTGTAGGCTATGTGTATTGGCCTATAGATGCGGTGCTGTGTGCTTGTGTTAAGGATGTATAAGTAGTGAGTCCTTGTGTTGGAGTATGACGCTTATAGACACTGTGTGGGATGGGCTGTTTTGGCTCTCTTACGCTCTGCACAGGAAGCGGAGTTTCCGTCGTCATAGCAACCAGTGCGCGGTGCCGCACTGTGATGCGTACCCTTGTCAGAATCCTGAGCCTGTGCTCACTCAATGTCCCCGACCCTAACCCAGCTCCTGCAGGGCCTCAGGGCCTCCTTCAGTGTCTCCAGGCCCAGCTCCTGCAGGGCCTCAGGGCCTCCTTCAGTGTCTCCAGGCCCAGCTCCTACAGGGCCTCAGGGCCTCCTTCAGTGTGTCTCTGAAAGTCGCTCACTGGCGGTCGTGTGAACAGCAGGCCCTGCTAGCCCAGGACAACCACTGAAACGACCACGGACCATGACATGACCACAACCAAACCAAATTGACCACAACGAACGGCGCAACGCAACCACCTCACAACCATGTTATTGCTCCCCTGACCGGAGCCATCAGAAACCTCAATACCCTGTTCTGGAGACCCTCCTATTGTAAGGACCAGCCTCTGCTCCGGCACACACACACACACACACACACACATGCTGGCACTGTATGGTTGACAGGCTAGCTTTGGTGCGGTCTGTTTGGGTGAACGCTGACAACACAAGCAAGGTGACTGTTGGTGAACGAATGAGTGAATGAATGCGTGAATACGATTCTAAATGTGAAGCCTCATCCCTGGAGCAGAGACCAAGCTACTGGCTGTGCTGTAGTTCCACATCTCTACGCTGTCCCTCCCACCTGCCTGCACCCACCACCCCCTCCCCTTAACCCCAATAAATACCTTCTCCTCTGTCTCCCATGCTTGGGCCCTGTCGGTCTATGCTTATGCAAATCAAATGGCAACATATTCATACCAATAAAGAGATTTATCGGTTCCCTTATTGCCATCTCTGAGCTGGTCTCCATAGCGACAGTGCTTTGTGGCCATGTTCATTTATATAAATACTCTTCATTTCACATTTGTCCCTTTGACTGAGAGAAAGAGGGAGGGTGAAAGAAGAAAGGGGGGGAGAGAGAGAGAGAGAGAGAGAGAGAGAGAGAGAGAGAGAGAGAGAGAGAGAGAGAGAGAGAGAGAGAGAGAGAGGGAAATAGAGGAAATGGGTGTGTGATGTGTGAGTGTGTGTGTGTGTGAGAGACATAAGGAATGTTAAGGGCTGAGGTTATCCAGAGGCTTGTGCAGAGAACAAGGGAAAAGAGAAGGGTGGAGAAAAGACTATATTGTGCACTCCGGTCAATTATTCTAGAAGAAACCTATCCATGTACTGGCTGACAGGTTGGTAGACCATGGTCCAACCAGATGAATATCTTTGATTGGTTGTCCAATGAGGTTGCTGTTCCTGGGCTGGCCTGTCAGGTACAGATCTGCCCATGAAGAACAAGGAGTATCCTGGGATACATGTACCTTTGGTCTGTGACATGCATAGCTATCTGTGTGTGTGAATGTTTATTTATGCATTTAGCAGACACCCTTTTCTGGTTGTGTGTGTGTGTGTGTGTGTAGTTGTGTGCGTGAGCTCCCATACTGGACCTCTTCTGTCTCAGTTAACCGCCTCTCCCAACCGGTTGTGTTGAAACGAATGCGTGACCATGTTTCCATGGCAACACCTCCAATCCATCACGTGGACCCTCTCTCCGACTGAGTTCAGGGTGTGAGTGTGGAGGGCTGGGAGGAGTGGGGATGGAGGGGGGGAGTGGGAGTGGGTGATGGTGAACGTGTGTGTGTGTGTGTGTGTGGTAGGTGCATGAATGTATCTGTGTAAACATCGTTAGGTTCCTGTTGGCCGGACACCGGCTCAATAATGAGGACTTGACAAGCCCCCTTCCTCCTCCACCACCACCTCCGTCCCCCTCTTCCCCCATCCTCCTCTCCCTCCACTGACCCCGGCTCCCTCTCAACCTCCCCCTCCACAAACATGTCCTTAAGCCGCCATCTCTTAGGGCACGTCCACCGCTCTCTCCCTCCTTCTATCGACCTGCTGTGTCCTTCTATCTCGGGCCGTCCCTTTCTGCCCCTTTTGTTTCGTCTTTGTTATCTTTTATTTCATCTCGCGTCTGCCCTTCTTCTGTTCCTTTCCGACTATCCCTCCATCTTCCCCCGCTAATTACCCATGATGCCTCGCCCTTCTGGCAAAACAATCATGAAACATTCATTGAGATCCCCCTCTGGCACTACTGCAGGAATGAGGAGGGCAGGAGAAGGAGGGATAGAGAGAGAGGGGGGGGGGGTGAGAGGAGGCAGGAGAAGGAGGGATAGAGAGAGAGGGGGGGGGGGTGAGAGGAGGCAGGAGAAGGAGGGATAGAGAGAGAGAGGGGGGGGGGTGAGAGGAGGCAGGAGAAGGAGGGATAGAGAGAGAGGGGGGGGGGGTGAGAGGAGGAGAGAGAGGAGAAGAGCACAAAGCGGACTAGGAGAGAGGAAAGCAGAGAGGGAGGGTCGGATGGAGAGGAGAGGAGAGGACCCTAAAGGACGGCGGGGTTAGGAGAGCGTAGGGAGATGTTGTGTGTTTCACTACCCTGACGAAGGAACAGTTGGACGCCCATCTGTTTGTTCTCTGCCCTGCGAGCTCTCCAGCTGGGATGAACACTGACACAAGCAGCTGACGCTAGCCGGCGAGCATCTCTATGGGTGTGGGACTCCTGCTAGCCTCAGCTTAGCATGCTAAAGGAACTGGAGCCAACATTGGGTGGCTAACGCTAGCCGTAGCCTCGTCTTTCTATGGATTGGAGCCGACGCAGCGTCAGCTGACGCTCGGTGGAGCCTCGCGTCTCTGGACCTGAGCCTGGCTGTGCTCCGTGAGCACACCGGGGACCAGGGCTGTGAGACCACTCTCTGCGGTCGTTTCCGATGCCCTCTGTCAGCTGCCCTCCCCTCTCCCTCCCTCCCGCACCTGCCCGGCTGTCAGGAGCCTTACCTGCGCCTACCGACCCACGGGAGGACGGGGGACGGCGGTGAGAGCGCTCCGGCAGGGGGAAGGCTGACTGTTTTGCCGCGGCGCTGCTGCTGCTGCAGCCACTGCGTCGCTACGCTATGAAGGAATCCGCGCTTGTGCTCTGAGAGGGAGAGAGAGAGAGGGAGGAAGAGAGAGAGAAGGTACGCGGGGGAGAGCTTGAGTACTCACGAAAGAAAAGGAGAAAGGGGTGGAGGGTGAGAGAGAGAAAGAGAGAAAGGAAGGGGAGGGGTGAGAGAGAGAGAGAGAGAGAGAGGAAGGGGAGTGAGAGAGAGAAAGGGGTGGAGAGACAGAGAGAGAGAGAGAGAGAGAGAGAGAGAGAGAGAGAGAGAGAGAGAGAGAGAGAGAGAGAGAGAGAGAGAGAATGAAAGGGGTGGAGAGACAGAGAGGTTTAGCGAGCAGTCTAACTGTGTGAGTGGAGAGTGGTGCATGTGCAGGAGAGGCAGCGGAGACTCTGGCAACAGCACGCTGAGCTGACACCGAGGGCATCGCCGCAGCGTGCCGAGGAGCCGGATAACAAACAGAGACAGGCGTAGAGAGAGCACAGGAGAGAGAGCACAGGAGAGACCTGCCGCAAGAGGATACAGCTGCAGAGAGACAAGCGTCCACAGGACAGACCACAAGAGAGACCGTGGGACAGAGAGACAAGCGTCCACAGGACAGACCACAAGAGAGACCGTGGGACAGAGAGACAAGCGTCCACAGGACAGACCACAAGAGAGACCGTGGGACAGAGAGACAGGCAGAGAGAGGCATTGGCACTAGAGAGACCCGCGGAGAGAGAGACTCATGCCTCCCACAGCTGAAAAGAGAGACTAAGGAGGCTGCACCAGAACTCCACAGAACCTGGGACACCCTACCTTCAACCCTCCCAGCCCCCCCCCCCACCTAGCCTGAGCCCAAATCCCCCCCCCCCACCCCTCAGCTCTCCACTCCAGAGCCCTCCACGCCAGCCCCCAGCCCCCTCAGCCCCCCTGCCCCCCAGCCCCCTCAGCCCCCCTGCCCCCCAGCCCCCTCAGCCCCCCTGCCCCCCAGCCCCCTCAGCCCCCCGGACCGTCCGACAGAGATAGACCCAGAGAGCCAGGTTATGGATCCGGACGGTGGGGATGTGAGTCACCTCCACTCCCCAAAGACTGAGCAGAGCCAGGAGAGGGTATGGATGCGCCTCAAGGGAATGTAAGTCAGCCGCCTCTCACCAGCTAATAACCCCCAGAGGGACTGGACCCCTGGCGCCAGGCGCACCTCTTGTTTTTCATGTGGTTGTTGTTCACTGCAGTGGGAGAGTCGAGCTTGAGCTGGCCGGGGGACTCACAGTCGGAATGTCGACAGTTTATTTCTGACTTGTTGCTATAGAAACCGAATGCGATTTCTCCGGGAAGTGGAGTTTCGAGTAGTGCCGTGTCAGCGCAGGGGTTTGTCGCTATCGGCCGCGACGGGGTCTGTCGCTATCGGCCGCGACGGGGTCTGTCGCTACAGTGTTCTGCTGGAGATGAGCTCCAAAGGGTTCTCCGGGACCACAACCCCCCCAAAAAAACTTACCGTCTGCCGTATGTTAGTTACCTTAGTGGTGTCATTGATATGTCGCCGTCGCACGGTAGTATTTTTTATGGATCACTGTGCCTGGTACCTGAGATGTGGTTACTTTGCGATGTAGGGTGTAAAATACAGACCCTTCCTTGGCTCTGACCACCCAAATACTGTAGAACTATACTCTTCTGAGCCTTGATCTTCTGCTGTAGTTTCATGTGCACTATTTGCACAAAAGCGTCTGCAAAATTATTCAAATGGAATGTGATGGAACATCCCAGAACAGTTTGAAGACCCTCCTGGTAGAGCCTTTCACTAGAGCAATAACTCCAGTTAGTACCTTTGATGAAACTGTCCTACTTGGAACCAAGAATGAAGGTTTTATTATTCATCAGCGAGGTGTCTCTGTGTCATTGTCATTGTTCATAATGTTGTTGTTCAAGGGATTCACACACTGCACTAGTATTCTCTTTGGGATTTTAATCCCTGTTAGCAGAGACATGCCACAGCCTGCTTTGACTGACTATGGTGTGTGTGTGTCTGGAGTTCTGGAAAAGGACTTATTTTTGTTATGACCTTGTCTGAAAAATGCATCCTTCCGAACTTCCGTCCTGGGATGTGCTTCTGCCATTATTAGACGGATTAATGAATGTGCTCGTCTATGAAACTGTTGCCCCCTCCAGTCTTGCCAAATCAGGGATTTTCTCCTGCGATCAGGCACGAAGGATGGAAGTTTAGATCCTTTGACAGCTTCCTGTCAGCGGAGAGTAGCGACTGGTCTGCCTTGCAGTCTCCTGTGGTAACACTTTATGTCCAAGAACTTGTAATAATCGTAAGTTAATAGTTAATAAGGCCCTTAGACTATTCTTCTTAACATTAATATGTGTTAGTAAGACTCTGTACATTTTAATGAAACTAGTAAGGTTTAGGGCTAGGGTTAGGGTAGTTAGTGTGGGTTAGTATTATAGTAAGATGAGTTAAATGTTAGTTAATAGATAATAAGATGCTTATCAATGAAGATGTGTTCATAAGACTCATTTGCTAAGGCCTTGTTACCTATTAAATAACACTTATTACAAACACCTGGATCTATAGTGTTCTCCTGCTAATGTCGAACACTCCACTTACAGGCACACACACACACACACACACACACACACACACACACTGTACATGCACACACACACACACTCTGCAACACAATATCGCATGTTCCCATTGGGACACTCGAGCAACTCTCTAGGGTCTAGCTGTTTTTTTGCATGTGTGTCAGAGTGTGTTTATCTGGCTGTGTGGGATGGTGGTGGGGGGAGGGGGGAGGGCAGGGTAGGGGGGGAGGGCAGGGTAGGGGGGGAGGGCAGGGTAGGGGGGGGATTATAAAACCTGTTCCAGCATTCTAATCACCCAAGGTCTCTGCATACTCTGCCAACAACACACGTCTCCACAAGCAGACATGCACCTAATGATGTCCCTGGGAGCAGTATACTGTACGGTCCTAACGCGCCCCTTCTCTTGCAGGCAGAAGTACAAGAGCACTTCACAGAGGTAAGTATTCCTCTCCCTGCCAACACTTGTACTACAGTCATAATAAACACCGTCAAAATGTGTGTGCGCATCTTTGCCGGTGCGTGCCTGGGTATGTGTGTGCGTGGCTGTGCGTGTGCGGGGCCTGCTTGTGTGTGTGTGTGTGTACCTGTGCGTGCCTGCATATTGCGTGTGTGTGTGTGTGTGTGTGTGTGAGAGCACAGATGGAGCCCATCCTGTGAAGCATAATCACAGGACTGCAGAATTCATCAAATGGTTTTCACACACACCCACACATTTTACACAAACACACACACATGCAAACACACACACACCCAGACACACACACAAGCACGCAAACACACACCCCAAGTCGCTCTCTGTATTGAGTATTGTGCTCTCTGCTGTTAGAGGGCTCTTTGATGTAACTGAAGGTGAAGAGCTGCTCATCTATCCCACCCCAGCTGTCAATCACCTGAGGCCTGGAAAAACCCTCCAATGAAGGGCCTGTGGGCGTGTCTTAGCCCTGGCATGCATCCCTCGGTCGGCCTCACGCACACTGATCATGTGCCGCAGTCCTGCTGTGAGGCCAGTGCACTCTGTTCAGTAGAGGTTCTCAGTGCACACGCGTGCATACGCATGCACACAACCACCTTACACACTTCCACACACTTCCACACACTTCCACGCGCTACACACACTTCCACAGACACACGCTCACAAACAGCATATACACGTAAAAAGCACAACGGCACCCACGCACACATTGAAACGCTCATTGCAAATGTGTATACGTGTGTCTGTGTGTGTGTGTGTGGGGGGGGGGGGGCGGTGTAGGTTGTATGTGTGTGTGTGTGTGTGTCTGACTGTGTTATTTAGCCAGTTTAGGAGTGCAGCTTGAATTGGTGTGGGAGGATACTTTTGGAGTGGCAGGCACTTATCCCTCACTCTTCCTCATTCCTCTACTCTCCACCAGTGTCTTTGTTCATGAGTGTGTGTGTTTGTGCTTCTTTGTGTGTGTGAGCACATTAGGGTGCGCGTGTCCATGCGCGTGAGAGTTTGCGTGCGTGTGTTCTCCGGTCAGAGTGGCTGGTGTTTCCTGGCAACGGCCTGTCCTCTCCTGGTTGTTATTCGCACGCTCTGCAGTGATTGGCAGATGCGAGCATCCAGCCAATCACAGCCTGGCGGATGTTGGCGTCTTCATGACAGTGTTGTTTACCTTGTCGGCTGAAGCTCCTTCGAGGTAAGTGACATCCACGGCCGGCAGCTCAAATAGGACATTTGACATTTCAGACGTTTCCCACTTTGCTGGAGGGCTTGTGGGATAGCTGTTTCCCACAGTCCGTGACCCTAGCCGTTAGCACGACACGTGTGGAAGGACTCACACCTGCTGGTGCGAGCGCACAGCTTCCCACGGCCAACAGTGTGCGTGTCAGGGCACACGGAAGGCGAACACGCGTCGCCACGAGACACGACGAGAGCGTTCCCAGTTGTAGCCCTCGGCTGAGAAAGACGACGTTTGTCCGGGTCCCGTCGGAGGATACGTCCATCTGTGCTTCCTCCACTCCTAAATGTGTCAAATGGGTTTGGGGGCTGAAGGGGGGGGAGGGAGGGGGAGGGAGGGAGGGGGTCGTTTCCCTCATCGCCGATTGTCATGGCAACTCGTGTTATTTTAAAGTGTTGGACACAGCAGATGGGGGGGAGGGTGGGGGTGTGGGCGGAGGGTGTAATCACAGGCCGTGATCTGAGGTAATTATGGCCGGCCGTGCCATGAGAGAGGCGTAACCGTCGGAGGATATCACTCCATGGGTTCTAACCGTTCACTATCGGCTGTGGTCTCTCTGTGATAGGGCTGCATGAGGGCCGGTCCTCCCAGCAAACCTTGGACCGGGCCCCACCACAACACGCCACGAGTTTTCTCTGATCTCAGAAACACTGATCATTGTCTCAGAACTCTGAACCCAGTCCAGATTCAAGTACAAAGCCTTCTTCTCTCTGTGTAGTATCATTAGAAATGTATTACCATGGCGATTTGGGCTTGTGTATCCAGTAAACATCTCTCGATGAGCATGTGTCTTTGTGCTTGGCACCCAACAAGAAGAACAGCATAGTCAAATAATCCTGATGACAAACATCCAATTATAGACGTAGGCTCCTCTGCTCTCAGCCAATAGCAGAACTCTACTGGCTCAGAGTCAGGGCTTGGCAGTGACTTGATGGGACTACAGGTCAGCCAGATCCACACACACACACACCAACATTTCTTACACACCTCCTCAAACCTGTGCTGTGCATCTCGTTTCCACTCTCCGGTCCAGCAGTGATCTGTGCTGTGTTCCTCTGTGTTCTGTGTTTCCTGTGGGGTGGTTCATGCTCTTGTAAATCATCAGGTCATCTGTGCTCGACAGTTTCCACGCTTTGATGTTGGCCAGTGAAGTGAGACTTAGTTGCTCTCGTAAGAACACACAGTACACACACATATTACACACACACACACACACTCACACACACACACACACACACACACAGGGGCACATTCCATACACATACACCCATCACGCACTCAAACAGTCTTTCACATACAGCTGGACCTGGGGAAAGCAGTTTTGGTTAGTCCATAGAGATCTGATTTCCCCCCCTCACTGCTATGTCAACATGCTAACCCTCGGACACTGAGTGAGTGAGTGTGTTTGCGTGCATGTGTCTGTGTGTTTGTGTGTGCATGTGTCTGTGTCTGTGTGTGTGTGTGTGTTTGTGTTCAAAAGAAGTGAGAGCTCAGAGGTAAGAAGCCACTGCAGAGGTGTTTCACCAGAACTAGCGTTCAGTAATGGATCTCACGCACACACACGTACGCACACACACACACTCGAGCTCACATCCAGACTGGTCTAATGAGAGAAGGAAAAGACAGAGCGAGAGAGACAGAGAAGAGAGCAGGAAAGAGAGTTAGAGGGAGGGCTTCCAGACATCCAGGAGAGGGGGGGGTCTTCCTCCCCCTCCTCTCCCTCCTCCTCCCCCTCCTCCTCCCCCTCCTCCTCCTCCTCCTCCTTCCGCTCCTCCTCCCCCTCCTCTTCAGCAGTGTCGTGTCCTGGCCAGGCCGTCCCACCAAACAGCCGGAGGGAGAAAGGCAGGGCCGGCAGCTGCCCCTCAGGCAGACTCCCTCAGAGAGGCTGAGAGTCGAGGCTGAGCGTCGAGGCTGAGAGTCGAGGCTGAGCGTCGAGGCTGAGCGTCGAGGCTGAGCGTCGAGGCTGAGCGTCGAGGCTGAGAGTAGAGGCTGAGAGTCGAGGTTGAGCGTCGAGGCTGAGCGTCGAGGCTGAGCGTCGAGGCTGAGAGTAGAGGCTGAGAGTCGAGGTTGAGCGTCGAGGCTGAGCGTCGAGGCTGAGAGAGGAACAGGCTGAGAACCAGACAGACAGAGAGGCTGGGAGGAGCCCCGGCAGAGACAGGAACAGCAGGAGGGTCTTGTAGAGGCTGGAAGAAGCTGGGAGGAAGGGAAGCGCTCCAGGGCCGTGTCTGAGGGCCGTGTCCCAGGCAGAGGGCCGTGTCCCAGGCAGAGTCCTCCTGGCTGGCTGGGGGTCTGGAGGTCTGTACATGGAGGAACATGTGACCGTTAGGAGGAAGGTGCTCGCCGGGCCTGTGGTCAGGTAAGTCCTCTGAACATCAGCGTCTTCTCTCCCAACGCTCACCCCTCACGTCCCCATCACATCTTATCTCCCCTTCAACTTTCCCCACTTAACCCCCACCCTACCACCTAACCCCCACCCCTACCTCCACGCTAATCTCCACACTCTACAATTGTCAACCCCTCAACAACCAGCCTTCAGCTTTTCCCCCTTACCTCCTAGCCTTCAGCCCCCTTACCTCCTAGTCCTCACCCCCTTACCTCCTAGTCCTCACCCCCTTACCTCCTAGTCCTCACCCCCCTTACCTCCTAGCCCTCACCCCCTTACCTCCTAGTCCTCACCCCCCTTACCTCCTAGTCCTCACCCCCTTACCTCCTAGCCCTCACCCCCCTTAGCTCCTAGCCCTCACCCCCTTACCTCCTAGTCCTCACCCCCCTTACCTCCTAGTCCTCACCCCCTTACCTCCTAGTCCTCACCCCCCTTACCTCCTAGTCCTCACCCCCCTTACCTCCTAGTCCTCACCCCCTTACCTCCTAGTCCTCACCCCCCTTACCTCCTAGTCCTCACCCCCCTTACCTCTTAGCCCTCACCCCCTTACTTCCTCTCCCTCACCCCCCTTACCTCCAAGCCCTGCCCCCCAGACCCCCAGCGCCCCCCCCCCCCCCCCCCCAGACCCCCTTCCCTCCCAACCAGCCTCCCGTCCTCTCTCTCCTGCCCGCGGCTCCCTCGGCCTGCTCCCCCCCCCCTCCACCCCGCTGCCCTGGCCAAACACTTCCAGCTCCCTCTCAGCTTTGTACATGCTGTCTGACTGACGGGACTGAGGGTGCTACTGTAGAAAGAGCTGTCCACACTCCCCCTAACCCAACCCAGGATCCACACTCCCCCTAACCCAACCCAGGATCCACACTCCCCCTAACCCAACCCCCAGGATCCACACTCCCCCTAACCCAACCCCAGGATCCACACTCCCCCTAACCCAACCCCCAGGATCCACACTCCCCCTAACCCAACCCCCAGGATCCACACTCCCCCTAACCCAACCCAGGATCCACACTCCCCCTAACCCAACCCAGGATCCACACTCCCCCTAACCCAACCCAGGATCCACACTCCCCCTAACCCAACCCCAGGATCCACACTCCCCCTAACCCAACCCCCAGGATCCACACTCCCCCTAACCCAACCCCAGGATCCACACTCCCCCTAACCCAACCCCAGGATCCACACTCCCCCTAACCCAACCCCCAGGATCCACACTCCCCCTAACCCAACCCCCAGGATCCACACTCCCCCTAACCCAACCCCCAGGATCCACACTCCCCCTAACCCAACCCCAGGATCCACACTCCCCCTAACCCAACCCCAGGATCCACACTCCCCCTAACCCAACCCCAGGATCCACACTCCCCCTAACCCAACCCCCAGGATCCACACCGTTCCTCTCTAACCCTCCCAGTCCTTCGGTTCCTCCTTCCGAGTTCCCTGTTCTTTCCCGTGCTTGGTTCTGATTGCCGGAACCGTAATTGTTATCGGACAGGCGTTCTTCTGACCTGGAAGAGTGACCAGGCAGGGCACGGTTCTGTGTGTTGTGTCGCCACACTTCACAGTTTGATGGATACGACCATTAGTACTGGCAGCAGGCATTCAGCCTAAGTCCCTCTCTCACTACCCCCCCCCCCCTCCCCCCCCCCCCTTCCCCACACCACCGATCACCCGACACCCTCTGCTGTTCCTCTGGGCGTTCATGGGAAGTCGTTTTTTGGCAGGAAGACTCGTAAAGACTCTTTGTACCATATCTCCGATCCGTTGTTTACAGTTGAGCATATCCCAGGATGCACAGCAGAGCGAGATGACATCAGCAGGGGGTCACGGCTCTGCGAGCCAAAACCATAACTCAGCCACTCACACACACACACCATTCCCAGCATGGAACACACTTTTAGAACTGGCCTCCCACAATGCACTATGGGACTGGTCAGGGGGGTCAGTGTTGGCCAAGAGGACCACAATGGAGAGAGTCCGACCAGACTCACAGGCCATAATAACCGCTGCCTTCCAGGGCCCCATCAGACACGTAACCTCAGGGAACACGGCACGTGATCCTTGGCTGCCTCTTGGATCACTCTCGGTTAGAAAAAGCGTGAAGCGGTTCCATTCTAATTCCCCTGTTTTGACGCGAGGCCTTTCGAGAGCTGATGAAGCTGGAGATTAGAACGCCGAGGAGAGAGAGAGAGATTTCCCTCTGAGGAAGAGAGAACCTCAGGAGACGAGAGAGAGAGACAGAGAGAGAGAGATCGTGCTCGACTCGTTTTCTCTCTGGGCGCACGAGGCACGTGCTCTCAGATTGTGGAACCAGGAACAGCTGTTGGGTGTGTTTGTGTGTCGTTAAAGCTGTGGGATGGTTTGAATCGGCGGCGCTTGTCTGTGCGCGACGGGTCCTCTCCCGTCTCTGGTCTCCAGGTGGGCTGTAAGCAGCTGTGTTTACGGTAGCTCCAGATAGCTGTGGTGAGGTGACTGCGTCGGGTCCTGCAGAATGCGCTGCACCCCCTGAAACGTGGGCTGTCACCGTGATAGATTGCTGCTGCTGAAACCAGCTAGATGCATGGACGCCACAGACTTGGAGGACAGAGTTGGAGGACAGAGTTGGAGGACAGAGTTGGTCGGGCTATGCATGCAGAAAGGGGTTAGTGTGCTCGCACAATGTATTTCATTAAAGCATAACATAGCCAGACAGCCACAAATAAGACAGACAGACACACAGACAATAGTAAGGCAGACAGGCAGGCAGACAGACAGACAGTAAGACAAAAAGACAGACAGACACACAGACACAGACAATAGTAAGGCAGGCAGGCAGGCAGGCAGGCAGGCAGGCAGGCAGGCAGGCAGGCAGGCAGGCAGGCAGGCAGGCAGGCAGGCAGGCAAGCAGACAGACAGACAGACAGACAGACAGACAGACAGACAGACAGACAGACAGGTAGGCAGACTGACAGGCAGACTGACAGGCAGGCAGGCAGGCAGGCAGGCAAGCAGACAGACAGACAGACAGACAGTAAGACAAAAAGACAGACAGACAGACAGACAGGCAGGCAGGCAGACAGACAGGCAGACAGGCAGACTGACAGGCAGGCAGGCAGGCAGGCAGGCAGGCAGGCAGGCAGGCAGGCAGGCAGGCAGGCAGGCAGGCAGGCAGGCAGGCAGGCAGACAGGCACACAGACAGACAGACACAGACAATAGTAAGGCAGACAGACAGACAGACAGACAGACAGACAGACAGACAGACAGACAGACAGACAGGCAGACAGACAGACAGACAGACAGACAGACAGGCAGGCAGGCAGGCAGGCAGGCAGGCAGGCAGGCAGGCAGGCAGGCAGGCAGGCAGACAGACCAGTTGTGTGTGTGTGTGTGAACTTCAGCACCCATACGCCAGCTGTGGAGCATCACTGTCACCCTGAGAGGTTTGAGAAGAGCTCTGGTCGTAAAGGGAGCTTGAACCCCATGTTTAGATCTCCTCCTGACCAGCCTGCTCGCTCACGCGCACCTCTACCCCCCTCTGCACTGAGTGGAATAGAGGTCATTATGTGTGTGTGGGTGTGTGTGTGTGTGAGTGAGTCGAGCTGTATCAGTGGTAGTTAGCCTACAACTTCTACCCTTCTCCTTCCCTCTCTCTTGGCCGTTTCTCATTCTCTCCTTCCCCCCCTTCCTCTCCCCCTGCCCCCCCCTCTCTCCCTCCTGTCCTCCCGTCTCTCTACACTGTTTCTCATTCTGTCGTTCCCTTTCCACCCCCCCCCCTCTCTCTCTCTCTCCCTCCCTCTCTCTCTCTCTCTCTCTCTCTCTCTCTCTCTCTCTCTCTCTCTCTCTCTCTCTGTCCCCCGGCCTCCCCCGTCTCTTTCTCACCCATCCTGCCACCTCCCTGGCCCTCCGGGGGCCCCTGTGTCTGCAGGCCCCTGCTGGGAGAGGACCTCCCAGTGAGAGGGCTGCTCTGGATCTGTCCTGGCCTGTTGACACAGGAGCGACACTCGTCACAGATCACTAGGTCTGTTTTTGGAGCCACACTTGACTTGTATTTATGCATTTGGACAACCTGGGGTGACAGAGGAGGTAGGTTATCCGCGGGAGATAGGAAGAAGGCCATTGGACAACAGGGGAGAGGGGAAGAAGGCCATTGGACAACAGGGGAGAGGGGAACATTGCTCCAACAGCTATTGGACAACAGGAGACAGAAAAGGGAGGTTGTTGAATAGTTGAGAGGACACGCCACACAATAGCAGACTTGAGATCAAGTGGGTGTTGAGAGCGTGCCTGCCCAATGACGTCATTGCCCCCCGCCCCCCCCCTCCCCCCGCCCCTTCCCCGTGACGAACAACGGCTCCCGGAACTCCGGGCCGCAGCGCTTGCATTCCGAGCCCCAGCATTGTGCGGCGTGAGTCTGCAGGGTGGCGCTGTGTGTGCGGCGTGAGTCGCCGTGGCTGCGGAGGGCCTAGGCTCAGCTCCTTCTCCTGTCTCTGTGCTCCGCAGCGTGACATCACCTGACATTTACTCTGCGGCAGAGAGTGAGAGGGGGCGGGGCTTCGCTCTTATCTCTCGCGCCATCGATAGGGGGCCGGCTCGCGCGCACACTCACCGGCGAGCACTAGCTTTGTTTGTGGCTTCCAGCTCCCGGACCCTGGGACAAGCACAGCCAGGAGAGGAGAGCTGTTGGTCGGCGACCACCATACACACTCACACACACACTCACACACACTCACATACCTTCACAAAGCTATGGTTTTTAGTGTAGATTCTACAGGTATGATGTGAGGAACTGATATGATATCAAATGGAAGCTAATGAAATGAGATTTGCTCCCCCTGCCTCACAGCAAACATCCATGACTGTTTGTTTGTGTGTTAGTGTGTGTGTGTGTGTGTGTGTGTGTGTCACCACCTGCGGGTTTTAATCAACCTATCAATATTCGTAAATGAAAACCCACACATTCACTCACAGCTACACACAACAGCTACACACAAACACATGCACACATACACACACACATACAGAATCTAATTTAACGGATGCTCTCTGTTCCTGGTGTGTGTGTTTGTGTTCAGGTTGCGGTGTCTGGTGAAACAGCTGGACAAAGGAGAGGTGAATGTTCTGGATCTGAGGAGGAACATAGAGCATGCCGCCTCTGTTCTAGAGGCAGTCTACATAGATGAGACCAGGTAGGTACTGTCTGCCTGTCTGCCTGCCTGCCTGCCTGCCTGCCTGCCTGTCTGTCTGTCTGTCTGTCTGTCTGTCTGTCTGTCTGTCTGTCTGTCTGTCTGTCTGTCTGTCTGTTGGTCTGTCTGTCTGTCTGTCTGCCTGTCTGCCTGTTGGTCTGTCTGTCTGTTGGTCTGTCTGTCTGTCTGTCTGCCTGTCTGCCTGTTGGTCTGTCTGTCTGCCTGTCTGTTGGTCTGTCTGTCTGTCTGTCTGTCTGTCTGTCTGTCTGTCTGCCTGTCTGTTGGTCTGTCTGCCTGCCTGCCTGCCTGCCTGCCTGCCTGCCTGCCTGCCTGCCTGCCTGCCTGCCTGCCTGCCTGCCTGCCTGCCTGTCTGTCTGTCTGTCTGTCTGTCTGTCTGTCTGTTGGTCTGTCTGTCTGCCTTTGGGCCAATATAGTCGAGATCATAGTCGAGATCACACACGTGCACCACACACATACACGCACCACACACACACACACACACACACACACAAACACACAGTCACATAGCTGTACAGACCAGCTTGGCTTAGCTTTGCTGCTGTGTCTTGACAGCGTGAGTTTATAAAGACAGAGTTGAACACTTGAGAGTGAAAATGAAATGACTTTCTCTTTGTGCCTGCAGATCAAAGCTGTTCCATTGTGTGCATGCACAATGTGTGCGCGCGCACGCACGCACGCACGTGTGTGTGTGTGTGTGTGTGGTCGCCCGTCACTCTCTCACTCCTCATTACAAAGACATCCTGAGGGGTAGAACAGTTCATCCATCTTGCCAGGCATGCATGTGTGTGTGTGTGTTAGAGAGGGAGAGATAGGGAGAGAGAGAGAGGGAGAGAGAGGGAGAGAGAGGGAGAGAGAGAGAGAGAGTGAGAGAGACAGAGACAGAGACAGAGACCGAGACCGAGACAGAGACAAAGAAACGAGGAGAAGCCCTGTGATTCGATCATATAGGTATATAATTGTGTTTCCTCATCACAGCTTCATTTTCACGGTGGATAGCTTTCCCCTCCCTCGTCGCAGGGGAGGGATGTCGGGGACTCTGTGTCGGGCCATTTCCCTCAGTTAGGATCTAACCTAATGGTTACATTCTACAATCACATCAGGGATGTCATTTGACGTCCGTATTACAATGGTTCACAGTTCCTCCTCAGAGAACTGTCTCTCTCTCCTCTCTCTCTCCTCGTCTCTCTCTCTCTCTCTCTCTCTCTCTTTGTCTCTCTCTCTCTCTCTCTCTCTCTCTCTCTCTCTCTCTCTCTCTCTCTCTCTCTCTCTCTCTAGCTTTGTCTCTCTCTCTCTGTCTCATTGTCTCTCTCTGCCCCCCCCCTCCTTCTCTCTCCTGTTTTGATTCCGCTGTGGAAGAAGTTGTTTATTTCTCTGTGCCTAACTGTCTGGTTTATGTGTAGCAGCAGTATGACTCACTGGGAGGAGGGAGCAGCCAGCCAGCCTGTCAATCAGTCTCTCAAATGTCCAGGCGGTTAGCCTGCCAGTCAGTTACAGGCGGTCAAGTCTGCTTGGCCAGTCAGCTGTCCTCATTGGCTGATGCCACGGCGCTGCATGTGATTGACATTCAGTGTCTCCTCCCCTAGGCGTCTCCTGGACACGGAGGATGAACTCAGCGACATTCAGGCGGACTCTGTGCCATCCGAAGTCCGCGATTGGCTGGCCTCCACCTTCACCCGGAAGATGGGTGTGGTCCGGCGGCGCCCGGAGGAGAAGCCGAGGTTTCGCTCCATCGTCCACGCCGTGCAGGCTGGGATCTTCGTAGAGAGGTACCTGGGAAACGTAGGCAGGGAGGGAGGAGTACCTGGGAAACGTAGGCAGGGGGAGAGAGGGGGAGGTTGCCTGTCCAGATACCAAAACTGTCCATGGTTGAACAGCCAAACACCTTTGCCTTGCCACTGGGATCCTGAAAAATGATATCCGAAATGTGATATTCAGCCTCCCCCCAGAGATCTGGTGGCTCTCTAATTACCATGGCAACTGTTCGAGTTTGTCACACACACCTGTTGTTCGTACAGTCTGTGTTCAGACCGTATGTTAGAGCAGAGGGACGAATGAACATTACATTAGAGAGGAGAGGAGTAGGAAGAGGAGTAGAGAGAAGAGGAGAGAAGGAGAGGAGGAGAGGAGGTAGAAGAGGAGAGGAGAAAGAAGAGGAGAGGGGAGAGAAGAGGAGAGGAGAGAGAAGAGGAGAGGAGAGAGAAGAGGAGAGGAGAGAGAAGAGGAGAGAAGGAGAGGAGGAGAGGAGGTAGAAGAGGAGAGGAGAAAGAAGAGGAGAGGAGAGAGAAGAGGAGAGGAGAAGACGAGAGGAGAGAGAAGAGGAGAGGAGAGAGAAGAGGAGTAGTACAGGAGAGAGAAGAGGAGAGGAGTGGAGAGGAGGAGAAGAGGAGAGGAGAGAGAAGAGGAGAGAAGGAGAGGAGGAGAGGAGGGAAGTATAGGAAGCTTGGCTCTTGTCAATCTTCGTTCGGTTGCTGCTGCCAAACGGCCGGGCCCCAGATACCGACTGCTCTCCTCTTCACTGTCCTCCCTCCCCCTCTCTCTCTCTCCCTCCTTCCTCCCCTTTTCTCTCTCTCCCTCCTTCCTCTCCCTCTCCTCTCTGTCCCTCCTTCCTTCCTCTCCCTCTGTTCTCTCTCCCTCCTTCCTCCCTCCCTCTCTGTCCCTCCCTCCTCCCTCCCCCTCTCTCCCTCCTTCCTCTACCTCCACCCTTTTTCTATCTCTCCCTCCTTCCTTCCTCTCCCTCTCTCTCTCCCTCCTTCCTTCCTCCCTCCCCCTCTCTCTCCCTCCTTCCTCTCCCTCTCTTCTCTCTCCCTCCTTCCTCTCCTTCCCTCCCCCTCTCTCTCCCTCCTCCCTCCCCCTGTCTCTCCCTCCTTCCTCTCCCTCTCTTCTCTCTCCATCCTTCCTCTCCCTCTCTCTCTCTCCCTCCTCCCTCCCTCCCTCCCCCTCTCTCTCCCTCTTTCCTCTCCCTCTCTCTCTCTCCCTCCTCCCTCCCCTTCTCTCTCCCTCCTTCCTCTCCCGCTCTTCTCTCTCCCTCCTCCCCTTCTCCTCTCTTCATAGAGCAGGCTCGACGAAAGTATTTGGATTAGAGGCTAGGACAGACTCAATTTGATTGGTTGACAGCACCTATGGTGGGTGAAGACCAGTTAACAAAAGAGCATGACTAGACAGAGAAGTAAGTACAGTTGTAAATGAAGTCCTTATATCCTGTCGCATTGTGATGATGTCAGTGCTTACATCCTGTCCCACTGTGATGATGTCACCAGGATGTACAGACGGACATCCAACATGACAGGACTGACATACCCTCCTGCTGCCCTGGCTGCACTGAAGGTACACACACACACACACACACACACACACACACACACACACACACACTGCACACACACACACACACACACACACTGCACACACTGCACACACATACACACACACACTCACACACCACGTGCATATGTAGTCGGTGTAGATCAGGTAAACTCACCTGCACAGGCCACCTGCACCAGAGAATTTCTAGCTTTTTGTTGGCGTAGCTGGTAGTGGTTGTGCTTGGGATGTCAGACACATGTCAGACACATGCACTCATAGACCCCCCCCCCCACACACACACAGACACAAACTGCAACAACTTCCCAAATTGAGCCTTCAGGCAGCAATAAAGTATAACGAAATGGAAATGAATGTTGGCCTGCAGACATCCTTCTAGCAGAGACCTTACATCCTGGAGGTGTGCTTGTTGAAGCCACGCGTGTCGTTGTTGTGCACCTGCAGGATGTTGACAGGTGGACGTTCGACGTGTTTGCTCTCCACGAGGCCTCCGCGGAACACGCCCTCAAGTTCCTGGTCTACGAGCTGCTGACGCGCTATGACCTCATCACTCGCTTCAGGGTCTGTCCCTCTCTCCTTATCGCTCTCCCTCCCTCCCTCTCTCTCTCTCTCTCTCCCTCCCTCCCTCTCTCTCTCTCTCTCTCTCTCTCTCTCTCTGTCTCTCTCTCTGTTTCTCTCTCTCTCTCTCTGTTTGTATATTGATCACTGTTATCCTTGTTGATCCTTCTGTCCCCTACAGACAGACACAATCTGAGCATCTCTGTATCGGCATTCGCATTAGATTGACGCACGATGCCCATATTTGGCCAAGGGGAAGTAGCTCTTAGTGTGATTACAAGATCAGAATGAAGCAGAAACAGGAAGTGGGGCACGTGTCTCGACAGCGACCTGCTGTTCTCTGTGTTCAGCCGGCACATCAGGGAAACTGGAGCTCTCAGAGCCCCGGCAAGGCTCCAACCATTACTTCCAAGGTTCACCCTCCATCCCTCTCTTCCCGCTCCTCCTCCTCCCCTTCCTCCTTCTGCCATCCTCACCCTCACGCCCTCGTCTTCCTCTCTGCCCCTTCGTCCACCATGTCCTCCTCCCCTCCCTCTCCTCGTCCTCTCCTTCGCCCCTCCTCCACCCCCCTTCTCCTCCTCCCCTCCTTCCCCTCGTCCTCTCCTTCGCCCCTCCTCCACCCCCCTCCTCCTCCTCCCCTCCTTCCCCTCATCCTCTCCTTCGCCCCTCCTCCACCCCCCTTCTCCTCCTCCCCTCCTTCCCCTCGTCCTCTCCTTCGCCCCTCCTCCACCCCCCTCCTCCTCCTCCCCTCCTTCCCCTCGTCCTCTCCTTCGCCCCTCCTCCACCCCCCTCATCCACCCCCCTCCCTCCCCTCCCCCTCCAGATCCCGGTATCCTCCCTGGTGTCCTTTGTGGAGGCTCTGGAGGCGGGCTACAGCAAGCACAAGAACCCCTACCACAACCTGGTGCACGCAGCCGACGTCACTCAGACAGCTCACTACCTGATGCTGCACACTGGGGTCATGGTGAGTCACACGCACGCACACACGCACACGTACACACCCACACACGGTCACTGTGACTAGTCTTCTTCTAAGTTTGCTCTTTGCGTGCGTGTGTTTGGGGTGTGTGTGTGTGTGCAGCACTGGCTGACTGAGCTGGAGATCCTGGCCATGGTGTTTGCTGCGGCCATCCATGACTTTGAACACACAGGAACCACCAACAACTTCCATATCCAGACCAGGTCAGTCTTCCACACGCACACACACACACACGCCCCCCTCCCCACACACACACACACACACACACACCCACACTGTGGTGTGTCCCTGCAGGTCTGAGGTGGCCATCCTGTATAACGACCGCTCGGTGCTGGAGAACCATCACGTGAGCGCCGCCTACAGGCTGATGCAGGAAGACGACATGAACATCCTGGTCAACCTCAGCAAGGACGACTGGAGGTCAGGACCCACACGGAGGCATCCCCCCCACACACACACACGCACGCTAATGCATCACACACATCGTTTATGTGTGTGTGTGTGTGTGTGTGTGCAGGGAACTGCGGGCGCTGGTGGTGGAGATGGTGATGAGCACAGACATGTCCTGCCACTTCCAGCAGATCAAGACCATGAGGAACCTGCTGCAGCAGCCACACTGGTAGGCAGGTGACCCTGACCCCTGACACCTAGCCATAACCCTTGGACAACCACCCCTGACCCCTGACACCTAGCCATAACCCTTGGACAACCACCCCTGACCCCTGACACCTAGCCATAACCCTTGGACAACCACCCCTGACCCCTGACACCTAGCCATAACCCTTGGACAACCACCCCTGACCCCTAGCCATAACCCTTGGACAACCACCCCTGACCTCTGAACCCTCTGACCACCCACCTCTGATCCTAGTACCACCATCTAAGCCTGACCTGAGTGTGTGTGTGTTTCAGTGTGGACAAGGCCAAAGCCCTGTCCCTGATGCTGCACGCTGCAGACATCAGCCACCCAGCCAAGGCCTGGCCCCTGCATTACCGCTGGACACACAGTCTCATGGAGGAGTTCTTCCGACAGGTACACACACACACACACACACTCATACACACAGACACACACATACACACACACACACACACACTCATACACACACACACAGACACACACATACAGACACACTCATACACACAGACACACACATACAGACACACTCATACACACAGACACACACATACAGACACATACACATACACACAGACACACACACACACACACATACACATTCAGACACATACACATTCAGACTCACACATACACACACACAGACGCACATGCAGACACATACACACACGCACACATTCAGAGACACGCAAACACACACGCAAACCGACGTAGACACACGCACACACACACTCATGCACGTTCACTCACACACACATACATGTGCAGACTCACTCGTGTCCTGCCTGTGCTGTAACCTCTGTGGTCCGCAGGGTGACAAAGAGGCGGAGCTAGGACTGCCCTTCTCTCCTCTGTGTGACCGCAAGGCCACCATGATCGCCCAATCACAGATCGGTGAGGACCACCTGCCTGCCTTTATAGAACACACACCTGTACCCCTGCCTGCCTCTATAGAACACACGCCTGTACCCCTGCCTGCCTCTATAGAACACACACCTGTACACCTGCCTGCCTTTATAGAACACACACCTGTACCCCTGCCTGCCTTTATAGAACACACACCTGTACCCCTGCCTGCCTCTATAGAACACACGCCTGTACCCCTGCCTGCCTCTATAGAACACACACCTGTACACCTGCCTGCCTTTATAGAACACACACCTGTACCCCTGCCTGCCTCTATAGAACACACGCCTGTACCCCTGCCTGCCTCTATAGAACACACACCTGTACACCTGCCTGCCTTTATAGAACACACACCTGTACCCCTGCCTGCCTCTATAGAACACCCCCCTGTACCCCTGCCTGCCTCTATAGAACACACACCTGTACCCCTGTCTGCCTCTATAGAACACACACCTGTACCCCTGCCTGCCTCTATAGAACACACACCTGTACCCCTGTCTGCCTCTATAGAACACACACCTGTACCCCTGTCTGCCTCTATAGAACACCCCCCTGTACCCCTGCCTGCCTCTATAGAACACACACCTGTACCCCTGCCTGCCTCTATAGAACACACACCTGTACCCCTGTCTGCCTCTATAGAACACACACCTGTACCCCTGCCTGCCTCTATAGAACACCCCCCTGTACCCTGCCTGCCTCTATAGAACACCCCCCTGTACCCCTGTCTGCCTCTATAGAACACCCCCCTGTACCCCTGCCTGCCTCTATAGAACACACACCTGTACCCCTGCCTGCCTCTATAGAACACACACCTGTACACCTGCCTGCCTCTATAGAACACCCCCCTGTACCCCTGCCTGCCTCTATAGAACACACACCTGTACCCCTGTCTGCCTCTATAGAACACCCCCCTGTACCCCTACCTGCCTCTATAGAACACACACACCTGTCTTCCTACCCCTCTCCCAGTCTGCCTCTAACTGTTCAGTGACAGCGGAACACTGCCATCCAGTGGACAATAGAGAGACAGTCAGATAGAACTCAGAAAAACAGACAATTATTTAAAATGTAAAGGTCTTTATTTCCTTCTCTTCATCCGTCCCTCCATCCGTCCTCAGGCTTCATAGACTTCATCGTGGAGCCCACCTTCTCAGTCCTGATGGACACCACAGAGAAGATCATGTCTCCTCTCATAGAGGAAGCTGTCAAGTCGCAGGACTCTGGTCCCTGCAGGTCCAGGTAAACACACACCCTTATCACGCACTGGACTCACTTCCCAAACCACTGCTCCTCCCAGCCTGACAGGCAACGATTCCATTGGTTGTTTCAGCCTGACAGGCAGCGATTCTATTGGTTGTTTCAGCCTGACATGCAGCGGCTCTGTGACGGTGGAGTCGGTCCAGAGACACAGTGGACGGGGGTGTGGTCCTGATCAGGTGACCTCTGACTACTCACTGGCAGCCATTGACCTCCGGCATGTGCGCCTGCTGCTGTCTGAGGTCATCCACAACAACAAGGAGCGCTGGAAGGAGCTCTCTGTACAAGGTACCACCACTGGGCAGTGCTGGACTACAACTGGGCAGTGCTGGACTACAAATGCAGTGGAGTGTAGTACACCACACTGCTGGTTGTTGTAGCACGCTGTGCTGCTTTTGACTGCACGTACTCCAGTGGTCAACGCAACATGGAGCTCTGTAACTCAGTAACTCTAAGCTACCGTTGATCACTGGTGTGCTTTCAATAGAAGGTGAGTAATGAAGTCCCCACACGTATGTGTGCGCGTGTGTGTGTGTGTGTGTGTGCGTGTGTGTGTGTGTGCGTGTGTGTGTGTGTGTAGAGCTGGCCAGCAGAGAGAGGGAGGAGAGGTGTCCAGACGTCACAGAGGTCACAGAGGTCAGCATCCTTCAATCGGACGACTCGCCCTCTCACACCAATCAGCTGAGCGATACAGACTCAAGGCCCGCCTCCCCGTCCCCGCCTGATGACACGCAGGACCGCTCGCCAGGTTCGGCCCCTCCAGAGCGGTGGAACGGTAGGGGCCATTCTCAGACGTTAAAGAGAACCTTCCGGTCCAACAGCCCAGACGGGTCTTTCCTCCTCATCTCAGCTGAGGTGTGTTGTCATGGTGATAGCTCTGTAGGACGCGTTGTCATGGCTACTGTGTTTGCAGGGGAGGGGCCTGGAGCGGTCTTTGAGGAGGAGGAAGAGGAGGAAGAAGAGGATGGAAAAGACTGACACCACGCTGCCACAATGAAGAGGCTGCCACGGCAATGCGTGTCTGCCTGTCTGTCTGTTTCCACCTGCCTTTCTGCCTGTTTCTCTGTCTGCCTGCCTGCCCGTCATTCCGTCTATCTATCTGTCTGTCTGTCTGTCTGTCTGTCTGTCTGTCTGTCTGTCTGTCTGTCTGTCTGTTTATAGTGTACATTACGTAACATTTCCAGTCTACTGGACTACTATTTATTAAAGACAGAGGTGACAGTCCTCTTTAGACCTCCAACCTGCTGCTGCTGCTTCTTCATTCCCTGTGGCTGAGCTGCAGACCTGGAGACACACTGCCCAACCCAGTTCTGCTTCTGCTTCTGGAGTATAAGAACCAGAGGAGGAGGAAGGAGGAAGTTCCACTCACGGTTAGCACAACAGAGAACTTTATTACCACCAGCTAGACTTCCTGTAAGATTATACACACGGTATAAAACGTTACGAAAATATCACCAGTCAGTTTAAATATGTCGAGTTCTCACACAACGGTATGTTACTGAACACAGTCAAAAATAGAGGACGTGGATGTGTCATGTTAAAAGACAAACAAATGTAGAATCTTGACATTGGCTGTGTCTGAATTCTCCATACTAAGTATGCACATGAAAGGGAGAGTATGGTACGTGAAAATAGCTAGGCCTACCGTATTTTTGGGAAAATAAGCCACCTTTTCTATAAACCGCACCCCACCAGAATGGGGGCTTTGTAAATCTGAGTATAAACCGCTCTGGAATATATGCCGCACTTGATACGGGAACAATGATACCAAACAATGCACGGGTATACAGTAGGCGATCTTGCAGCATGCCGTTGAGTAACACACTTTGAAAACTAAACTAAGGAAGTGCGTAAGGTATGTTTTCTATTGCCTGGGAATGAACTAATATGTAAAATAGCATTCACAAAAAAAGTGTTTCTACTGTTGTTTTGTTATAAAAACGTGCTATAAGCCGCATCGAATTATATAAGCCCCACCACCACAAGAAAAATGTCAAATCGGGGTATAAACCGCAGCTTGATTTCCGAAAAATACAGTATATGCTGAAGGGTCTATTTGGCCGTCTGACAAGTTGAAATAGTTGCTTCTGCGTCAAACTGTGCTAGGTTGTTTAAACCCAATAAAGGTCTTTGGTACCGTTAGTTGATTACTTCCTTTGGACCGTCGAACACAGGATGTTTATCATTGCAAACCAGCCACTAAACAGCACCTTCTGAACAGCGTGATGACGTATTCATTTAGCAGACGCTGTTCCCCAAAGTGACATGTAGGGATTTGAACCCTGCAATCTCTTCAAATCTGCAATCAAACTCTCTGAGCTGCACTTTAAAACATGCCGATTTTAAACAAGAATTCAGACACAACCACAGCCTTCCTGCTTTGGTCAGCGTTGCTGTGACAACAGGATGTAATCGATACTCTTCCAGCTGACCGTGTATAAAGAACATAGAAATGCCCGAGTCACGGAGAGGCTAATACAGATGCTCCATCTTCTGATGCTGTCATGAAATCTACGTCCAAGCAGGAAGCCGGAAGGGTCCTGGCCAACTCGGAACGTCACGTGATCGAAGCGCGGCGTCACATGACCTCGGTGCGTCTACCGTGCTGGGGGGGGTGGGGGGGGGTCACATGACCTGGTTTCTCCTCACATCGATAGCAACACCTCCAAAGAACCTTCAGTCTCGGTGGATGAAGACGCGTGTTTGCACACAGGAGAGCCGGACGAGTGTGTGTGTGTGAGAGTGTGTGAGTGAGTGTGTGTGTGTGTGTGTGTGAGAGTGTGTGTTTGAGTGTGTGTGCTCCTCTTGCAAATCCCCAGCACGGGCTGTTTACTGAGGAACTCCCTTCTCCTCCTCCTCTCTTTCTTCCTCCTCTCCATCCTCCTCCTCTCTTTCTTCTTCCTCTCCATCCTGCTCCTCCTCCTCGGAGAAGGGAGTGCGGTTCTCCAGCAGCCTGCCCCCTAGAGGACAGCACAGTGGTCAGGCGTGGCGTCGCCCGAGGTGCCAGACTGGGTGTCTACAGTCACAGCACACAGATCAATATAGAACAATCACAGCCGGTCACGCTGCCTGCTCCTCCTACACACACACACACACACACACACACACACACACACACACAGACACACACCTGGAGTGAAGGGTGGCAGGTGCTGGTAGGGTGTGTCCTTGCGTCTGGGTGTGGAACCTGAAGAGGATTCTGTGACTGTTGAAACGGGCCGAGTCAGGCCCAGGTTTGTCACTTCCTGGTTTCTGATGTCTTCTGGGAGCTCTCTCTCTAGAATTCACAGACAGATCAACATAGGCACAACCATGTTAACGCTGTCATGAGCATTGAGCGTTATTTAAATTGGGTGTTGCGTAGTGCTAGCCATTCAAATGTTCTGTTGCCGTTTGTTTGTTTCGGTATAATTGGTGAAATAAAAATGCCCCCCCGCCCCCCAAAATGTTTTGGAAGCTTTCTTTCAGTAAACAAAAAGCTTGTTTAGCTTTTATTGGCTCATTAGTAATAGGGCCAACCAAGCCCTTGGCTATGTAGACTGGACAGGCTCCCCTATTGGAAGATAGTCAACTTCCCCGTCCAATCAGCCTCGGGCATCTGGCGACTGTGACCACTTCCACAGATAGTGCTATAACAACAAGCTGGGTCGGGAATGAGAACTGGACTGTGGCCTAGCCATGTCATGTTAATGTGTGTGTGTTTGCATGTTTGTGCGTGTGAATGTGTGTATGTGTGTATGTGTGTGTGCATCTGTGCCGGTGTGTGTGTTCACAGTACCTATCAAGGTGGGCGGTGTGTACACGCTTCGTTTCCTCTGGGCGGGGCGGGCCTGGGCATGCTGGGTAACGTAGTCAGATCGAGCAGGGAGGGAAAACAGTGAAGGTGTGAGACATGACAAGATCCACCGCATGGAGTCATCATGAAGAAGGAGAACAGGACGTGAGGCGTCAGTGAAGGAGCTCTACCTGTCCTGATTGGCTGCTGGGCTGGAGTTCAGCTGGGGGGGGGGGGGAGATGGAGATGGCAGGAGGACAAGTTCAGCTGGTGACAACACAGTCAAGCATGTCTTCTCTCTCTCTCTTACACATTTACATTTAGTCATTTAGCAGATGCTCTTATCCAGAGCGACTTACAGTAAGTACAGGGACATTCCCCCCGAGGCAAGTAGGGTGAAGTGCCTTGCCCAAGGACACAACGTCATTTTGCACAGCCGGGAACCGATCCGGCAACCTTCTGCTTACTAGACCGATTCCCTAACCGCTCAGCCACACTGACTCCACACACAAACACACACGTACACAAGCAGACACACATTCCCAGCGTTGAGCCTGGGAGGGAGGTTGTTGCTGTGTTCTCCACAGTGAGCTGTTGTTTCTCTGAGGATCTCCAGGCCCACACTCCCACTGAGGGCTTAACCCTGCCAGAGCTCTGACCAGGAACACAGGGCTGCTTGTGCCGCTAGGAATGCATGTAGGGCATCAGAGTCCTCCACACACACACACACACCACAGGCCCGCACACACACACACACACACCACAGGCCCGCACACACACACACACTGCTGGATAGAGCACACACACATACCGAATACACACACGTCCTAAAGGCCACAAGACACACATACCACACATTTACAGAGACACATCCGCCACCTACAGTTCAAACACACACACACACACACAAATGCAAAACACACAAACACAAACTACTCTTTGACATGTGGATACCGACCCAATTTACTATTCCATTAAACAAGACTTTTCAGAAGAGAACATTGCCCAACGCTCACTAGTAAATAAACTATCCAATCCCTGTTGGATAGTTTACTCCAAGAGTATACTGATGACTATCACACGTTTGGCTGTTGATGTGTGGATGTGAGTGTGTTTGTCTGTGCGTGTGTTTGTCTGTGCGTGTGTTTGTCTGTGTGTGTGTTTGTCTGTGCGTGTGTTTGTCTGTGCGTGTGTTTGTCTGTGTGTGTGTTTGTCTGTGCAGCAGGTTTAAAGGCCATGACTGGAACAAACCGAATTCCGTGGGACGCCAGCTTTTACAGTTATGAAGAGTGCACACACACACACGCACACACACTGTTTACAAAAGCAGTATTTTTTACCTGACGTCTCTCTGTAGACGACCAGGGTGGCGGGGGTAGGTCTCCTCCTACGGATCTAGAGAATGATGGGGGGGGGGGGGGGGGTTACATGTGGTAAACAGCTGTTTACTCTGTAGTGTGTGTGTGTGGGGGGGGACTGGAGGTAAGAGGGAGGAAGGAGAACGCTCACCACACTGTATCATGTTGAGACCTAACACCTCAGCATATTCTTCCTAGTGGTCAATGCTGCTGTCAATACAATCAATGACCTGGGGGGTTGTGTGTGTGTGTGTGTGTGTCTGTCGGTCGGTCTTCAGTGTTGTCTGTCTACGTTAGTTTAAGCTCGGACTGGAACATGCTGTAGACAGCTCCTTGTTGTGACAAACATCACGATGACCTTGCTAGATGCCAGGCTCCTGCTAGCAAACGTTAGCTACGTACTGTTGCATTCTAGAATGGTAACTGGAACAGACTCAGAGAATCCCTTCAAAGGGCCATATGGTGGACTAGGAGTGGGGCGCGCAAAGACAGAGAAGGACCCAGCTCAGAGGGAACCGCTTTAACAGGAGACAGAGATTCAGGCTATAGAAAAGGGTCATCATTTCGGGTTCCATAATCGGTGTGAGTGTGAGTGTGTGTGTGTGTGTGTACTCACATGCTCAGCTGCTGTCGGGTCCAGACGACTCTGCAACGCCGGAACTGCAAACTGGATCTTCTTGCCGTTGGACTCCATGACCGAAGAGACGGGAGGAGAAGACAGCGGGGGAGAGAGAGCGCGAGCGAGCGAGACGGAAGGAGAAGTAGGAGGAGAGGAACACAGAGGAGAGTGGCGGGATTCAGCCGGGACAGCAGTCCGTCTCATGTCTCATCTCCCTGCTCTGGGACAACCCTGCCACTGCACCCCAGCCTGCCCCCGCCGGACAGAGGGGGAGGGAGAGAGGGTATAGGTGGAGGGAGGGAGGGAGGGAGGGAGGGAGGGAGGGAGGGAGGGAGGGAGAAAGAGGTGGAGAGAATGACAGTGGGACAAAGAGAGAATAGGAGAGATACAAGTGCACTTTGTAACTCCTCCCCCCTGCTGGCCATTACCCCCCCCCCCCCCCCCCCCAGCCCAGCAGCATGCTGTCCATCCCAGGCCCCTCCCCCTCTCTCCCTCCCTCTCTCCTCCCTCCCTCTCCTCTCTCCCCTGTGTAACAGGAGCCTCCGGAGGGAGATGCTATCTGCTGTTGGTGGAGCTTTCATTATTAATAACCCGAGTTCAGGAGGCTGGTGCCCTCTTAACACACATGCGCACCACACACACACACACACACAACTGTAACCTCGGCTGGGCATAAAAGCCCTACTTTTCCTCTCTTCAGCCTCCATTCATTCGCTTCACTGTCGCGCTCCTGTCCAATCCCTTCGCCCCGTAAACACTCCAGCACCAACCTCCTACATAACAATGCCATTTCGCATTTATTTGAATAATTTGACGTTGAGTGACGCTTCACATTGATTCCTGATTACACAAAGCTACAGAAGGCCAAAGAGAAAAAGACACACAGGAAGCCTGGAAGTATTGAAAATAAATTACATCTTTATTATTGTCTTGAAATAATCCCTCACGCATCCCAGCAACAGTGGGCACAGGTAAACAACAACAACGACAGCAAGTCGAAGCTTTCTAGGATTCCAAAAACACTCCTCAGGTTCATTCAGAATCACATATACAGCAGGAGGACACGTTCTAACACTTGACACGCTCTGCGACTGAATCTCCCCTTGGCGTCACACACGCACAGCATCCCAGAGAAGGAGCAATCCCAGGTACAGGTCATCCTACAGTACGTCTCTCCCACATCTCTCTCTCTCGTCAAGACGTTATCCTGCATCAAATACACGTCTAAACAACATATTTAGTGGTTTTAACAGTTAGGACTGGATTTGGAAGTGTGTAATGTTATGTTTTTTAGTAGTTTTGTTCACAGAAGTAGGGTTCTTAAAGACAGACAGACAAGGCCTTGAGTGAATGCGTAGAGTACATGTCAAAAGTGGTTTGATCATCACAGTGTAAGCATTCACTGAAGTCAAGTCCACAATCAAATGTATAGCACAGATACTTCCCCTAAGGGGGTGTGGTTACAACAGATTCCTCCCACCCATGCGTCACCATCCCCGTGGCTACATAGGGTACCCTCCCAAAGACCTGTGTAGACATACAGTTAGACCAACATCACCTACTGTAACAAGCCCGAGACACTTCCTACACTGGCCCAATCACACAGCACAGATACTCTTTTTTCTCTCTTAATTCAGAGCCACTTGCAGCTCTGTCTCTCCTCACTTACACTCTAAAAGACTGAGCCAGGAAGTGGAGAGGAGCCAATCTCCAGCAGCATAGGGAGAAGGCCTGGCTGGTGCATGTTGAGGCCTGGCTGGTGCATGTTGAGGCGTGTCATGGTGTTGATATCCACAGTCGGAGTTAAGGCGTCGGCGTGTTTAAGGCGTGTTCGTGATCACGGTTGTAGACGATGCAGACAGTGGCCCTCGTATCGGACATCCTGACATCAAGTATTATAAAAAACAGGGTCTGCACCACCAGTGTTCAGACTCCTACAGTGTTCAGTATGGGGGGCTCTTAGAGTGTTCAGTATGGGGGGGCTCCTACAGTGTTCAGTATGGGGGGGGGGCTCCTACAGTGTTCAGTATGGGGGGCTCCTACAGTGTTCAGTATGGGGGGCTCCTACAGTGTTCAGTATGGGGGGGCTCCTACAGTGTTCAGTATGGGGGGGGGCTCCTACAGTGTTCAGTATGGGGGGCTCCTACAGTGTGCAGTATGGGGGGCTCCTACAGTGTTCAGTATGGGGGGCTCCTACAGTGTTCAGTATGGGGGGCTCCTACAGTGTTCAGTATGGGGGGCTCTTAGAGTGTTCAGTATGGGGGGCTCCTACAGTGTTCAGTATGGGGGGCTCCTACAGTGTTCAGTATAGGGGGGGGGGCTCCTACAGTGTTCAGTATGGGGGGGCTCCTACAGTGTTCAGTATGGGGGGCTCCTACAGTGTTCAGTATGGGGGGGGGGCTCCTACAGTGTTCAGTATGGGGGGCTCCTACAGTGTTCAGTATGGGGGGCTCCTACAGTGTTCAGTATGGGGGGGGGGCTCCTACAGTGTGCAGTATGGGGGGCTCCTACAGTGTTCAGTATGGGGGGGGGGCTCCTACAGTGTTCAGTATGGGGGGGCTCCTACAGTGTTCAGTATGGGGGGCTCCTACAGTGTTCAGTATGGAGGGGGCTCCTACAGTGTTCAGTATGGGGGGCTCCTACAGTGTGCAGTATGGGGGGCTCCTACAGTGTTCAGTATGGGGGGGGGCTCCTACAGTGTTCAGTATGGGGGGCTCTTAGAGTGTTCAGTATGGGGGGGCTCCTACAGTATTCGGTATGGGGGGCTCCTACAGTGTTCAGTATGGGGGGCTCCTACAGTGTGCAGTATGGGGGGCTCCTACAGTGTGCAGTATGGGGGGCTCCTACAGTGTTCAGTATGGGGGGGCTCCTACAGTGTTCAGTATGGGGGGCTCCTACAGTGTGCAGTATGGGGGGACTCCTACAGTGTTCAGTATGGGGGGGCGGGCTCCTACAGTGTTCAGTATGGGGGGCTCCTACAGTGTGCAGTATGGGGGGCTCCTACAGTGTGCAGTAGGGGGGGGCTCCTACAGTGTTCAGTATGGGGGGCTCCTACAGTGTGCAGTATGGGGGGGCTCCTACAGTGTTCAGTATGGGGGGCTCCTACAGTGTGCAGTATGGGGGGGCTCCTACAGTGTGCAGTATGGGGGGCTCCTACAGTGTGCAGTATGGGGGGCTCCTACAGTGTGCAGTATGGGGGGGCTCCTACAGTGTGCAGTATGGGGGGCTCCTACAGTGTGCAGTATGGGGGGCTCCTACAGTGTGCAGTATGGGGGGCTCCTACAGTGTGCAGTATGGGGGGGCTCCTACAGTGTTCAGTATGGGGGGCTCCTACAGTGTGCAGTATGGGGGGGCTCCTACAGTGTGCAGTATGGGGGGCTCCTACAGTGTGCAGTATGGGGGGCTCCTACAGTGTGCAGTATGGGGGGGACAACTGTGCTTCTTTGCCTAAAAGAGAATGAGACAAGAAAACAAGTGTTACCACCACATCCTCAATCTACATACACCAGCGCACCAACACACACATCTATACACCATCTTGTCGTCATAGGGATGGGTATAGCCCAGCGGCAGAGCATGTGCCTGTAGAACTAGAGGTTCCAGGTTCCCCTAATGTACATCTCTTTGGATTAAACGAATATCTTCAGCAAACACCACATTACCCGAAATAGACCAAAAATCACCTTTCACGGCTGTCGCCACAGTTACAGGGGATAGTCTCTGGTTGCCACTGGAGATCGTCGTGGCGACACAGCAGAGAGGAGCTCGTGGAGTATCTCTTGGCGGATCTCATCAGCAAGGCTGTCTCTGATCTGGAACACACACACACACCACGTTAGAATACAGCCCTAGAAACACACACACACACACACACACAACACACTACAACGCAACCCTGAAAAACCGCAAACACAAACAGCTCTTACACGTTTGGCGTCTACGGCCAAAACCACACAGCTCGACTGTTCATACATTCTCTTCCTCCTCCGCATCGTACCTCCTTCATTAGCTGCTGTAGTTGAGGGTTTTCTTGCCTTCCCTCTTCCCTCTTCTTCTCTCCACCCGGTCCGTCCCCTCCTTCCCCTGGGCCTGGCTCCTCCTCCCCCAGGCGTGTGTCTTGGGCCACCCGAGAGGTGTGCGCATTGGGGCGTGAAGGCGTGGCAGGCGTGATGGTCACAGAAGCTCTGTACAGCCCCGCCTTCCGCGATTGGCCGGGCTCGGGAGTGAGGGCGGAGCCTCGGAGGGGGCTGGCCGACCCAGAGGAGCGGCCCGAGCTGGGCGTGCCCCCCTGGCTGGCCCCGCCCTCGTAGCCCAGTTCTGTCTGCAGGTACAGCTGCTCCCGCAGCAGGTCAGACATCTGGGGAGGCGAAACGAGCACACCCTCGACCGGTCACACGACATACAAGATGCGCTGTGTATACTGTATGTGCGCGTGTGTCTACTGCGTGTATTTGGCTACTGTGTGTGTTTGTTTACTGTGTGTGGGTGTGTTTTGTTTGTACTCACTGGCTCCATGGCCCTCAGAGCTGAGTGGTTTGACAGGGTGTCCACACTGTGGCCTCTCTGAACTCTCTACAGGGATGTCAAGAGAAACAGTGACTTCCTGTTCCCCCGTGTGTACGTGTGGCTCAGTGTGCGTGCTCGCTCGTGCGCGTGAATGACGTGAGTGTTGCGTGCAGCGGCGGCCACTGACCAGCGGGTGGCGGTAGAGGTTGGAGAGCTGGCTGGAGCGCGTCTGCTGGTTCAGGGCGAGGAGGCGTTCCTCCAGCTGCAGCTCCAGTTCTTGCAGCTCCCGTCGTACTGCAGAGCGCAGACGCTCCAGTTGCTCCGCCTCCTGCCTGCAGCGCCACACACACATTTAGTCATTTAGCAGACGCTCTTATCCAGAGCGACTTACAGAGAGTACAGGGACATTCCCCCCGAGGCAAGTGCCTTGCCCAAGGACACAGCGTCATTTGCACAGCCGGGAATCGACCCGGCAACCTTCTGATTACTAGACCGATTCCCTAACCGCTCAGCCAACTGATTCCACCTGCCCCCTCCTAACTCCAACCTCCACAGGAGGTTTACGTGTGTCCGTTTAGCAGACGTACAAAATATCCGTGTCGTGCAGCAGATAAATCAAGGACTGGATGTAAAGTCCAGTCGAGGAAAGAATGGAACAATTGTATTCTTCACACAGGTGGAAATGTTTGTTTGCTAGACGTTTACACTGGCATGTGTATGTGTTTGTGTGATGATGATGTGTGTGTGTGTGTGCACAGTATGTATGAGCATGTGTATTTGTATTATTCATAGTACTACGCGACCTTTAGTGTTTTTAGGGGTCAAAATGAGGGTTAAGATGATGCCTGAACGGAAATATCCCGTCAACTTCCCCACAGTACAGTTGGCCAGCGTGTCCTACCTCTCATGCTGGTCCAGGTGGGGATAGACCAGGGCCTGCTGTCTGATGAGGCCCAGCTCCAGGTCCATCATCTGGGTCCTGAACACATTCAGGGTCTTCCTCTTGCCCTGGAGCTCCAGCAGGGAGGCCTGGTGCAGGTCGAGGCCCGAGCTTCCCTGGGCCAGGCTGGGGCCGTGGGCCGAGAACACCTCGGACGACGTGTCTGAGCGGAGCTCTGCCGAAGTCTGCCACCATCAGAGACACACGAGCTTAGATATCCTGTCCTCACACGCACACACACCTAGAACCATGTGGACATATGCTCCTTCAGATTCACACACACACACACCTACAGGCAGGTCTGGACCGGGACTTTAAAACGCAGGCCGGCCCACGACCGTGTTTTATTATTATTTATTTATTTTGCATCATGCCTCGGCCGTTTGACCGGCCGTTCGGAAAAACCCCCGACTCTCCTGACGGCCAGTCCGACCCTGCCTACAGGGACAAACACGGACAGAAGCCGGTGCCTACAGACACACACACACCTACAGACACAAACATAGGGGCACAGACCCACACAGACACGTACACACACCTACAGACACACAAACTTTCAGTCGTGCAGTCGACTGACCTGCGCCAGGCTGTGGACCGTGCCTCTGATGTCATGGAGCACTCTCCTCAGCTGCATCTCAGTGGAGGAAGGGCCAGGGGGAGGAGCCTGGAAGGGGGAGGGGCCAGGGGGAGGAGCCTGGAAAGGGGAGGGGCCCGCAGACCAGGAGGAGGGGTAAGAGAAGTGCGAAGGGGCAAACTGCTGGCCTCTGTAGAGGCTGGAGTAGGGGCCAGCAGAGTGGGGGGCGGGCAGGGAGTAGGCCATGTCGAGGCTGTTGCCGTAGGGGTTAGCGGGGTAGCCGTGGTAGGGCGGGCCGTAGGGGGAGCCAGGAGGAGGGGTGTGGTAGGGGGGGTAGTAAGAGCCTGGGGGGGGTTGGGGGCTGTAAGGGAAGCCATGGAGGTGGCTGGGAGGCGGGTGGTGGGGGCTGGGGGCTGGAGGGTAGGGGCTGGACGCCTGTTGGCGGAGCAGGTTGGGGGCACTGCCATACGGGAGGCTGGGAGAGGGGTAGAGGCTGTGCGGGTGGGTGTACTGAGTGAGGCTGGGGCCCGGGTGGGGGAGATGGCTTGGGTGGCTGTACAGGGGGTGGGGGCTGGAGAGGTGGGGGTCCAGGTGAGCGTGGGTGGGGTGGGGTCGGGGGTAGGGCTGGGACAGGTTGGGCACACTCCATGTGCTCCAGGAGTGGGCGGGGTCTCCAAGGGGTTTGACGAACCAGTCGGGAGGCGGGCTGGAGCTGTGCAGGGATTGGGTCGAGCGGGTCAAGTGGTTGGGGATAGGCCGGGGGTAGGGAACCGCGGGGGACTGGTCAACTTCTGCAGGGGCGGGGTTTATAACCAGGGTGGAGCGACAACGAGACCGGTCATCGTCCTTCCTCTCCTCCTCCTCCTCCTCCTCATCCTCCTGGTGGTTATAGT